>NC_091510.1:16284024-16589091 GCF_947461875.1 Haliaeetus albicilla
TAGGTTTCCACTGGATGTGGGATCTGGAGTTGAGCGCATGTTACGCTTTCTCCCTTAAACAGAAGCAGCACAGCTACGAAAGCTCAAAAACAGGGCTCGGCCCCTCCGCCGGTATTGAGGGCACGTACCACCGACGTGCGGGGAGCCATGCCCGCTCGTGCCAGGCTGAGGGCTCCGGCTTGTGGCCGCTCAATCACTGCAAGTGCTGGTTTTCAGGGACATTGCTTCTCCTGCTTCAGCCTGGCTGAGTGCAGGAGCTGTCTGCACGAATGCGGGCTGGACAAATCCAGCAAGGTCCAGCCCTGCGAGGATTGCAGCGCCCGCTCGCTTAGGTCACCCCAGAGCAGACGAACTGCAGCGGACAGGAATAATGAGAAATTTCCCAAGCACCCCCTTTCATTTCTTTAACTGTTGTGGATGTGATGCCTTTGGAAACTTTTTGACACGCTATAGATACAAACGCCTCAACTCGCCAAGCTTTGTGTTCGCTCAGTTAAGAGACCTTTTCAGGGCTTCAAAGGAGACACCTCCGATTCAAGAGAGTGTTGCGACTGCATGTTCAACTAGCTGGAAAGAAAGAGAATCTGTCTCGGTTATGGAAAAGCCTGGAACCATAAAAAAGCCAAGGACAAGAGACTTTAAAGAGGTGCTTTGGAGCAAAATAGAGTTGTAGGCAAGACACAAGAGCTCTGAACTCCTGTGCATCCCCCCAGGGGCGTGCAGAGTGAGATGGCAGACCTTCTGCTCTGCCAGAGGCTCTCACTTCTGTCAGTGATCATAGGTAAGGGGAGCTTCGTGCAACACAGGACTTTCTTTTTATCCCAAGTTTAAAAAACAGCTATTGTACACTGAATGTGTATCAGCTGAAATTCCACACACTTGAAAGCAAAATTCAGGGGGGTTTTTTACATCATATGCAAGTACAGGTCAACCTTAAGTAGCTTTCTTAGATCTGTATGAGACAGAAAAACACAAATGACAGTGTTGGAAAAATCCTACGACCATGTCATTTAAATGTCTGTCATACAAGAACAAATCCAAAATACAGCAGAATTGCTTTTGCCATGTTTAAACTATTAAGTATGTGAACTGAGACGAAAGATAGTAATTTAAAACTTCAGGATAAGATTCCTAACTTTGAACAGAAAAAAAAATAAACCACCTAAAGAGGAAAGTACACAATTTTTTTGGTGGTTTTATCTTTGCTCTAAGTTTTTCACGTTCAAAGCCCAACTGTTTATCTCCTACAAGACACTTCTTCCACTCCTCCTCTGTCACCACACCCCTCATTTTATTTTATTTTCAAATTCTGTTACTTTACTCTTTGTCAGTATCTTAGATGCATCCCTATAGCCTATGCAGTCACTGGCCAAACAATTTCTTTGCCTTCTATATGAGAACAAAAGAGCAGCCTCATGTGATGAGTTCATATTCATCTTGTACCAGGGGTCAAAAGTTGCATCAAATTCAATTTGTCACACTTCTCATTCGCTGGCGTACTTCTTCTTATCCTGTGACTTTTCATAGCGTTATAAAAATAAGGAAGGATAAGGGTAAGTCTATGTCAACTAGTATGAGCAGTGCTGGAACACATTTTTAATGATCAGAGATAAAAGCACTGGTCTGAATGCAAATCATCCCCTGACTGCTGTGCCTGAAGCTCCAAGGGCAAGCTGCACTCACAGTGCTCCTAGGTTTTGTGTTCGCGTCTTCCTCCTCAAACTGAGTATTATGAAGATGTTTGACGGATGCTTCTTGGCAACAGCGACTCTCTGTTTTACTCCCACAGCTTGATACAGACGAGACATGTGCATGGAGGTAGCTCTGCTGGTGACACTAAATGACCATGATGGAAACTAACACCCAGTTAGGATGACATTTATAGTGCTGACAGCTCAGTGTTGTGCGGAGATCATTAAAACAATTTCACAGGTCACCCAAACACTTGTAGTTCTAAATTAAAAGATGAGTAAAACCATATTTACTATTTTTGTCCACATATCCTCGAAAAATCAGGAAGTTCATATTATACCAGTTGAAACCAATATAATACAAAATAAATCACGTCTTCCAAGCAGTTCCATATGACAGCGGAGTAACTACTGTTCTGCCCTACAGCTTTAATCGGTTCGAGTCCAGCCTCTCCCTCCCTCTCCCCGCACAGAGTGGCAGATACAGCACGGGGACCTGCGAGAGAGCCCTCGCCTCTGGGCAAAAGCGACTTCCAGCTGCGTGACCGTCAGCAGGGATCCAGCCCAGGCTGCCGGGGACGGTGCGCCCGCTATTCGCTCCTCCGACCCAGGTACGCTCACGGCTTGCTTTGGAAACGCTCTTCCTCTCGAGGGGGTAGCAGAAATGCTTTTTGAAGGCATCAATAGCAAGGGGGGGGGGATGCCCCCTCCGCCCAGGCAGGACTGGCTTGTGTTTTGGAAGCACAGGTCATGAATTCTCCTGCCTCCGGCGCATGTTTGCAGTCAACTGGCAACCGTGGTGTCTGTGTACGCACACTGCTGTGGGTCATTAGGATCTAACAGCAAAACCATCTGGCCCTTAGAGTTCAAAGGAGATTTCACAGTCCTCTGTGCAGTCTCATAAATGAGGCTAATAGTAATCTGTGGAGAATTTTGGCAAAATCCGTGGAACTTTTATTCTTTATTTTCTATCCTACTTGGCACTCCTCTGAGTTTTTAATACCAAATACAAAGTCAGGTCATTCAAAAAATATTTATTAGCTTATTAAACTGACCTCCCCTGACTGCTGCTGGAAAACCCTGCAACATCTCAGGAGCTGCACCAATAACTTTAGCTGATGACAAAGTAAATAGTACTTCTATTCCACTTGTGAAGGAGAGCAGAGAGCATCAGAGTTTTCCAAATACACGAAGTGACTTTTAATAGTTATTTGACTGGCAACAGTATTTTATATTTTAATAGGCGAATTCAAAACACACTGCTTCAAATGACTCTTCTGGTAGCCTGAAAATTCAGGCACTGGTACATCTATCGAGTCGGGTCTGTATATATCTAATGGAAGTCAAACAACTGATTCCAGCAGGGTTAGGATTTCACACGTTTTGTTTACAGAAAGCTACCTTCGCTACAAAATGTCTCTCAGTTGATACATTCGCAATGGTTTTATGTTCTGAGGGGACAAAAACCGTGAAAGGAATGTATCAAAAAACAAATTCTATTTTCTTTTACACTCATATAGCCCATTATTTTCCAGTTGCTTTGATCCAGCCTTCCTCACAGTAGTAGATTTCCCACCATTACAGATCTTGGTAAGTACAAATTTAATGGCTAGAACGGAAAAGGAAAAACCATAATTTTTCTTCATCTGCTAGCTGAACTGTTAGTTCAAGCAGAACAATACTCCACTGAGTTTATCAAGGATATAATCAAAATTCAAAGCACAGTAGCTGTTGGTTCAGTGCTCTTGATAGATGCTATTAATTTTTATAATGTTTCAGCCAGTATTGGTTACGTTTCCATAAAATATTTAGGGCAGTGCAGCTTATGAAATACCCATTTAATGGGCCTTGTATCTGTGGTTCAATACCATAAGCAAAGTTTAAATTGGCGTACTCAGCTAAAATCAATACAGTTTGGCAGCAGGAGGATCTGCTGTTGCTGACTGCTTTTCTTCAGAGTCACCACTGCTCTGTTGGGTTCCCCCGTTAGTTCATTATCATCCACCATGTATTTGATAAGCTTTCCTGATGCATTTTGCTCAGGTTTAAGTTCAGCACCCTGTGCATTTTTCTGCTAAAATATTAAGAAGCAATTTCTGCCTTTCAGAATAATTCCAGTACACAGTCCAGCATTGAGGTTTTCTTGATATGCACCTAAGGAAACATGAGCTGGCTCTTTTGTCTGGCGAACATCATATGTATCTGTCTATTTATAACTCCCTACACTGACAAACTATTGAGAAAGCCAAATGGGAGGTTCCACTTATTCTTAGTTACAGCGTAAGGGAAAAAACCTACATCTTAGTAGACAGAAATAAATGGTAAGTTATTTGCAAAGAAACTAAGCCCTCATGATTCAGGGATATAAACCGATCAGGAACTACTTAGCTTTACACCTTGCAGACTTTTCCACACAAATAACTATTGTGCAACTGTTTATCTCCAGACTATCTTGTCTGTTTGGAAACAGCAACCCCTGTGTTCACCAGGCATTTCTCTTGGCCCATGTGGAAATGATTTTTGGTCACTACTACACAGGCTAGATTTTAATTGATGACCTAGAGGTGAAAAGCACCGTATCACGTTACCATCCGGTTCCAACTTTCCTTTTAGAGTCTCCCCTCTCTTGTTGCTCAGGCACCTCCCGCCGATGGACCGAAAAACCAGGGGCAGCTCCTGCTCCGGGGGCCGTTCCTGGCCGTACCGCTGATGGTGGCTGCACGGAGCTGATCGGAGCTGCACGACTGTCGTCGGTGGACTCATCTCTGGACCTGACTGCCAGGAGCTCCCGAATCCCCCCGGCCTTTGCACTGGCCTCCCGTGAAACAGCCGAGGAAACTGGGCAGTGGAGTCCCAAACCAGACAACCTGCTGCAAAATCTGCTCAAGTTTGGAAAGTGAAGTCTGTACTTCAGTGGGTTTGCTCAAAATGTGACCGTTGTCAGGTACCATTTCTCTTTCTGGCCTCCTACGTTCATTCTCCTCCTCATTTTAAGGTCACAGAGACCTTAACTCGTTCAGTAACAGTGCCCTTGTGTCATTTAGAGACTGGAGAACGTGCCCAGAGCATCAGAGCAGGCACTATGTGAAGGCAGGTGCAGGAGAACATGATCTGCCTAGAACACCTGCAGACCTCCCTTACGGCAGAAAACAATCCAGTCCAGGTCCACAGCCTGGCTTGCATCCATACCACCTTTCCTCCTCCCGTACGGGGCCGTCTCTTCCCTGCGGCCTCGGGGGAAGAGCCCGTGGGCTGCGCCATTTCCTTAACCACAGCTGGGCACCATCTCAGGTGGCAGAGGACGGGACGGGGAAGGAGAGAAGGGTCCCAGCTGCACCGCACGGATAAGTGCAGGGCAGTGCTGGAGGCTGTGCCTGGGCACTGCTGGGCTCGCTGAGCACAGACACAACTCTAGAGCCCGTGAGGAAGAGCGATCCGTCCCCTCCTCTGCACAGATCAGGGTAAGGATGCAAGGGATCTCGGCAGCCTCTTTTGCACGGCCATTTCTGCCCCTCCAGAGATGTAAAGCATCTTGTACGGAGCTTACGTGGCCCCCCCCCCAGGGCCGGCCCTAAACTCCTGCAGGAGCTTCCCCTTCCCATCCAGCCCACTGCCTCCATGACCTCCCATTGCCCTGGGACGGCTGGGCAGGGTTTGCCTCCCAAGAAAAGGCACACAGCGCGAGGAAGGCCAACCGACTGTGCCTGGCTGATTTTCTGCAGCTGAGGATCTGGCCTGAGGCACTTCTCTTGAACTTCTTTGTCTGAGCAGATCCATTGGTAGCCACATGGTTGGCTGGGGATGTTTTTCTAGGTCTGGGATATACAGATGTCTGATAGCTGTCTGTCTATCGAATAGATTTGATAGTTATTACTGCCTCCAGGAAACTGATGCTGCTAAGAGGGTCTGTCGGAGTCCGACCAGAGCCTGCTGACATCCTGGCACAGTCTGATAAAGAAGTCACTGTCCAAAACAGAAATACGTTTTCCAAGTACTTGAAATATACCAGGGGCTTGGTGGCCAGTTGTTGTAATTAATCCACTTCCTGGCTTGATATATCTTGGGATCATTCTGGTGCGTTGTATGTTAAATACTGAACTCAGTTCATACTGTTATTTTTTGTAGGGAAATTACATTCATTATGTCCAAAAGCATGATTTGTGGGCACCCCTTGCAAAGCAGAAAAAAACCCCATTGCACTGCGTTTCTGGTGTGCTTTTACCATTCACTCGTTAACAGCAATTTCACCACATGCATCATTGTGAAATCTGCGTGACACAGAAACCTATTTTAAAAGATGCCAGCAAAATGATTTTCTCTTTTAACCAGCTAGAACCATTTACTAAAAGGTTGCAAAGTCAAAGCCTGCAATATCCTATCGTCAGCCTCTCAACAGCAGCAGAAATATGAATAGTGTCTGTGTACAGATGCTTCCCTCGGTCTGAAAGCGAGAGAAAGAAGGGGAAAGAGAGGGAGGGAGAAAGAGATTCTGCTCTTAATAATCCCGGTGTAATTTTGGAGTTGTTCTATTTATGTCCCTGGACAGACACTGAATTTAGCCCAGTCTAGGAGAGAATAATTTGACTGTAATTTTTACAGGACAATTACCTGACTGTCTAGCTACAGTTATTTAATAGCCTGTTGGAAGCTACATCTGACCTGAAGATCCTATTTGTTGCTTGGATCTAACAACGTGAACATCAAAGGTATGTGTGTTAGGTATGCTTGCAAATCCCCTGCAGCTTTTTTCATAATAGTACTGAAACCCGATACGGCATCAAGAATGCAGCGCCTGGAGCACCCTACTACAGCCCCGCTCACTGGTACAGCTTAAAGTGGTTTCCTCGCTCACAGAGCTCCATCCACCACTTGGAAAGCAGCCAGCTTTTAAATGTTACAGTTGCTAGGGAGGGCTTGGGAACATTTCACCAAATGCAGGTCATTTCAGAGAATAGCACCGCTCAGTATTTACTCTCAGTTCCTGATAACCCTTCCATATTTTGTTGTTTCTGTTGCTTAAGTGACAAAACCTGACTTTTCATGCCACAAAAAACAAAGCTAAATCCTGTCCTTGGCTAAATTCTGCCCTTGGTTCAAACCAGTTGCTGAGTCTACCCAAAGAGGTAAATGCTTCCATCTCCCAACCAGTCACGTTTTATTGTGCTTGGAACCTATGTGGTTTGGGATGTGCCAAAAATATACCAGTTGGTAGCATCTGTGGCTAGGTGGTCCTGGCAGCAGAGGTGAAAGCAGCTGGCTGGCTGAAGGAGCAGGATAGCTGGCCTCCAAATGCTGCTGTAGTTGGCACAGAGATACACCCTTTCTGGGAATTAGGTACGCTGGGTAGACAGAAGCTTGGTTTGCAGCCGAACACAATCCGCCTCCATGAGATCAGGTATTATATCAGCACCAGATCACTTAACGGCAGCTGCAAGATCATTTGAGCATTGGCAGCAAGGTGGCCAAGGATACCCTGATACTCTAGATATTAAGAGCTCTGGGAGCTACAAACGGTGTGGAGCAAGGTCCTTCTGCTGGTAGTCAGCAGGCTGCTCCCAGGCACCTACACGTCCCCATGTTCCATGCCCCTGACCCCCCAGCCCAGCCTCAAGCAAGACTTGGTCTTGAGAACGGAGCCACGGAACGCGAGGGTGCGCCTTGGGGTGAGCCCGTTGCTCTCCCAGGCAAATCCCATGGCCAACAAGGAGGCCACCAGCGAAGGAAGGACAGCGTTTGGAGGAGGGGTGAGGAAACAGCAGCATAGCTTGGGACAGCGTGTGTAGGAGCTTCTGGAAATCTTTGGCTGGTAGGGAACAGTGCTGGGAAGTTTTGGTTGCACAGCAGGAAAGATCCAAAAGGATGGGACGGAGGAATGGAAGTGGCAAGGAGAGATGGTGGGGAAGAGGGGGACCAAACACACACTGCCTTCCCTGCTTGCACACAAATGGGAACGGGGTCTCTGTGCTGCCCGTTATCTGCAAGGAACTGAGAGGAAACACATAGAAATACCTCATTCATATTTCTTTTTTGTCCACCAATGCACACAAGATGGCTGTATTGTTGTCATATTTTTGGCTTCTTTTATGCTCTTAAAAGTGTGTGTGTGTTACTGTCACATTTGGGGCGGTGTGTGGTGTTTTTAAAGAGAGCACTTGGGAAGTTTGGTTAGAAGGACTGTTTTTAGGTACTGGTGGGTTTTTTAGAATTTGGGATCAGATGCATTTTGTAGGCTTTATGGGAGTGCTTCACCTTCTCAGGTCATAAAAAGGACAAAAGAAAGAGGAAGGCCCTGGGACTGTACTGCCATGGGGAGCGGAGGATGACACCCCTACCCGCAAGCGGAGAAACAACCTGCTCTTCAGGGCTGATGACAGCAGGATCCGCAGGAGCCCATGCTCTTCCTGAAGAAGAACTCAAGCCATCTCTCAGCACGGCGATCTGTGCAGAAGCAGGTCTGCTTCAGCTTTGTGGTTAGACGGCATTGGCAGCGGGACAGCCAGGACATTCACTGTTATACAAGCACTTCAAAAGGGTGGGGGACAGTGGTGGGATAAGGAGTTGCCCATGCCTCTTCGCCTTTCATCACCTCCCAGGAATGTCTGCCTTCGGGGCTAATTTAGATGCATTTACGTTAATAAATGTGTGGCCTTTTCAGCCACGTTTTTTCACTTTAATTCCTGTCTGCCCTTGCTGGCACATGCCCTTGGCAATTTGTGATTATTTTGCTCATTCGGCATTGTATAATTGTCCTTTATTACTGAATATAGATTTTTTTTTTTTTTATAGTTAAGCAAATGCAGAGCTCATGGAAGTGATATAGTCTAGCTCCATTTTACTCAGCAAATACTGAGCTTTTTTTCTTTTTCTTTCTTTTCTTCTTTTTCTCAGTCAAAAAGACAATGTTTTGCTAACTGTAAACTCATTTGCAAGCCCAAAACTGATGATTTCATGAGTCTTCCAGATGCACCATCACAGTTCCAGAAAGCTTCCTGACTGACAAGAAAGCCAGGACTTCTGCGAGATCTCCACATCAGGTTATTATTAATAAATGTTCTGTATCTCAGAGGGAACCCCGCCGGTATCACGTAAGCTCCATATGGCTCCCTGCTCAGCACTGTGGACGTCTCCTCCCTCCCCTTACTCCTAAGTGTGATGGGGCCCAACCTTTTGGGCTGGGGTTGGTTGAACAGTCCCTTACGGAGGTACTCAAGGTCTCTACGCTCAACTCCAACCATGACTTAATACATGAAGACACTTCTTTCACATCCATGCTCATCCCATGACAAGACGACGTCTGTGCTTGGACCAACCCATAGCCATGAGATCAGATGGGTGAAGAGCCGGATCCACACGTCCTTGAAGAGAGAGCACGGTGGGAAGAACGCTGTTGCCCTCTGCCCAGGATAAGGGCCTTCAGAGAAGAGGAAGCAGGGTAATTTTGCACTGTCGATAATTTTGGCAGGGAGGATCCAGCCCATGGGCTTTAGTTTAACCAGCCCTGCCCCAGAAAACAGTATGTCGATTTAAAATTTTGAACCTTCACTTATAGCACTGGCCAGTAATACCTGGGAGTGCACTTTCACCTGGCTGTCTCAGCCATACTACACTTGAACTACAGGGCTGCCAATGTCTTCAGTGTGCAGGACTTATGGGCCTGGAAGAGCTTGGGATGCCAATGAACCATGGAGACTTTAGGAGCAAAATGCATAACAAGTTCACAGATTAGCATCCTGTAGTAACACAAATACAAGACAAGGACATCCAGCTCCTGAAGACTACAGAACTAATCCCAATCTGAACCTGACCTACTGGTACGTAGCAGACAAGTGCAAACTCCAGGCAAAAAAAACTTGGGAAGCCTGGACACCACCATGATGAACATGTTTGTCTACCTCCTCATCAGTATCACTTGTGGTAGATTCCTTCTTTTTTCCCACGTACATTTTTCTTAACCCTCAGTGTTCCTTCAGAAATGGAAATGTAACTCATTACCAGATGTCTTGTGGGAGACCTGTGATGCTGTGTGATGGGTCATACGGGTACTACTCCTCAGTTCAACAGGACTTCTTTATGAAAAGCTTAAGAATATATATCAGATAACTAAAAACAATCACAATATTTAACTACATAATCTCATCTCTGAATATCCTTTTCATCTCTGCAGATCCCAAAGTGATTTATACACTGCAAGTGACATGGGAACATTATAAAGGGATCTGTTATAAAGGGATCACCCTGCACCAAAATGCAGCCATTTCTGGGATGAGGTTTGGCAGCTGTTTTAACAGCACAAGACAATGTTACATACAGTTGGGGAATGAGGTGAAGAATAGCGTATCCAGTGTACGTGGCAGGGAAGGAAGGATGTAATTATCCAAACTGGAATTTGGCCAGGACACTGGGGTCAAAACCCCGACTCTTTTGAAAAGTGCCATGGGAATGCTAATGACCACTAGTGGTCAGGGCCTTGATTTTTCATCTCATCTGAAAAATAACACCTCCAACGACAGTTTTCTTGAGTACCATGCAGAGGCATTCATCCTAAGTGAATCAGAGAGAAAAGTGCATCCCAGCACAGCAGCTAGGTATCCTTGGAGGTATTAATTTTGTTTCCCAGGTAGCCTATACAATCTGAGAGCGCAGTGGACATACACACACCCTACACAGCACTAGTCTACAAAGAGAACAGGACACTGCTTGTGTTGGATAGATTTGTCAGAACCTCAGATCATAACCCCACTATTTTGAATACAGCAATCCTCCTCCCATGACCATCTCGTGACTTGACTTCTGTTGTCTAAAATGGGAATCACGCTGAGTATTTAATCTGTGCGCAGCTACTAAACAAACAAACAAACAATTTTCCATTGAGGTATTGGTGAGCTACTGCATTCTGCATGATTTAAGTACACAAACACCTCACTGACTTAAAGGCATTTTAAAAGTCACTGCCACGTAAGCAGCAGTAACAGAATACATACAGGTTTTAGCCTACTTCAGATGCGAGGATATACAGCATCGCTTTACATGTATTCTACTAAGGTGAAGGAATAGTACTTAGCAATGAGGACAGGCTAGCAGCCTGTGCATGGGTAGTCACTAATACTTATCAAAGCTCAGCCAGGACACTGTAACTCCATTGTGCATTAAATATCTCAAGACTAGAAATTATGTCCATAAATTTTATAGATTTGAGAGAGGAGCTTAGTGCTAATGCACTAAGCTGACTTACACCTTAAGACTGTTAATTTTTGATCAGTCTTCATTCTTAAAATGAAGTTCAGCAACCTACCCGCCCCGAACAGATTCCACCTGGCACAAAACATCACACAATTCTCAACAAGCCCCTGCTGCTCGCCGGGTAATTCTCAGACTGTCAGCTGCAAGCTGGACCTCCCGGCAGGTGCCTGCAGGCACTCATGTACTGCAGCTCTCCAGCAGCTCAGGAACAGCTCTGTCGTGCTGGACTACGCACCACAGCCAGCAGTGGGACCGGGAGGAATCAAACCCCGTGCTACTGGAGACAGGAAAAACTACCAAAGCCGACATTTCCAGGCTGCCCAGCAAACGTTCACCCAGCTACTCGCTCCGTTCCCGTCTTCCTGTGGCACTGGACAGCTCTGGGGAAACAAGCAATGAACCCAGCAAGGGAGGCAGAAAGACTCTGGGCAACAAGAGCTTCATACAACATTGGGAGAATTAGGGAAATTTAGTGTCCCTGCATTAGATGCTGCAGAGCTGATCTCCTCGCACGAAGAATGGGTGCTCCAAACATGGAAGATGGACAAAAGGTGGGCTGTGGAAAAGAGGCCCAGAGAGATGAAATGCTTCCTTACGGAACATGTCGATGTCAAAAATATTACTGAATGCAGGTTTCTTGGAACGGGTCTAGACCTCTATCACAATCCCCCTTTTTAAAATACAACTCAAAAGATTATGAGAGTTTGTCACCTGCACTCAAATGCCATCCATAGGAAGGAATCCCCCTCTGGCCATAATCCTAAGCAATCTGTAGCAGACCTCTGCTGGTGATGGACCCCGACAGCCCATCCTGCACAGGAGGTCACATCAGATTATCACACAGTCCCATCTGGCTTTAGCATCTGTGAATCAAGGGTCAGATACTGATGTCACTAGTCTAACAAGGGAGAGCTAGTCTGTCTGTTAGAAATACTGCCAAGATGGTCTCTTTTTCACAAGCATTTCCTTACATAGCCGGAACATGCACGCATGTGCTGCAGAGAAATTAAATAGTAAATTATCATCAAGGAGAATTAGAGGAGTTGACACAAAATCTGCTAAGACCAGATGCACGTAACTGGAAATCTCAGATTTGTTTAACAATCTCTCAGAACTGAATCCAACTCAATTCCACCGGCTTGATAGCATGAGTAAGAGTAACTGCACACCGGAGAGCGCAGGATGGCGGCACTGGAAGAAAATGAATCTTGGAGGTTCTACAGGGTGAGGCAAGGTATTATATAGGTCTTTCAGCTATAAAGTTATATATAATGCAGGCATATGCAGTAATGCCTGTTCAGAAGAAATTTAAAATCAGTTATCAGTCTTTGCTTTAGGTAGGTACTGGTTTTGAATACACTTGAGGAAATGGCATTATGTACATAAGATCACATTACATGGCTTTCACTCAGACGAGATACAAGTGACACTGCATGAAGTATAGACCAGCAAACCTAATAGCTCATCTCCTTTTTATAAAATCAGAATGAAAACTGTGATTTTTGCCTGATGGTAACCAAGCACAAGTTGTCCTATTTTCAAAGCAAAATCTAGTTAGCAGAAACACAAGCGTGTTTGCTCCCGATTTCACCGTTAGAAGCTCGAGTGAATGTTCATCTGCTTTGCTGGACATGACAAGTTAACTTGTCACCCAGCTAATTTTTACTTATTTAATAATACTAATACTATTAATTATTCCATATTATTTGCTTGTACCCTTAAAAGCAAACGTTTTCTCCTATTTCCTTTCTGCCACTGCCTTTTCTGTAAAAAGAGCGCTGCTGCATCTTAACTGCACCCAGGGCCCACAGCATTATAAAGAACCGCAGCAGCAAATATACAAAATCCAAGCCTTCTCTTGCTTGTTGCTTTACTCAGTTTACTATCCTCTCATTGTTTTACTTCCATTGCTGGAGCTTGATACCGTACTCATTTTCCTCAGTCAGTTCATAATATCAATTTCCCTGAAGGTCAGAAACAATACCTCAGGAAATACCACCTGCTATTCAGGGATATCGCAGGAAATTTGCATTTCCACTTTGTAAAGTGTTATTATTTTGGACTGACAACCTACATTTATTTCATTACCCCAAAGTGTTGGGATCCCTGAAAGCTAGAAAGTGAGGGAATGGGTGTCCTGGCTGGCCTGCCCCTAGCATTTCATGGTCATTAACAATCAAGAGTGAGAAGACAAACAACTTGCTGCTGAAACAAGAGCGTGTTTCACACACAGCTCTCCCTGTCACTTCCACAGGACTATGGGAGCGATTCAGCCTCTCCGACGGTCTCCCCTGCTCGGCCAGCCCTCCTTCGGAGCTGGGGTGCTGCCTGAGCGCATTCTGCCGCCCTCTGCGAACAGCACTCAGGAATGAGCTGGTGGATGCAGCCAGAGGATTTATTCCCTTGCAGGAACAGAGGAGGCTCGAGCGTGGTTTCTGCAGGGAATTGGACGTCTTCCTTCTAACCTTTTATTCACTGGGTGTGAGAACGCGGCATTTTGGGACCATTGGCCGGGGAAGGAAAGCAGCCCCCAGTTAGGTGCTCGCAAGCCTTGAGACCTTCCCAACAGCTGTAGCAAATATCCCAAAAGCAAACTTGAGCTTTCAGCGCTTTTTCCCCAGAGAGGCATTTTGAGGAGGCCACCAACACAAACTCCAGCAATTTTATTCCCTTCTCAGCACAGCCTTGAGGTGTTGGGCAGGAAGGAGGAGACCCGTTAGAGGGAAGCTGCAATCCTGCCCGTTTCTGATGCGTTACCTACACAACACGGAGTACGTTAGGCTTTAGTAGCCTTCCTCCCAGCCCTTCAAACTCAAACTTATCTTTGGCTGTTTTGTTTCCTCCTCCCAAGCTTACGCTGGTGGGGAAGAGCCATGCCCCACAGCGCAGAGCGGAGGACCCGCTTCGAGCGGATGCGGCAGCGGCAGCGAGGCTGCACGTCACGTCCCCTCAAACGTCGGGGGCAGAGGGGCATTCACAGCTGCCTATCGCTTCTCCCAGAATTGCACCTACTGGCGAGCATGAGGCAACCGGACCGAAGGCACAAACGTGCTCAAAAACGGCTTTATTTGTGGAGGTCTGTCCAAATCCAGCTCTGCGGCTCAGGAGGAAGCGTGACTGTGGGAACTTTCTTGCTCAGTTTCTTCTTGGCTGACCGAACACATCCCAGAGATTTCACTTCTGGGAGGAATGCCTTGAAGCGATTTTTTTTTTTTTTTATGATGAGGGTGTTTCAAGACGTATCTCTATTTCAAGCAACAGCACTGGAGACTGCTGAGGGAGGGCAGCGAGCCTTACTGGCTGGATTAAAGGAAACTTTCTTTTTGGCTGGCTGCACGGAAGGGCACGAATGAGGCGGCAGCTTCCCCGAGTCGCCCTCCAGCCCCGCTCACGCCGGGGAGCTGCGCGGCCAGAGCCAAGCCAGCCTGCTGCCGGCGAACGAGCTCCACGTTTGGCAGAGCCAGGGGTGATGCAGGCTCCTCCGCCCCGGTGCGGGGACAAAGCTGAAAGCCAGCGGGTCCGAGCCGCGGATGCGGCACTGGCGCAAGCAGCTCCAAAGCTGCCCAAAGTTGCATGAGCTCCGTTTGCTCCCCTCGCCCAAGAAGAGAAAAGCAGAGAGGCATAAAGTCACCATGGCCTTTCCCAGACACGAGGACTATCGCAAACCAGCAGAGAATTTTCCCCTCTCCGGCAGTCCTGCCCAGGTATTTGGATTTAGCAGTCGGGCGACGGTGAGGTCTTGCTGGCAGAAGAGACCTGCGAGCTGGCACTGACTCAGAGGCTGTTTGCGCAAGGGCTGTCTTTTAAAACTTCAGACTGATAAAACTAATGACTGTGTTGAGAGATGCTCATAAAACACTGAGTCACCCCTTATTCAATTAAAGAAGCCGTCACTGATCTTTCAAGGAGGCCTGAATGGGTTATTCCCCTCTACGCTGTGCTGAACTCAGAAATATCAAACTGCACGACACTTTGGATGACCTAGGCAGGCAGTCAGAAAGTTCAAAAGGTGAGGAACACCTCTCAACAGGAATAAACAGTGACGCACATTTGGAAATAACCCTTGCAATTACAATTAGCTGTTTGGTACCCTCTCCTGCCTGGAAGTTTTTGTGCTACTGAAAAGTGACCTAGGAGGGATGGCAAGAAATGACTGTAAACCAGCCCCAGCCCCCTTCAAGGCTGATTTAAAAATCAGGAGGAGGAGAAATGCCAATGTTTAATATTTAAACAAAAAATTGTTTAATTTTTAAACATTTATGTTCCTTTTATGATTGTTAAATCAATATTAATACAGAATGTAAACCATTTTATAGCCTCCACACAGGTCTCCCCTGTCGCTCCCTTCCCAAGAAGTCTGGTTTTTAGGCAGATGAGCGCTACCAGCAGGAGGTTCAGAAATGCTGGTCCTAATAAATAACTCCAGAGCGAGACCTGCTGCCCGTCTCCAGACACACTGCCTAATGACTTCAGTGAGAGTTCTGCCTGAGTAAAAATACCAAGTTTTGGCCCATTACCTTCAAATGAACAGAGCAGTCTATTTGTGGTTTGAGGTGCTTCCTCCTGTCTGAACTTTCAGTTTTCCAGGCTGAGCCAAAGAGGTACAAAGGGGGTTTCCCGCGATCCCCCAGCTTGTACCTGCACTCAGAAGGGCTCCCGAATTATTCTCTTGTGTTTTGTGACTTGAGTTTGTACCCGCAACCCCTGCCTTCACTGAGCAGAAGCAGCGGGTAGAGATGGGATGTCTTGACAACGAGCCTCGGCTGAGTTGAAAAATAATCTTTCTCCAATGCTAGCCTCCAAAGACAAAAAATCTTTCTCTACCATTCTTTAGTCTTTATCCCCTCTGCGAACTATATACACTAAGATGTGCTGTGTTTCTAACGAGCTCTTACAACCTGTAGATGAAAACCAGGACAGTGCAGAAAAGCAGGAGCAGAAACAATAGCCAACGGCCACGTGTCCACCATTTATTTCCATGAGTTTGCTGCAACAAGACCGTCCAAAAAGCCGTCAGTACATACTCGTGAGCAAACCTCACACCAGTCCACTGCGTCCTGCTAACGTCATGCAGCCGCTGCCCTCCTCCATTCGCTTCCTCGCACGTCTGAACTTCATTCATTCATTCATTCATTCATCCATTCATTCATTCATTCGGGAGAAGGTGCTGCGTGTCCCCCCCAGCCCGTTTCCTTTCCCGAGAGCACCCCAGCACCGCGGGCTGCAAAGCAGCCTCCCGGCTCCCCTCCTTAGCGTCCCCCCACCGTGGTCCTCAGGGGGGGCACGGGGAGGAAGTGGTTCTGACATGTATTTTACTGATGTTTTAAAGCATATGGTCTGAATGCTCTGAATGCCGTAGAAGATTACTGTCACATGTCCTAACCCACTGCCTATCTGTTAACACAGTATCACCTTTCATAAATTGCTGGATACCATTTTCCCATCAGCATTGCTCTAAACACAGGAATTATGGGCAGGACACAAATCCAAACAACCCTTATATGCTTAATAAAATAAATAACAATCAGCCCCTTAAACGTTTCTCCTTTAAAGGAATTTTCCTTATTTTAGATCAAACACTTCCTTGGGATCCACGCTAATTTGTACTTTCCAGTGCCGTAAATAACTAACACAAAGGAAAAAAAATACAGCGCATTCAAAATCTGCCAGATTTATATTTTTAAATTCTACAAGATATGCTCATGTCATGCTTTGGGTACTGGCACAATTTCTGAACGAATGCAAACAAAGCAAGATCTGCTTGAATGCATCAGACCCCCTAATGCATACTTAGCATAGCTCCAGGTCAATGGAGCCAGACCAATTTACACCAGTTCAACAGATGGCCCGCAAGGTTCACATGAACATGGTATCTCTGGAAGTGCCTCCTCCCTTTCCTCCTCGTCCAACTCGTGAATGGGTTAATGCTGCGTATCTCGGCACACCTCTGAACTCTTTGGATTCAGTTCAGGTCACGCGAAAGCAGGCTGGGAAACGCACATGCACCTCTGCCACCTCACCCCACTCCCCACACGCTTCCACACACTGATGGAGAGATAACAGCAGCTTTTCATAGGAAAACTGATTACTGATACGCTAGTTCGGTGTGGACTATAAAATGTTACATCTGGGGGTTTCCACAAAGACAAAATCTTCTGAAGAGAGCAAGTACTTTCAGCTCAAAATTTAATTTTCAGCTGAAACCCAATTTTCTGACAAAAACACTTCAACCGAAATAGCCTTGTCAGTATCTAACAAAGCTTTATACCCCGCTATAACAGCACACCTCTGTGCGCTCCCGAAACCTGTACCCTTCTCCATTCCAGCACGTTTCGGCTTTCAGTATGGCCTGCAGGTCCCTGGACGGAGACTTCACCGACTCGGACCCCCATGTGCCCTGCTTTTATCCTCCCGTCACCTGAGCGAAGGGGAGGTTAGCACACACTAAACGACGGGATCTGTGGGCTCCAAGTGTACAGGGAAAGAACAGTGACGTATTTGAGAGCCAAACGTGAGCCATTGGGGGATGCGCCGGACAAAACCAACACCTGGCAGCCGGTGATCCGCCAGGTTTCACTCCAGTGGTGCAGTGCTGGTGAGAACAGGCTGGTGTCACGCGAGGAGACGCACTCTGCTGCGAAGAGCTCCAGGAGGAACCCCTCGGAGTCCCTCGGAGCCCCTCGGAGCAACCCAGGCACTCAGCGTAGCAGAGTACTGAGATCTCTCTGGCTTGCAGCACCATTCAAAGTTTGTGTGAAGCCCCTGTTGCTACTGTACTGGACAATTTCCCATACGCTAAAAAATATACATAAATAATGACTCTTTCCCCTGCTTCCTGTTGGCTCATAGAAACAGCTTAATTACCACACTGAGTTTCTCTCATGCCGCGAGTGTCTACAGAGGATGTTCTCATGAGCACACACCAAATTCCAGCACATCTGAGCACCCATGCTTACGCACCCTAAAACAGCCTCTGCCACCTTATCTTGTAAGATCTCCTTTGGTCACTTCATGTTCCCACAGTCCCCGAGGAACACACGTTTGCGCTCTAACCCTTCCATCACTTCTGCATGAGCCTCCGTCACATCTGACACAACAGCCGTCTGGGAAGGGTTAATCGGGCAGCCTATGCTTAACATAGGGACTTGCATTAAAAAACCCCTACCAAACCTCTGGGAAGTGCCATGTACGCCATATCGTGTCAGCGTAGATCACAGGGCCGTTAACCCCTTCCCTGCAGGCTTGTCTGGGGTGGCAGTGGCATGAGCACGGTGCCGGCCATCCACACCATGGTCTCAGCCGCTCCGTCAGCACAGTGAGAGGCTACACAGCTTCTAGCACGAAAGTTTAAAACCTCAATAAAGATACAGCGTGCGTCATCCAAACCAGCAAGTGTCTCGGTGCAAAACGTGATGGGGGTGTCCCAGTCCCGCTGCAGCAGCCGTTGGCTCCATAGGAAGGATGCTGCAATTGCTGCTCATCGGAGCTCTCGTTAGCAGTCACAGACCAAGGGCAAGCAACCAAGCTTAAGACTCTCTTGTTCCTCCCAGTCAGGACTTCAGCATGTGACCACTTCACTGAAATTATGGGGCTAGTACCTTTTCCAGGCAGCTTTGACAGTAACGATAATACAGTAACGATGTAATCCAGATTATCAGATGACTTTGATTTCCAGGACTGTCAGGCTAACACCTTTCACGTGAACTAAATTCACCTGACAAAACAGTTTTTAAAAGAAAGACCATGCATAGTACTGGCCTCTACAAAACAGGCTGCGAAACACCGACAGCAGCTTTATATCTTAAAACAACCCTAGAATTTCCAGCTGAATCTGGCGGATGTTACAGACGAATAATACCTACAAAAGCTCCACCCGAAAACCCTTCTCCCTCCTCCGAAAAACCCCCCAAAGCAGTCTGCCACCAAGAAACAGGGGGAGTCCAACTGCGAGAAGCAGGACTTGCCTTCCCCTGCGCACCCTGCCGAGCCCCAGGCCACTTGTTTTGGGGCTGCCCCCCCGCCGCCGAGTGGGACCAGCACGGCTGGTGTCGGGAGCAGGGGGTCTCCCACCGCAGGTGATCGGAGAGCGGCCGCTGGGAGCCGGGAGCTGAGAGGGAGCGAATCGCCCTTCTCCAGCACACCAGCCTGCAGACTGGGCACCAGTCCGTCGCTGCGTTCCCAGGGTTTAGACCATGGCACCTCCGCAGTCCCCCGCTGCCCACAGCGAGGGAGTGCTCGGGGGGGGCTGCACGAGGTGTCTGCGGGGCCATCATCCCGCTCGGGGGTCCGTTATTTACATCGAATTAGCAAAAGCAGCTATAGAAACTAAAGGAGAATGGAGAGAAACGAAAAAGTGGATTAGTGCCATCTGACATCTACGTCTACATCCTCGTGTTTCAAGGCATCTGACAACCATTAAAGGCCCATAAGCTGGACTGAATCTTTCCTCGTGGGCTTCCTTCGTTAATAACCATCTATTAGGAGGCTGTTTGTATCCTTTTCTGGCGGTGACTACTATACACAGGACATTAGATTAGCGAATCCATGATCTAATCCTGTATTGTAGGTGTATTTTTTTAAAAAGGAGATGCCTACATGCTACTTGCAGAGCATAACAATCCCTATTCCCTCACTGCCGACCTTAAAACAGAATCCTCTTGCTCAGGAGAATTATGCCATATTTTCACATGTGGATGTCCAGTCAAATTGTATGCAAAATTTTTTTACTGTCTGGTTCCTTAATTTTGTTATATATAAAAACACTAAAGAAAATTATTGCCTATAAAATGTTTGTTTCTGTTTTAGCAAAAGAAATGTAAAATATGTCCGAATGCAGCCAAAATCCTATTTTCATCTTACTCTAACTAAACCATGGCCAAACCAATTTCCTTCAAATTTTAAGGAAAAGAGAAATGTTCTTGGATCTCGGCTGAGAACTTGTGCACTACATTTCAATCTGGAGAGAATTTTTATGGCTTTTATTACTAATAAACAAAGGTTATAATGGAAACATTGACAGGACCTCCACCAAAGCGATACCAGCCGCTGTAATAAATTCAATTAACATCTAATAGAAACTCTGATCTCATCACATGCCAACTAACATTATGCTCGGAATAAAATAAAACTAGCGTGGACAGGCTGCTGTCAGTTCTCAAAGACTGCCATCCTCAAATTCCTCCCACAGAGTAGCAGGTTTTATAAATCAACGCACCTTCTTCAAATCAACAGAAACTACCAATGCTAGACCAGATTCCCTCTTCATTTGACCAGAGTACACTCCTTTAAATTTAGAATATCACTGCTGGCTACGCAAGCCCTCAGCCTCCTTACTGAGGTTATGACTACAGCTGACTTTGGCTCAGTAGCTGTTGAAAAGATTAAACAAAAATTAGCAGTTCCTGTACAACAAAATATTTGGATATTACCCAGAGTTAAAAATCAAGCAAACTAAGCTTCCTGCCCATTGGACATGCTACACTGAACATCCTTTTTAAATTCCACAGGTAATAAAACTTGCACTAAAAGAGGCCGGTCTCGGCACAAGTCTGTACTGATGCCAGGCACAGCAATCTCTTTCATGTGTGCTTTGCAAGCACTGAGGCTGCAAGGCATAGGGGTTCATGAAAAGACGCTGCTTTATAGATTCGCTGATAACTTGATAGAGCTGATAATGCAATTATTGCTTGCCGGGAGCTGACAAGTTAAACAGATTTTTGCAGTAGTGGCAGAGTAATGCCCAAAATGAGCAGGAAAAACAAGGCTGGTACAACTCATAGGATGTGAACTTCTGTTTCCTAGATGAGAAAATACAACAAATCCTTTTTAAAGGATGTGCCTGTAACCCGGACTCGATACGGCAGAGGTGCAGTAAAGATAATTACAGTGGAATTCAGGTGGGGCTTGGGTGTGCCCAAATACGGCAACAAAAGGTCTCGTGCCACGGGATAATTAGATATGTAACATAAGGAGTCTAATCATCTGTTCCCGATGAGACCGTCTCCAAGATGGGAACCCGGCAGCGGAGAGGGGAAGCTGGAGCCAGCTCTGAACCTGCGGACAGGCATCCTCTTCCCGCAGGGGGACGGCACCGCTCCCGGCGAAGAGCTCTGCCACCGGCCCGCGCTGGTGCACGGCTTCCCATCCCCTTCAGACAAAAGCAGCCGGGCTCGCTCAGAGCAACCCTTTAAACGGACTGAACTAATCGGGCTGATTTCGCTCGGAGCAGATGAGGAAGCGCTCAGCCACAGCTGGGCAAGGTCGGTCACCTCTGGCCAGGAGGCTGCGACGAGCAGCCAAGGGCAGTGACCTCTTCCACTGGCACAGCTGGATCTCGAAGGGGACATCTTCCTACGGCTTAACTACGCGGGGCCCTCCACCAGCAACGGGCAGCCAGGATGACTTGTCCTCTTTCCTCCAGGGACCTCACCCGCTTCGTACCGCCCGGGCAATCAGTCCCTTCTCACCAGCACGCAGTTCTGGAAGGGATGACGTTTTGCTTTGCTACTACAGCAACGTGAATAGTCTTCACGGTAACAGCGAACTGAATAAAACACTGAACAGGGGCACAGTGTACGGGTCATAGTAATTAATAAATCCCCGAACACTCTCAACAGACACCAGTAAGACCAGAAGGTGCCATTGCTATCACCTAGTCTGACCTCCCACGCAGCACAAGGCACAGAGCTTTGCCCAGCAATTCTTGCATCAACATCGTAATTTCAGGTTGAAGTATTGCATATCTTTTAGAAAAACACCCAGTTGTGATTTAAAGACTGCAAGTCTTGAAGAATTCACCACATCCCCTAAGCAAGCTGTTCCCATGATCAATTGCCTTCATTCTTCAAAATGTATACCTCATGTGCATGTGGGAACTGAAAACGCAAAGGGTGAGTGAGCCAAGTTCTGGTGCTCTGGCACAAGTGAAGAATCAACCTCATATCAGTTTTATGAGGTTATTATAACTCCACATAAAAGGCTACACTATCTTCCTGGAAGATCTCGTGCAGAATTTAGCACGAGAAGTGCTAATCATTTTCCCTACTTTGTGAGGACTTTTCAGACTGTGTTTCCTTTTCAAGACTAAAACGGACTTGATAAGTTGCATAATTTTTGCACAAGGTGTACCATCTGCAACAACCACCACGACAGTAGTGATACCATGGCTCTTTCTGGCCCCTAGACTGGCTTGCTTGCCAAGCTGCTGGGGCTGAAAAGTTGGCTCTTGAAGTTAAAAGAGACCATGGTGCTATCAATCAAAGAGCACGTTTTTCTTTCCAGCTACAGCTCTGGTTCCACCACATGAACCAAGACAGAGGACGCGCCGCTGACATGCAACCAAAGGAGGGTGACTTTGCCTTGCAATCTGACAAATGCCATGCTAAGGGTCAGAGAATTGGAAGTTGTTTGACCCAGCAGCTGGTATTTCAAGGATTGAGGAAGAAAAGTTAATTAAAAATCCTTTAAAAATAAAACCATCAAAAAAGGTTCATGAAACAAAAACACCAACACAATGAATCAACTGAAATTTCTCATTTCAGATATCGGTACTCAGTTCTGATCGTTCATGCTTGCTTTAATCACAGACTGATTCATATTTCAAACAGAAAAGCAGACCTTTTCATTTAGAAAATGCCAGAAAAGGACACGTAACTCTTTTTGGTTTTAATTGAAATGGGAAATTCACTGAAACACACCTTTCCTCTTAGGAATCTCTGATAAAACAATTTAGTGTATCTGGATGAAAAAAAAAAATCCTTCAAAAATTCCAAACCAGTTCCAGTAAACTCTTACCCAAGCTGAAACCCACGCCAGTGCGTCTCAAATTTTGCTGCAGCTGTAATCGCAGCCCTGCACAGAACAGAGAGGACGCATCTCCTCACACTCAGTTGCTATTGCTCACGAACTACACCTCTGCAACGGCGAGGAAAAGGCCAGAGCCGTTGCTGGGAACTCATGGCAACAGCGGGACATGGCTGCTCGCGGCCCATCTGCGCAGCAGCCGCGGGCAGGAGGGAAGCGATGAGCAGTACAGGACATCTTTTGGGAGCGAAGTCAGTGTTGCGCGTCTTTTGTTTTCTTATCTTGGAATAAAGTCCAAAACAAGCACTTACGTGTGCTGTCATCTGTTCTTCCCTTGAAGAAGATCTCAACCCGTTAGTGTCACTGGGATCTAAGGAGACAATTGTCATCGTGCTCTTTCTATAACGCCAGAAGGTTTTCTCCAATGTAAATCTTATCTCCCACACAGAGTAGGTATTCTCCAAGTTCTTTTTCACCTGGAGGAACCAAATCACCCAAAGGGTATGGCTGTGGAGAAGACCCTCAGCAGACCCTCATCTATCTGCTGGTTCACTCCATCCAGCAGAGGCAGAGGTCCGATGTCTTTTTCCAGCGAGCTGGAAGAGGCCATCTGGCACACGGAAGCACAGCCTTCCCCCTCCTCATGCCAGTACTTCCTATATTCGATGGGAAGGGCAGCATTTTACTTGAGTCACCAGAGTTTTCAAATGGTTCTTCTTACCCTTTTTCAGTCAAATACATGGGAAATAGATCTGCAGAAAATGTGAGCTTGTGGCTGGGGACTGGGGACCTCTGGGGTGACCCCTTTATGACTCTAGTCTCCAAGTGAACACTGGAAGGAACTTCACCTTCAATCGCTGTTAAATGTGACCGCACGACTGTATTTGCCTGCATCAGTTTAGCTGCAGGCCTATGCTTTAAAGTTCAGCACTATAAAAAACCAGATTATTAGACACAATCAAGAATTAGACTTCAAAGACCTTTAGTCTGTCACATGTGATTAACATACTGAATCACAATTAAACCATGATTGGCATTTTATAGCACTAGTTCTCTGAGAACAGCAAAGCTCATTTTTACCAATAGTCTTTGAGAAAAAGACTCCATTATTTAAAGGTACCTCTAATTTCTATACCATTCAAGATATTCTCGGGAGGTACGAAACATACAATTTTGAACATAAAGTTGCTTCAACATTATTTCATTATCCCTGTGGTATTTTTGGCAATGAGTGTTTTGGAAGGTGAATTTAAAAAGAGAATAAATACAAAATAAAGTTGTCAGCACACTGATTGGAACTATGACTACACATCCTTTAATCATGTGTCCCACTCAAACCACGCAACTCTGAGTGCACATGGCCCAGGGCTGCATCTCCCACCGTGGGCATTACACACTGTAATATGTCTAATTAATTCACTAAAATGCACGAAGGTCCTCGGACACCACAGTGATTGGTGCCAAGTAAGTGTTTATAGTTATACCATCTGTTAATAATACATCGTGCACTCCAGGTTTGGAAGCTGATACGGAAGAGCCGAGGGGCTCTGGGACCTTGAGCTCATTCCTCTCTTGTGTCCCCTTACAGTTAAGGAGATTGAATTTTTGTCAAGCCAAAGCGCCTTGACTCCTTTCTGTAATCTCCCGACCCTCCGTAGCTGTCAAATTTCCACAAGTGCATGCCATCAGCTTGGAAACACGGCACTTGGAAGCTGGTGAAACACATCCAATGGGTCCTGGCTGTGGCATGACCAAGGCGGTTGTCCCACCAAGGTGTCCGTTATGTCCAGGCCAGCCAGCCTGGTCAGCGTACCCACCACCATGGCTATTCTCGCCCCGTTCTTCCCGTAATCTGTCAGAGATTCAACCTCTTCCTCTCACTTGTTCACATTCATTCTCACTTCAGAGCTGTCAGCGGGATCTGTGGGGGCTTTCCACTCCTGCAACTGTCAGCTCAGGCAGCCTTATCTGTCTCCGAGGACATCAGAAAAGCCCTGCCTTCTCCAATAGATTTGCAATGAGACCAAGATGGGTAGATGCATAAACAGATGGACAGATGAAGGAAGGAAGGAAGATTTGGGGAGTTTTCCCCAAAAGAACTATAAGTAGGCCCAATTACAGTAGATCTCTTATGTTTCCTCCAACCTAAAGAATCCCATTAGGTGCTTAAGGTTAAGGCTCTTACCTGAAGAGCGAGGAAGGTTCTCCAGGGTACCAAAAAAAGGAGTTTGGGAGTGCAACACCTTCCCATGTAGCCTGTTGATCTACTGGTATGAGTCTAAGAAGAGCTCTCTAACATACTCGCAGTACATCCAGCTTTTCCCCCGACACCTTCCAGACACAGTGTTCAGCAGGATGGAAGTGTGAGAAGTTATGTGCGGCACATGAAGACAACATGGTCCTTTCCCTTCTGTCTGATTCCTCCCTCTTCTCATTTTGGAGAGGAAAATTCCAGCAAAAGAATTCTTTTTTTGTGGAAAAAGATTGTTTGGCTTTAGGAAATTTGGAAATAAAACCAACTAGTTTATGTTTACTTAATTGATTCATTATCAGCTTTAAATGTAGATGATTTAACAAATCAAGTGGTGAATGTGAAAACGAATTGGTTTGAAACTGCTGGTTGGAAATGTGTTGTTTTTCAAACTCAGAATTGTAAAATGAAAGATATTTTTAAGAAAAATCTTGCAATTTTTGTTTTTTCAAAAGGAGCTATACTGCTCACCCAAGCCGTTGGTGTGACATTTCATCAGAAGACATGTGAGATGTTTAAATGAAAGGAGTGTTGGTAGAAAGAGCATTGTACTGTTTACATTTTACTGGATCCCAACACCCCACAAAGACGAGCAGGAACAACTTCAAAGAAAAGATGCAGTTCTGTCTTATCTTTGGCTGCTAAGCTTATTTTTTATAAATACTCTTCTATTACCTCTGTGAGTTCAGAATATTGCTTTTCACAACATATCCATTACTAGGACAGTATAGCACTTTTTTAAAAGTTACCAGAGAAAGAAACCCTGCACATGTTGTCTAAAAGACTCCAAACTCACTATTACCAATGGAGTTTAAAAGCAGAGGCAACTTTGGCTTTTATTTTGATACCAAGGTGAGTCCTTCCTTAACTTCTTTTCCTCCCTCTCCTCATTTGAAGACCAGTTCTTGATGGGATTGAAACCCACTGATGGGAATGAAACCCATGGGAGGGAAGACAGGAATCGGGATCCATGGTTGTCTCTGCTCTGATGGTGTATACAACTCCTGGAGAAGCTGCTGAGCTGGCAAAGCTGGGCAGTTTGTACGGGTTTACCGCATCTCCTGGGCAGTTTTTGTATGGGTTTACCGCATCTCCTGCGGCCGAGCCCAGGCAGTGAGCTAGCCCACTGCCTCCTGAGGTGAGCAGAGCTGGCAAGATCTGCCACTAAAAACAGTCCCAGAGACAAAAAAGAATGTATGTTCATAAAAGTTAGGTAAGGATGAGGAAAAAAGGAAAGGAAAATGGAGAACAGAGGGAAACAGAGAGAGAACGGAGGGAGAAGGAACCGCACTGCCCTACAAGAGCAGCTTTGTGATTCCTCCAGTAATGTTACTCTGTTTTGTTTATCATGAAAAGATCCCATTAATGCTCCAGCCCCATCAAACAGCAGACCAAGTTCATGAATGGCACCTATCAGAGCCCAGGGTAAATCCAATGATTAGAGGGAATTTGCCAAAGGGCCTTTGTAGCTGAGAAAAATGCCTACTCCAGAGAGGAATGCAGAAAATTCCTGGGAGGACAGGCCCTCCTTTGTTGGCAGTCCAGCGGTATTCTGGAGCAAATAAAGGCACACAAAAAATGGGATCTTAGATGCAATGAACATTTGAAGAAAACGTTCAAAGACCTCCTTGAAACATTCACACCTCCCCCCCTTTCCCAACTGTACTAATTCTGTTTAGGATGACCGAATGGGCTATACTCAAAACATTACTATTTTAGGATTACATAATAGAAATGTCTCCCGACAGTAAGAGCTTTACTTAGGTTTTTCTACTGCTTTTCCCCCAGTTAAAACTTTTGTTGACACAAGCTTTTAGGGGCCAAATTCTCAGCCAGTGCAAATTGCTGCAGATCCACTGAAATAAAAGGATCTCCGCCACCTTACAGCAGTATAGAATTTGACCTCAGATTTAGCCTGTAAAATAGACAAAATGCACCCAAACACCAGAATGGACAGACAGCCGGTGGAGAAGGGATGCTGATGCCCCGTCTCTGATTCACCCCACCTTGTTAGTGTCTGTGCCAAATGAATATGCATCACCTATGAGCTATGCAGCAGCGGCTAAGACTGCGCTGCAGAACGAAAGATTCTCCTGGATAGATTCGTTCTGAGAGTATAAACACATCCAGGCAGAAATTAAATTCACAAGATCGGACGAGACAAGCTGTCACTTAGCAACTGAAAGGGACATGACATGTGGGTGTTGATTCATTTCAGATTCACACGGTGGATGCTCTTTCACTTCTTCTAAGTTAAGAACTTGTTCATAAGAAACACATTTAAACTAGCAAAATTATAGAGACCCAAAGAACTCAGCCAAATATCAGCAAAATTACATTAAATCTGCAAATTGTTCTGTAACTTTTGTTCACATTTGCTTACCATGACCTTGTCAACTACATTACAGTAATATCAATGAATTTAAAATAGCTTGTGTATTAAAATAGCCCCAAACCATACTAAACGCACAGAGGTGATGTTCTGTCTGCCACAGGCAAGGCTCTAATCTTGCTTACATCAGTGTAAATCCAGCATATTTCGAACAGTTTCACCGAACACCAGCAAAAGTGAGATCAGAATTTGGCCCTATGCCTCCGTCCCTCTGTTTTCCTCCAGAGAAAACAAAACCAGTTTTTGTTATTTCTTTGGTGTGAAAAATCAGATACAGATTTTATGGCTGATTTAGATCATCTTATCTGCTTCTGAAATCTTGAATTGCATAAACTGCATGTAATCCTCACATAAACACATTCAACAAACATGATTTCCTCCTTCCCTCCTCGCTTCCTATGCTCTGAACAATCTTAATGCCTTTTTTGCTTCACAATGTGCACTTAAACACAATATGCTTCCTCATAAACATTGTTAATGACTTTTATTTTATGTCCCGCATTAAAGAATTTGCTGTGATGACGAAGGAGTGAAGTAATAATCATGCAGTTGGAAGCGGGCTCTGTAAGCATCTATGGGTGTATGCTGCGTCTGTTTGTGTGCGTGCATCTGAAACCTAATAAAAATATTATTTGCAACTTTGGAGACTGATACTCTAACATTTTTCAGAACAGGTGTGAATTGTTTGCAAAGGTGTTTCCTTTATTGCTCTGCAAATGCTGTTCATTTTACTATTTGTTTTAAATGATCTTTTACTGGTCCAAGCGGATTTACGTTCACACAGCAGCGCAGTGGCAGCGAAGGGATAAAGAGCTGGGTGTGCAAACAAAGCGGGGCTGTGCAGAGCACCACCGCGTTTTGCAGTGGTGTGTTAAAAAAGCAGTAATGTTAAAAGAGCTCTTTTCCTCTGTTTTCTAAGGAACAAAAGCAACCGAAGCTTTCTGCTAACACCGAGGTTCTGCTTTCTCCTGAATACTCCCAAGCGAGCTGGTCAGGGGATGCTCTAGCTCCCTTCGATGTCCATGGGAGCACTGCCGCTGTAACTGACTGCACAACGTGGGACAGTATCTCCTTCTCCGTTAGGAAAGGGAGAGCTGGAGTCTCTCACCCTCATTCACGCTGGCTTGTTTTCTTCAACGGGATTCCTCTGAGAGTAAGGTACCAAACTGCTCTCACGGGTGAGATGCCCTGAGAACGGGGCCTTGAGAAAAAACCATGGCATTAAGGCAGACAGGCTGGAAGGGCTATGCCGCTCACCCCCCCACCCTGGCCCACACTTAACACGGACACTGAGCGAAACAACAGATCTCGAGATACATCATTCCTCCAGCGAAGGTATACAATACCTACAGTGCCACTTAAATACAACAGGAAGTGCAGATATTCAGTGCCTTCCAAGGTGAGACAATCAAACCACAGTTAGCTATAGTTAAAAAAGAAATACGCTGAGAAATAGTAATTAAATTCCCTCCAAACAGGGCACATGTCTCCCCAGCACAGTTCTTTAATTGCCATCAGCTGCGCAAATCCTAGGAGCATCTTCTGCAAAGTAAGTATCAACTTAGAAAACTGGTCATTGGAGAAGTATGCAAAGCCTGCAGAACACACGTGTGCGCACTAACCTTCTCCTGCAGTCTTGATTTATTGAGCCTCTGCCTAGCATATGGCTAACATTTTAAAAGAGGCTCCTAAAACTACAGATCTGTTTGTTTGTTTGTTTGTTTGTTTTCCACCAAACGGACCGTAACAACTCCAGCCATAATCCATTAAAATCCAGGCTAGCAGGGTAAATGACTGTCCCTGGAAGCCTGACTTGTCACGCTGCCACGGAGCAGTGTGAAGCCCTGAGCTCTTCCTCCCAAGCCAGGGTTACATCATCTCACACATGCTCCTTTTACTAGCCAGTGTTTTGAGCTCCCTTCAAAAACGTCCACGAGCAACGTACTGATTTACTCGCTGTTCTGCACCGTCAGGGTCCGTCCCCCAGGGAGAAGTTCCTGCTCTACCACAGACTTCCTCTGTGTCTTTGGAAAGACACATACACCCAGGCATTTAAAGATATTTTAGGAACCTAAAGGCACAGACAGATGTTTGCAATAATATGTCAGACCAAAAAAACCCGTGATAATCCAGCAGCAGACACCTTGGCCGTTCAGACACCACGGCTCAGCCAGCAGCACAACCTCCCGCACGAGGGGTGACGCAGAGGCTCAAGGCAGGGACGGCACAAAACCACCCGGCGTGAGGTGGCCCATCGGTGAATCACGGCAAACACAGACAGTAACACCCCGGTGATTCCTGCTCTAAAGGAAAAAATAAAGACTGGCTGTTTAAAGAGGGGATTCGGTTCAGGAGATTTTGAACTCTCCTTTCAATCAAAGGCGGAGTTATTTACCACTGCAAACAACCATTAAGTCCTAAGCCATTAAATCCTGTAGGGAAACAAGGACTGAAGCAAGAAATAACCGACTGGCCTAGATTCAGAGCCCAGTACAGGCGACAAGAGAAGTGGAAAGGCAGCTTGGAGGCATTTTGGCACCCCATGACTTCTGGGGCTGGTTCAGTTTCTTTCATAGTCTCTTCCAAGGAGTTAGGTACTGCTCGTGTCCGTGGGAGACCTGCTTCTCCTCCGGTCTCTCAGCAAAGTGGCCAGATCCCACAACAGCAAGCTAAATAAAATGGACCTTTGTGCAACAAACGTAAGAAATAAGAACATTTACAGGGGACAGAGAAAGGGTCAACCTGCCACTGCCTCTTTCTGGTTACCACCTAGCGTTGCCTCCTTCTGGTTCCTGATTCAGACTTGGAATTGAGAAGGAATTATTCCAATTAAAACAGTGTGCCAAATCAGTATGAGACCAGGAGGAGGATGGGGGTTTATCAGAGCAGCTTCATGATGGGATTCCTCAAAGCCCCAAAGACACCGACACCAGGAACCTCTGAAGCCCGCACTGTACACACGGGAGTCTTCCTCCTCCTCCGTCACAGTGGAACAGGGAGAGGGCAGAGGGAAAGGAGGACGGGATGAAGGACTATCTGCTCCTAGAATACTCCAGCAGAGCTAAACTTGACATTTGCTCGGCTTTCCGAGCCACGGCCGGTGTTCGCAGCCCGGCTCAGCCGCTCAGCCCCCATGCGGGAGGCAGGAGGAAGCCGTCACCATCAACGTCAGATGGAGGACGTGGTGACTGTCCCTCCGAGCCGCCCCGGAGTTCATCGGGATGCGAACGGGTCTGTGCAGGAGTAAGCACTGTTTCCTAAATGAAATCTGGACAGCATTAATTTATCATGTCTAAGCCCGAGGCCTGAAATAACAGTTACCAGCATTTGTGGTTTTGTATACACTTTGGAGATTCTGGGTAGCTGAAACTGGCTGGTTTTTTCAAGAATTAAAGCACTTCTGACCTTCTTTTCACATACCCTCTGTAAACATAATGAGAGATACAGGCACACATTTACTGGCTTCTCGTAGGGGGAAAAACGTGAACTGAGCATAAAGCGAACCGGCGAAGAGAGGGCAGAGGTAGCTCCGAACACAAAAGGTCTTGCTCTGTTTCTTAAAGGTTCTCCTGTACTAACAGCAATTAGAAAGTTCAGCTGTAATTTCACCCCTCATTCATACAGGACCTTGTCTCACCTCCAACAGGAAACAGGGGCTGAGTTAGGAGAGCCTGAATATAATAGAAGTCTGTGGCTGTGGTGCACTGCTGCCATCAATATAAATCTGTCATAAACACCCTCGGCAAGGAAGAGGAACTTCCATACACTGTGGCCTCTACATTTTTGGATGCAGATGCAGATTTATGGCACACGGGAAGCAATAAGCCTTTGAGCCAACGTGGGCCTTGCGAGTGTGCGGGGCTGCGCAGACCGGCGTTCCTCAATCCAACTGCACTTCCACAACGGCATCTGTAACCACCTCCCACCGGACAAGGCAGCTGGGTCGAAAGAAGGCTAAGGAGGTGGTCTTGGTAAGCTGGATTTTCACTACAGGGTAGCCTCCGAAAGGAAAGCCAGAATTTTTAAGCTGGGCTGGAATCGATTTGTTACGTGGTCTTCAAACTGCCGTCCCGCACTTCCATGCATCTTAAATGACATCTTCTGTTTCTTTCATTCCTACGTGGGATGTGAATGGGACACGCACGCAACCCAGGGCTAAGGGGCCGTCCTCTACAAGGAAAGGTGGAAGACTCGGGCCCACAAAGCCATCAGGATTCCAGTACAACTTGGTTCAGCTTTCCAGCAAACTTCCAGCCCCTGATAAGAAAAAGAGCCCTTTCTAAAAGGCAGTTAGATCAAGTGACTGGATTAAGGCGACTCCTCTTCTGAATTATGGCATCTTAGGAGTGTTTTCACACAAAGGGAACTACAAACGAAAGCAGTTTTGAGCAAATTGAAAAACAGCTCGGTGTCACTATTAATTAATTAAAAACAATTTTTCCAAGTCAGCCTAATAGAAGGCTTCCTACATGCAACCAGTAACTGATTAAGTGAGTGACTCAAGCAGTAAAATCACAGTTGGGCCTATTTTTTTCATCCTGGAAGGCCAAGTTCAATATTTTTCCTATGAGGCATGCCTTACTATAAAAAGAATGTGATGTTTGAACGTGAGTGTCTCTGCTCTCGGTGCTGGCACCCGAAGCCTTTCCTAGCCCTCCTGCCACATTTCAAGAGTGCAGGATGAATCACAATCATGTGGCTCACCTCCCTGCCAAATTCTTTTCTTCTGCTACCACCGCGAGTTCCTCGCAGGCAGCTGCCAGCAGCGGCTGTCCCCCAGCCAAGACCACGGGGCGAGTGTCAGCGGGAGAGACGGGGCTCCATCCCTCCGTCCTTCCCTCCCTCCCTCCTTCCCCTCCGAGGAAACAAGCAGGCGCAGCGTTAGCGACCTGCAACCGTGGGGCTAACCACACCGGTGGTGGAGGAGGTCGAGAGAAAAGGAGTAAGCGGGCAGCCGAAATGGAGGGAGGCAGAGGGGAAGGGGGATGCGCGGGGCCAGCTGGACCCAGCTGGACCGAGCACCGCATCCTCCCTGCCACCCCCCGACACGCTCCCGACCCGTCCGTCCCGCGGCAGCACATCAGGACGAGGCTGCTGCCAACCGGGCGCCTTTCTTCAGCAGGAGAGCAGCGCTGCGAGGCTACCTAACTCCAGCAGAACCTGTTTTCCCAGGCTGTAGCATCAATGCCCCAGTCCGTGGTGGACAGGAGAGTGAGAAGAAAGGTTATGAACTGAGAGGAGCTTGAGGAACACGAGCGCGCAGGTCACATCATTTCGCTCTGCAAAAGGCGAGAAAAGAGGCTGTCGTGCTTAATGCTGTTCTGTGTGCCAAGCTCACGCTTGCAGCTGAGGCAAAAATAAATATATACACTTTACCTGTGAAGGGGGGGATGCTGCAGTTAAAGCACGTGGGCTTCTGGATGTTTCAACAAGCGGTGAGCATGTACAGAAACATGCAGGGCCACGGATGGGAGTTTTCCCTTTGTTTCCGAGAGCTGCCCGCCCCATCATAGAGGGTCAGGGTGAGGGCTGGCAGGATCTGGCAGGACCGGCAAGCACCCTCAGCAGGGTGCAAGAGCAGCACTCGCAGCCTCACGCCTGAGCTGCCCAGCCACCAGCCCTCCTGCCAGCCAAGCTGACAAACCCACGCCTCTGACAAAGGTTTCTACCTCAGCTGCGGAGAGGAAGAAGAGGTTCTGTGCCTTCTGTAGGGTCTTTGCTACCAGCACTGATTTTATGCAGAAGGCATGCTGGAACTGCCCTAAGGGATGACAATACAAAATCCTGAAACTGGGTTTTAAGCCAAGAAAAAAAGAGTGCGTAGCACTTGCAAGTCATCATCAGCTGAATTCACCCACTAGCTGCTATTGAGTACATACAACACAAAGAATACAGTGAGTACCCCCGGTAAAAACAAAATAATGGAAAATCCATGAACTCTTTAATGCAGAGCTTTCAGACAAAAGAATCCTGCCTTTCAAATGCTTTTCATATAATGTGCTGATATTATTTACCTGTGCAAAAATCACTGCCCATCTTAAAGAAGGTATTTCCTTTTCATAAGAAGAATGGCTGTGACAGCCCAGAACACTAGACACAGGAGCAAGATTGGAGATTCGGGATTGTAAAAGGTTCATTCTTTCAGAAACAACTAAAAGCATCTCCACCTGGCCTTACAGATACTGGTCTGCTTCTAAATGATTGAAAAATTATGAAGATGAACGTTTTCCCACTGGAAAAGCTTTACTTATCTTGGAGGGTTTTAATTCTTTTAAGGTAGTGAAAAGGTTCTAGCTGAATAATACAGAACTAGCTTTGGGTTTTTTTCCACATTATGCCCTGACCCTTATACGCAATCACTGTCCCAATCTCTTTGATGGCTCTACACTGATTTACACAGAGCTGAAACCTTGAACTTTTACAGCTTACATTGTGCCATAAAGAATATGAGACTTAAAAAGTGTACAGTAAATCTAGACTTATATTATTCTCCCAGGTTTATTCATTGTCCATAAAAGCAAGGAAGGAAAAGCACCCCAAAGGATATTAAACTTTGGAATCTCAGAGCTCTGGTGCTTTGTTCTGTGTACGCAGTGTTCCCACGGCCAGAGACCCCGGGCTCAGGGACATCCCAGAAGTGAACGCCCACCTTCCCGAGACGTTGCAGCTATGCTGAGAACCCTGCTAACAGTAGGATGAAAAGCTTGGACTGACTTCTCCCAATTTACATTGAATTAATCCCCTTTTTACTAAGCCCGTTCCCACACTGGTTATGCCTTAAACCTTCTCTCTCAGGTAGGTTTTTAACCACCAACCCACTGCCTCTGGGTCAGTTCAAAATAGGAATCACAGGCACCCAGTCAAGTTACTGACCCCACGCTCGCTCTCCGAGAGCACTTTAAGCGATGCGTTTTACCTTCCATTTGCAGCAGGCTAACGACACACACGTGGCTGGCTACCGCAGGTCAGCCAACAAGCAGAACGGATCCCAGGTCCCTCTCCTTTCGCCAACTTTCTCTACGGACCAGCACACCGTGGCTATCGCAGCTCTGACGGGCTTTGCAGGAACAGACACCGAATAAGAACACGTGAAATGCCCGAGGTCAACCCTTGCCCCTTTTCTGTAGTGTGAGCAGCTCATTGACTAGATTTTCCATTTTTAAAGTATTCCTTAGTATGGAGCCAAGGCAAAAACCGCTGGCAAGATTCCATGTAAGAGAAAGGACAGCCTTTGAGAAAACATACTGTCAGTTTCTGAAACACCTTCACGATACTCTTTCCTCCCAGCTGAAGGATAAAATTTCTCAAAATACATTATTTTTCTTGCAACCAATAGGAAAATATATTATGTACCTTATAACATAATTTAAACTCCTAAAACACACTTATGGGTAATAGAAGCAGCAGTCTATCAGGCAGGGAATGAAGAGTTGGAATATGCCACCAATTCACTTTCTGCTGCCTAACTTCTTCAGCGGGACAACGGCAGTCTCCTTTATACAATGCCTAAGAGTTCTACACATCAGCAATGTGGTATCCATAGAAGATACTCAATTTTTCACTCTTGTAAAAAGTACTTCCCCAATCAGAGGTCTCTGGACTGAGAACAAAAATACCAGTTAATTCAGAAGAAAAAGAGACTCTTTAAAATGTGGGTCACTCCATTTTAAATAAATGATTATTAACTTTCCCTGACTACATTACATTCTGTTTGTCTAGAATTTTCAAAAAGCTGAATAAATCATTGTTACCTCTGTCTTAAGGGGAGAAAGCACTATTTGCAGGCACCAATACATTCCGGAAATAAAAGTGTCTGACTACAAGAAGACCGCACTATTCATGTTAGAAATATTCCCTTCCATCATTCTTGATAGCAAGTTGCTTTAGAAAACATAACAGACTGATCTGAGTCTTTGAACTAAAGCTAGTATGTGGTTCCACTAAGGTTAGCACAGGACACAGCACCTTGGGTATACCTTGACTCCCATGGTGACCATGTAAGTAGGTGCTTGAGAACAAGCGGGTGGAAAAAAACCCGAAAGATCATTTTTCAGCGAGACACCAAGAGCAGAATTCAGCCCCAGCATCAGTAGGTACTGCTCCCATGGGGAAGGCTGGCATAAGCCTGTTTCTATCAGCAAGTGTACCCTTTCACATCAAGCAGTCCCGAAATATGACTACCTCGACAAACAGCTTTTTGGTAAGAATTGTATTCATATTGCCAGTTCACGTTCAGCATCCCAAATGCCATTTGTAGGCTACTTCTCCGGATGATGTTTTCAATTACTTGGCTGTTTTTCTTGCTTCCCTACCCCCTCTGTTTCTCCCAACTACTATTCAGTCCCTACAAAAGTATTTCTGTTGTGGCTGTAACTTGGGCATGAGACACGTAAGTGTATACCCTGTCTGCACATGCAAGTTAATGACTCAGATTCTGTCGTTGCAGGCTGTTTATAAGCAGCTTTTACCATTTCCTGGTCAGAAGAGATTTCTACCTTTCTGCTGTACCAGAGCTCAATTAAACCATCTAATCAACTTGATCAGTTCAGACCAGGTTCATTCACCTCCGCCTACATTTGAGTAGTGACTCGGGGTTTTCCTTCTGTTGTTTTGTTGTCTAACAAAATAGCTATTCAAGTTTAGAGAAACATATGCCCATTTTTGCTTTTGACATTAAATAAATCTAATGCCTTTATTGCGACTGAAGAGGAAGGGAAGCTCTGGGACGCTGCTCCAATACTATGCAGCAGTCCTATTCGTTAGCGAACACAGCTGATTTGATGGGGTTGTTTTGTTTTGTTGCTGGATCCACTACAAACACAAGCCATTGGCAGCTCAGCCAGCAACATATGAGAAGGGGCTTCCTCTCCCGCCGTAGTGTTCCTGGCTGCTTGAGCATGAACAGAAAAGGTGGATGGATGCCAAGTGGCAAAACAGATAGAAATAGCAGCGCATGATTCTAATACAAGCAGCAAAAAGACCAAGCACAAAACATATCTCTCTCTCCCATTGACTAAGGTTGCTTTTGGCAAACAGCAGCAGGCTTTTGCATGCTTATTTCCCTCTGGTCAGGGAAGATAGCTTTAATTATGTAGCTGTGCAAGGTAATACTGTACACTCTCTGGCACTGTTGATGTACTAGGGTAGTAAATAGAGGGCAAAAGGACCGATCAGCTGTTAAGCAGCTCACAGACCCTCCCCACCTTGGCTTTCTAATGAAATTCCACATCGGGGTGTAGCTGGAGGACTCCTCAGACCAACTCACACGCACTGCAGGAACACATGGGAAAGGGTGTGCACCTACAGGGAAGGGAAATGTGTCAACAGCAGTGACGCAGTAATCCAGGCACATTTATGAAAGGCAGGTTCACTGGGATTCACGTGCTTCCTTCATCAACTGATCTTCACTAACAACTGCACAGAGCCTGCAGGAGTTTCGGCATGTACAGAGTATGGCGGTGGGTGGATGATACTCTTTTAACAGTTTTCTTTCCTTCTCTTTTTTAGTTTGCTGCAGGATATTGGCAGCTAAAAAGTGGGGCAGACCAAGGCTAATCTTTCTACCACTTTGAAATGAGTATGAGGACTTGCAGGGGGATTTTTTCCTAAATTATTATTCTTATGATTGTTATAAATTATGATTATGACCATGACTATTACTATGACTATTACTGTTTTGCTTTTAAGGATTCCTCCCCCACCCACCCAACATTTGCACTGTGATCAACCAAAGCAAGATGGCTAATTCAGGGACTCCAAAGAGCAAGGAAATATAATGTAAGATCATTCCCAAATCAGAGGTGAATTTTCTGCCATTTCTTTCTTCTTCTGCCATTTCCCATTTCTTAATGGGCTCATCTGATAAAAATCACAATTCCTATTTCTTTGTAAAAGCCTCTGGCAGATGTTTTGTCACAGGAGGGATTGAGCAGAAAGGGATGGTGAAGTGTTTCACGCTGGGCAGTGACAACTGATACAGATCTTCTAGGAAGACATGCACTCTCCTGAAGTACTAAATTTGGTGTCTGCATGTTGGGAGACCACTAGGCACCTGAGGGCAGCACCAAGGGCTTGATCTAATCCTCAGTAAAGCCAGCTTTCCACTGACTTTGGTGGGCTCGGCATCCGCTTGATAAATGCACTTCCACTCAAGCCAGAATAAATATGCTCAAGTACAACATGAGCTTCTACGACATCTATTGTGAGAGACCAACACAGGCAACTTGATGTTTAGATTCACTGAAGACGTGTGTATGGCCTCTGATGTTATTAAACGATGGTAACTGTGAGGTGTGTTTGAGGATGCCAAGGTCAGCACTTAGCTCATGAGGATCCTGACCAAAGGATTTAAGATTGTCTTAGGATTGGTCCCCTATCCAGGCGGATTTCCAATGAAATCAACATGGCACTGAAGACTGAGCCTTTAGTGTCCTGTCACTGGAGGCTGATCCTGCATTGTGCTCATATAAGAACATACAGAAAAGTAAGAATGCTCGGCATAAGGTGTTCAGCATCTTCAAGAATTCATTCCTGCCTGCATTACTATTGTTAAGAGGGAAGGCAAGAGAAGCTGAGTGCACTTAGAAGATATCTCCACTATTAGACTGATGCTATGTACACAGGAACAGTCCTGCTAGGACAGAACAGATGTCGATCTATCCCTGTATTCTTTTTCTGTAAGCAGGTGCCTAGAAAAGGGACATACAGAGAAAGGATAATCCCCTGATACCCTCCAAGCCTTTAGTTATTTTAAGTTGTGGGGGCTCCTCAGCCAGATGCGGTCTGTGTGTGTTTAGTAAGCCTCAAAGGATGTCCCTTCCATGAATTTCTCCAGTCTTCCCTTGAACCCTCATAACATGTTAGCATCCAATGCCCTGTGGCAAGGAGTTCCACTGATCTACAACCTGCAGTGTGAGGAACCATCTCTGCTTGTTCTGAAATAGGCTGCTACTGATTTTAGGTGATTCACTCACTCCCGTCTTCGAAAAGCCAGTCAACAGCCAATCCCTACCAACTCTCTCCATGCCTCTCATGACTTTGTAGACTCTTTTAAATCATCTCTCTTCCAGGCTGAAGAGCCCCAGCTCACTCAGTCATTCATCACAGGGAAGCCACTCATGTGGCAGCCTCTTAGGTCACCCTTTAAGCAACCTTCTGTTCTACTGCTTTCTTTCTAGGATGAGCAGACCAGAACCGCATGCCGTATTTCCAAGATGTTGACAAACACGTTAGCATACAGACTCCGACTTACCTTCAAATTGCATGCAACAATTTTGGTGGGGAGCTCAATACAAAGGGACTCTAATGATAGGAAATGGTACCCTATGGCACCAAAAATGGTACCACCTTAATAAAAAGGTTTCTCTGAAAGACAAGTCAAATTTAAATACAGCTCTACAAGTCACACCTTGTCATAGAGGAAAACAGTTCACAGAAACAGTTGAATAGGCCTCACTACACATACAGAAATCCTGTGCTTTTTGCTTGGCTGGGTAGGTGGGTGGGGAAGAAGGATCAGGGTGGAGTGAGGGAGGGGAGAATGGTGTGTTTTGTTTATAACTTGAGTGATTTGAAAGTGTGTGTGTTTTCCTGTGGGAATTGCCTAGCTCTATCTCTAGTGATCTAAAATCAGTGTCAAAGGTTTGTGAATGGGTTACAGAATGAGCAATGGCACCTCCCATCGTTAGCTGTCTACATTTTTTATAACCACTTGCATACTTTTGGTCAACCACTGTAAAATAAACAGTCCTTCCCAAATGTTTTTGTTTTCTTTGACAGCACAGCAATAACTCACTTGGAATGCTGCAGAATATAATAGCACTTTAAAGCTGTTGTAAAGCTGCCTTTTTCTGATTTATGTTTGAGTTGTTTTCAAGCAAAAAAGATGCCAGAGCTACAAAAGTATACAAAATTAGAAAATATATCATGTGTGCATGTACATGATACGTATTTGTGTGTGTGTGGGCTCAAGTGGGAGAGACTATTTTAAATGATTTTCATTTTGTGGGGAAGACCTGATCATTTGCCTGTATCTTTGAAAAATGACTCACTGCAACAGCCAGATTATCTTCTGCAACTACCAAAATCTAATCAAGATGACCGGAACAAGTCTCTCTCAGCAGGAACTCATAGGGCTTCATGCTTGCTACGCCCCTTGAGTACAAAAACAATACACTCGTAACTGGGCATTGCATCTGACCAGAAGAAACATTGTATGACTGCAAATGCAATCAGGAAATCACTCCAGGCTAGAGCAGAAACCTGTGAAAATTACATCAGTGCCTGTTACCCTGCACTATCAGGGAGTGAGTCCAGTGACCGCAGATGTTTATGTTCAGCCAGCATCACTGTATTTATCTCCCTCATCTTCTGTCTGAAAACTCTTGTCTCCAGCCTGCACAACAAAGACCCTAAATTGCGCTGCGTGGGGAACAGGAATAAGCTGTACGTGAAGTTTGCTCTTGAAGGCTCAGAGGTTATCGGTCCGGCCATCACACCTGCATTCCTGACAAACAGCTGGAGATGCAGAGGCCTGGCCCAGCTCAGTGCTTCTCCAGCAGAGAGCAGTGATACGCTGTCAGTGAGCTCAGCCCTGGAAAGCAGGGCAGCTTCCAAGCTGGAGAAAAGGCAAAGCTCAAAGCTGGCAAGCTTGCCAATGTGAATGTCAGAGGAGCTGGACTTGGAGAAACAGATGACAACGTGGGGTCATCTGAAAAGAGAACCATGCAAAACACCTGCAAAGGCAGTGCCTGAGCAGCAGCCCTCACTTCAGGAGGAACACTCAGGTGAGCGAGAGCTCTCCGGTCAGACAGGCGACCCTTGCAGCACTTTGCAATGTAAGCCAAGAAGTGCAGGGGGCATTTGTACCATGAACTCCACCTGCCTCCAAATTAGTATCTAATACTCTCTGATAGCTGTTGCTGAAGATGCTTATACCTATCCAAGTGATGTCAAGGAGAAGATGCCATGCTGCCAAGAGAACAGCATCTCTTACACTGTGTGTGGAATGCCACAGTCACTGTAGATTTGACCAGCTCAGGTTGTGAGCAAGGCAAGATTTGCAGGCAGAAATAGATTCTGCCAATAGACTAGCCAATACTGACTTAGAAACCTGACAAGCCTGTCTCAATCTTTGTCCTTATATAAGCTGGTTCACATATTACACAGAAAGGCTTACACATACACACATGCACATCCACACACATTGGTACTTCACCCCTTACACCTCCTATTTTATCCTTGTATATATTCTCAATAGCCACTACTAGTAGCAACGAAGTCAAAATGTGAACCCCTCTTAGGCAATAAAAGGCACTGAATGTTATATTACAGCTTTCACTGCTGTGGTCTAAGCAACAGGTAGATGATGGCCTTACCTGTCCCAACCCCAAAGGAACTGCTCTGGACCCCTAGAAGCAGGCCTTCCCAGGTAGAAAGGTTTTCCTCTGTCCCGTGTGCTAGTAAAAGAAATATTTGGTTTTCATCTAAAGATCTCAAAACATTTCACAAAGCCAAAGACTGGTATTACCATTCCTACTTTACACGTGATGAAAACTGAAGCACACCTGCCACATCACCTTGGCTCTCTGCCGCTACCACCTCAGCATCCTTTGCCACTTCACTCGTTCCCCTCCGTCCTGTCAACATCAGGACAACATCATTCATGCCTGCTCTCTCCTCCCTGGCTGCTGCCTCATCTCTCCCTCATCCTCCCGTGACAGCTCCCTGGCTCAGCGGGCAACCTGGTCTAGTGAGAGCCACCTCCTTGGGTGACAGCAGCTGATTTAAATCCTAACTCGTCTCTTCTGGCTTTGTGTCCCACATGTAGACACAAGTCTGCTCTTACAGTGGAAAAAAACACAGAGCATCCATTATATCACACAAATTGTATTATCTGAAAAACTCTGTTAGGCCAGCCTTAATATTTGAGCTATAAGGCTATTTCGCACCAGCTACCACCAAAAGAAGGCTGTTACGTCAGCGGGCAGCTTCATCAATCACGAGCATCCATGTGTACACACACCCTCCAGCCCTCACCATGGCCACTTCACCTCGCTTGGTGCAGCAAAGGAGTCTGTCTTGTCTTAATGAAACCCAGGCAGGAACTGCTCTTTAAGCAATGATGGTTCAGTCAGAGCTGGCTCTGGGTTATATACAGCTGTACAACCTGGCTAGCCAGTCTCTCTTGGCACCCACGTGCAAGATAAGGAAAGCTTGTGAATTCTGCTACACCCCCCGTTGCAGGGGACGGCTGGGGTGTAGGAGAAAGGGTGGTGGTGAGAGCCTTGCTGGTGCTGGTAGGAACCAGACTGGCTCCCCTTCTGCTGGAGCCCATCCGGGTGGTGGCAGGGCTGGGGAGCTCCGGCAAGCTTGTATCCTCGGCTGCAGTAACCCAGAGAGATGCTGGCCATGGGCTCCAAATGAGGAGCTTGTCTTGATTCTTCCTACTTCCCTCCTCGTTCCTGCCTTGGCAGCCCTGAGATACTTCCAGGTCAGCATCTGCTATAAAACTTATATGTAAAACTCCTGAGGCGCTAGAAACATGTAAGAATTACATCAAGACAGAATTTCACAGCAGTAAATACGGGATTCTGATGTTTTCTCCTCTCATTTCACCATATCCTGCCTGAATTAATCCTATGCTTTTTGGTCTCAAGTATGCATGTGGGCACAATTCCTTTTTTACTCAAATAACCACATAGTCTTTCTGCATCTTGTGGGCACATGACCCTGCAGGATACAGCATGAATGAGAAGGGGCTGAGAGCGAGCTTTGTCTTCTGTAACGGTCCCCAGCCTTCCCCATGACTGGGCAACAGCACTAAGGAGAGGGAAACCCTTGCTTTCTCCATCAGCCTGGGCTGTACTGCCAAGTAGCATGTTGTATCTATGGATCACACTAGATAGTCCTGCAGACACCATGTAGCCTGTAGCCAGCAGATCAGTAGCCTAAATGGTAACAAAAATAACCACAAAAGCAGAAACGAAGGACTTTTCTGGTCAGATCCTTTGCCATGCACTGACCCTACACCCCCTGCCCCTTGCGACCAACATCCTTGTTTCTGTTTGAATTTAAAAATGATACAAGCCTATCTATTTGTCACCAGCATTTTGAAATTTAAGTTTGGCACCGCTTGGAAAGGTAAAGAGTTATTTTTTCTATTACTATTATTACAAAGAGAGCCAATATTATTTCAAGAACAGCCTCTGTTTGGGCTTTCTGATGTCCTCTCAACAAGAGAGCTTGACGATGCAATGATCTCCTTTCCCCAGGTACCTGGAAGGCATAAAAAGAGCAAAACACTCCACTGTGCACATAGCAGGGGAAAACCTTTAGAGCAGCCGGTTGTCTGCTCCAGCAAAAATTCTGGCTTTAATCAGTACTTTTTGTAGCTCACTGCTCATCAGTACCAATATGGTTCATACTGGCACATCTTTGTAAGCCTCAAGCCCTTGTGGTGACCTTCTGTGCTTTGAGGCAGAGCAAAAAACCACACCTTTTTCATAATGTTGAGGAAATGTGAAAAAACCCAGCTAGAGTTTTCATCTAGGATAGTGACCCCCAGGACAGCGATGAGCTATTACGTCTTGTAACCAAGCCTGTATGAAGCAAAGGGATGCTCTCAATATCCATTACACGTTCCACCTCCAAGGAGCGGTTCCTTTGACAGCTGGAACCAAAAGCTTTAGGCCACCTCCCTGAGCTGGGCGTTCAAGGATACAGCAGAGGAAGACGGATCAGGCACCTATCCCAGAAGGCACGCACACAGCGAGGTGAGTTTTGGAGGGCTGGCTCAAATCAAGCGACACCCCGCGTTTCGCATTCCTCTTGGCGATCAGCATCTCCTGCCACTACGCGAGATTCCCTTCGAAGCAATCCTACCCTGGGCCCCGAAAGCATCTGTGACCTGGCTCCCTCCTCGCTCCGCCACCACCCTGGGGCACGCTTGCGGGCAGCGGCAAGCAGCGCAGCACGCAGCGCACCTCAAGCCCCGGCTCCCCAGCCAGGGAAGAATGCGGGCTGCTGCGCCGGCTGAAAGGCTTGGGAAAGTGCAGCCCTGCTGTTTCATGTCAACATTCCTCCCCCTCTGCCTTTCCCAAGGTCTCCGGCAGAAAATCCTTTTTTGTTCTTATCAGTTCAAACAAGAACAATGAATTCCTCAAGCCCGCAAGAATGTGACAAGGTGCCAACAAAGCCAACCAGGAAGGTGATGTATGGTCTATAGGCTGCAGCTCAAATAAATCACTTCACAAACCAGTGCTGCAAGGAGGGAATTCAAACAGCTTAGAGCCTCTATTTCTAGCTCTCCCCTTCAGATTTTCACCTGCCAAGTATCCCAAATAAAAGCAGTATGTGTGATGCTAAAACGCTGCATGCCCTTTGCTTTTGTTACCAGGAATAACTGTGCAGCATCTAATTAAATCGATATTACAGTGGTGTTTCTGCACAGCCTTGGTGAAGGCAGAGTTGCAGTTTCCATTATAAACCCCTATATTCGAGAGTTTACAACTGGCTGTAAAACTGGCTCACTGAGCAGAACTTGGCGCACACAGCTGTCAGCCAGGGAGCAAATGATTTTTACTATATTTCAAAAATAATTGGTTTGGCTCTTTTAAAATCATACTAATGTTTAAAAAAAGAAAAGAGGTTACCATGTCTGGATGCTTTTTGGTATATATCTTCCATTTCTACAAAGAAACACCGATCTCCTAGTCAGCTAGTCTGTTTGGGAAAATAAAAGAATAATGACCACCATATTCAGTCGTAAAAAGGCAGCTTAGCAGGTACATACTCTGAGTGCGCAAGGATTCAGATGTCTCACTCTTTGCTTGGACAATATGCCTTCTAGACAGAATGCACATGATGCTTGACACCGAAGAAATTCAAAGAAGAAGTGTTTCATGCTAAATTACATGCACGATGGTAAATATTCACAGTCCAGACAGAACGGCAAGCAGGTGTCTAAGATGCTCAGCCCACACACGGGCTCTTTACCAGGCAGCGACTGAAAGGGAGCATGCCTAGCCTTGCCCTAAATTAGGGGCTCCTCAATTTGGTTTTGCCCATGCACCCCGGCCGGTGCAGCAGCAGTGCCCGGCCCCGTGCAGGCGCAGGACACATGCAGGAGGTGCTCAGCGCCACGGGCCGCAAGCAGGTAGTCCTCTGGAAGAGCCCGTGTGCTGTTACTGGTATCTACAGCCCAGCTCCAGCCCTAGGGAGCAAACTTTCTGGAACAACCACCCGTGACTCACCATCAAACTTTCTCATGTATTACTAACGACGCCACACTGAACCAGCCACTTGAAAAATAACAGGCGTTTAAAACGGTTCATGCCATGGACCCTTTTCTTGGCCAGAGACCTGCATGGACTTCACCGGGCCAGCTCTGCGGGGAGTGAGCACAGAATGGCTGCAGAGGGGGAATCGGCCCGCCGGAGCCAAGGGCCCCCGTGGGCCACAGTCCCCCACCGCTCTTCTCACCCGAGGCACGGGGCCGTAGGAAATAATGGCTTACAGCCTGCCAGGGTGGACTTGTCGTACCTGCCCAAGCCTGTCTCTTAGCACTAACCTGTACTGGTATGAAAAACTTGGTTGGTGCTACACCTGGGCCATCCAGCTCTGCCTGCAGCTCCTCAACATAACCCTGACGTGGTGCTTCGTTAGTGCAGAGAATGTCTTCACCACGGATGGATTCTTCCTATTTTACATCACCTCAGCTCAAGAGACGCACTGCTCGGCAGACACTCCAGCACTGCTCCTGCTCCATCATCTACCTCATCGACATCCTGCCCCACCAGCATACATACCACTGGGATGCCAGTTGCAACAGGTACGCTAAATCTGTGCATCCCTGTCTTGCCTACGTGTCCGCAGAAAAGAAACCACCACCGTATCTCCTGCTATTAGCTTGTGGCAACCAGGCTTTGCTGGATCTGCCGAGTCTAAGCTGGCCATGTTTGCCATCTAGTGAATAAGAAACACGGTAAAGAGGAAGAGATAACATACCTGACTGATGGAGCATGGTGCTTTTCAGATCAACTTTTACTGCTTGTGTTAATAACTGATAATGCACTAGCAAATGTGCTGCAGAGTACTGAAAAAAGCTACGACATCTCTGTAATGAGAAATCTTAGCATGGCTTTGGATTACTACATTTTTCCTATCAAATGGGGAGAGACAGATTTGGCATTGTGTGAGGCTCCAGCTTACTCACCACCTCTTAAAATGGCTTCAGCTGAAGCAGGATGTGGTCCTCCATCTTTAATGGACAGACTTGCACATGTTTGAAGAAGCAGTTTTAACTATGCACAGATATGTTTAAAAAAAAAAAATCCCTGCCCTAAACACATATTTTATACAACATACCAAAACGTTCAAGTAAGTAATTCATATGCTGGGTTGAAATGGCTTATTTGGAACTGTTGCAGTCTGCTGACCATGTCGTACGGGACAGGAAAAAGTCTTCCTTGGACATTCTTACGTAAAAGTTAATCTAGCAGAATGGGAAAGATTCCCTTCTGATATTCACCTTGCCACTTGTACTGACCGGAGGAGTCCTTCTGGGCATGGATCTAAGCCTGGAAATACTCATGGATAGGAGTACCCCTGGATTATGCCAGTCAAAACCATCGTTCCAGAAATGCAGCATTCCTGATGGGTGAGGTACGGCAACAACAGAGGCGAGTTGTGGCACAGAGCCCAAGCTCATTCCCCGAGACATCATGATCCGGCTGAGCTCGGTGCCGCTTTGGTGGGACTGGGGAGAGGCAGGGAACGGAACAAGAGAGGAAAGCTGGGCTCCTGTAGCCAGCAAGGCAGGTTACGGAAGCAACGGGCCAGACTGGGAGAGGACGGGATGCTGAAGAGGAGGGAGGACGGCAGTGAAGGCTGCTAGAAGAACGGCTGGGAGCTACCACCTTGAGGTAGGTGCACCAAGTTCCGTGACGTGTCCTGTGATACTTGGTGAGTTTCTTAAATTCTCAGATGCTGGAGTCAAATGCATATAAGAAAATATTAAAATACATCACCGTATCTTTAAAGGAAAAGCTCAAAATCCTGAAGGCAGCTTCTAAGTCTCTTATGATTCCCAGCCAATCTCATGAAGCCTGGTGTATACTTCTCTTCTAGAAAAACTTCTGTACAGCTACAGAAATTACATACAGGAGGCACTGAGGCGCTTTTCAAAATCACATCTATAGTTTTTATACAAGAAAGCTTTCGAAGTTTTAAGAGAATGACAACTAAGGGACAAAGTAGAGGAACACCAAGTAACAGAAACGATATTTACATTATCACTATACCTTTACATTTTACATTACTTATAAAGTGTTGACTGTCTCTATCTGCTCTACAGTCTGCTGGCCCAGCTTATAGCAATTACAAAAATACAAAGCCCTTTCAAGTAAAATACGTAATTTTATTGTGCTCTTAATTCACTTTTGCCTTTTAATTGTAATTCAGACGTTATGAAATTATTCATCTATACCACATAAAGATAAAAAAGCCTAAAAAACCCTGAAATCAGCTCCATTTTTCTATTAAATCACTTTTTTATATCAAGCTTGAAGAACATCAAGGGAATTTTAGCTAACAGAGACAGTATGCTAATCCATTTCACCTCAACGGCACAAGGTCTTAGCACATATTACAAGCAGAAATGCTCTTTAGCATCCGCTTATTCTCACCTCATAAAACAAACAAGTGAAGTTTGTGCAGTTCAGCAGAAACCTCCCAGCTCAAGAAAGGCCCCAAATGACATAAAAGCAGATGTCACAGGCTGGGGCTGAATTGTAAATAGCCTCCCATCATGAGCACTATGTCCTGCGCCTAACACAGGTATATTCTGCTGCAGCATCTTATGCAAATAAATGCATACATGCGTAGCAAATGAATGCACATTTTTAATATAAAACCATGATGCAGTATGATTAATTACCAATTTCCACCTCTGAAATAGTGTCAAAAAAGTCAACTGACCACCTAACAAAATTACAGCTCAAAAGTAATATTTAACAAAATCCTGTATGCAGTTTATCATGTACTAATTTTGTGATGTCTGTTAAAGAAGAAACTCATTTTCCATGTGACCTAAATAAGCACTTTCATCTGGGGGGGAGAGGGATAAATGACCTAATCCTGCTTGTTGCCAGTTTGAATTCACCATGCTCTCAGAAGGACTTCACTGACAACTGACAGTACTCGGCACCTGGAGCTCGGAGACCTCACAGAGTTTCTGAACAGTTGGAGCAGGGCTGCAGAGGTCTCTCATAATGAAAACAAGTGACTGGTAATATGGTATGCTCAATCCTCTGCTGTTAATGACAGTAATGCCTTGTTTAGTTGGTTACTAGTGTCATGTTATTAGTAAAATCTCTGCATCATTATTCAGATCTCAAATGCTATCTCTTCTCCATTACCTCTTTCCTAAAAAGATGAGAACGAGCATTCCAGTTAGACTATCAAGGCCAGTATCCCTTCTGAACTGGTTGCCAGTGAGGAACACTTAGGGAAGAGCGTATGAGTAAGACAAGTATGCAGCGATACTTCCCATAATGCTGCTTTGGTTTTCAATGATTTATGGCTCTGGGACTTCCTGAACCTAAGCTCTGGTACTGAATAGCCCAAGATAAAAATCACATTCTTTGATTCTGTCCAATTAATCTTTGAATTCCCATTAAAACTTTCAGTTTCTGCAACATCCCGTAAGAAAGGGTTTCAATATGCCTTGTGTGATAAAGCATCTTCTTTTGTTTCTTTCAGACCTGCCAGCTATTACTGTCATTAAATGACTCCCAGTTCTGTTACCAGAACAATGACGGTGAACATCTCCCTTGCTGCGTGCCACGACTGATTTTGGAGACCCCCTCCACACATCCTACCCACAGTCATCTTCCCTCCTGGCCGAAGAGCTCTGCTCTGTTTGATTCTTCACCTGAAATTCGTTCTACACCTTTAGTTCCCCATTTTACTCTCCTGTGTGTCTCTTCCAGTCCTACTCTCCTTTTAACCCCTCACACCCTCTACGCCCTCATTTTTGGCCGGCAGAGGAGAGCCCCCAGGATGGCTGAGGAACGCTCCGCGGAGGCTGGAGGAGACCTGACGTCTCCTCTGGCTGTGTCCAGACTGAGCGGCAGCTGAATTGTCCAGGTCAGAGATGTGGTTTGAGCACCCCACGGCTCCATTCTGGCCTGTGCGTTCTGGTTTCCTTTGCATGGAGAAAAGTGGGTGCGTTTTGGGGGAGGAAAGAGCGGGAGGCTGGTCCGCTCCTGGGTCTTGCCTGGACATAGATTTGCAACACGGCTGGGGTGCACGTCTGGAGTTGGGAGCTCACTAACACTCTCAAGTCCACTAATTTATATGTAACCTTTTTATGCCCATAGAATTAGGCTTCTAATGACCGGCCTAGCTGCTTGGGTAAGTAACAATTCCTGTTGCTGTGAGGGTCAAGCAGGACATGCGAAGTCACCCTGACTTTGCCCTTTACAACTCAATGGAGAGTGGCAATGCTCTTCTGATGACAGCATGAACTCAGGCGTCCTAAAAATCCTGCATGCCCTTTCAGCACACAGCTCGAGGAAGAAGCCTGCTGCTATCTCAACTTCCCAATGTCGGTCACATAACTTTGCCCCAAAGACAGGGGATAAACTATATGGCCGTGGCTTGAAACATGGTGCCAGCTCATCCCTTTGGTCCCTCTCCTCCTCTGGCTCGTTGAGTGCAAGCCTCTCCCGTGACCATACAGAACAGAGCACATTTCGGAAACACCTGTGCTAGAATCGCCGCACACCAAGTCTCTGTCGTCCCCTGCAAAGCATCAGCTCAGCTGCGATCTTTCCTCAGGACCTCTGGCTTCCCCAGAAGTTCATTCTGCAGAAGGCAGAGGAGATAAGGTAAAACTGGGGACAGCCATGCGGGTCTTACCTTGTTCTCTTTATAGATCTACAGAGATTAACCAGAAACAAAAATACAGCCTGGGGCTGTTTCACCAAGTTACCAGTGTTTCCAAGACTCATGCTAAGCATGCAAAGTACGTATTCTCGAGGATTTATTTTTGTTTACGGTTTCTTTGCTTTTTAAACTAAGCTTCTTAAATTCCCATTAAGGAATCATGCACTGCATATGCAGGCCCAGCTAAATTAAGTTTTGCAGCAACCCGCCTTTGCCCCGAGCTGCTCTAAATTGCTCCTGACGACATTCCAGTTGTTTTGGGAAACCCAGGATCTGTCAAATGGTAACACGGTCTTCCTGCTGTTAAACTGTCCCCTTCAGCCAAGGAGCAGGAGCTCTAAGGATCTGGTTTCTCTTCTGATAGCTTCAGTAACTGGACCTAAATTGGAATTGGAGTGGAATTTTGTGGTGAAAACAGAAACACTGTCATCACATTGTCTCTGCATAGAGCCCCAGATAGATTTGCACGCTCGGTAGATTTTTACGTCCACTTTAACACCTGCTATTCTCCAGAGAGTTAAACAAATGGGGAAATTAAACCACCTTTGAGCTACACTGACATGACAGAGGCAGGCACTGCATTATTTGGCAATGTTTTCATGGCTTGCATTAACCTGACCATAAACATTTTTTAAAAAATGTGTAACTGGTCCCCCATCTTTGACCGGAACCTCCATAAAATACTATATAAATCTACTTTTAACACGTGCTCAGTTTCAAAAATCACCATGCAAAGGCTTCACGTCTACGGTGCAGAAGTTAATGCAGGAGGAGGAACAACCCTGTAGGGAACAGGACTGACAGAGTTCGATGCTGTTCCTGGATGTGCTAAAGGCTTTCTATACTTCTCTGAGCAAAACAATGAATCTCATTTTTGCTGACTATAAAAGGGGCTATTACTGCCTTGTATCTATTCCAGCTTAGGTCACAAACCTTTACAGAAGCGCTCAGACTTGGCTGCAAGAGGTAAAGACTATGTTTTCAAATGTTATAGGGGCTAAAAAGTCTGTACTGGTTGAATATATTAGAAAACATCTTTAATTGATGCAATCTTCCCCTGATATAAACCAGAGAAAAAGGAAAAAAAAAAACCCTTCTAATCAGGTGGAGACAGTAACCGTGCAGTACTGCAGGACATGCTCTCCCCTCATCCTTCCCTACCGTCCCCGCTGCCAGCAGCACTTGCCCCGTGCAAGGGAAACCTCTTCCTCCTCCTCCTCCTCCTCCTGCTGCTGCTGCCCTGTAAGACCCGGAGGAGGGGTACCGCGGGGGGACCTCTGCTGCCCCGTCTGCCTGGGGACCTGGCAGCTCACCCACCGCCCAGCACCCACTGAGGGCATTCGGGCCTGAATCGTGTTATTTAAATTCTGTTTGTGCAAAATCACCTGTGGAATAAGTCAGCTGACTCAACAGACTTCTACCACCGGTGTATCTGACTTGTCATTTTGGAAGGGTGCTTTTAATTCATATCTTTGCTTTCTTTTGTTGGTTTTTTTGTTCTTCTTGTTCCGAGGAGAAAGAATAAAATCACAGAATCATCTAGGTTGGACAAGACCTTTAAGATCATCGAGTCCAACCATAAAGAAGAGCAGTGCAGTCAGCATGATTTTCTTGCTCTGCCTGTATTCATTACGTCTCACCTCATGATACTGGGATGAAATTCAGTGAATCCGAATGTAACTTCTACCACAATACTACCCAAAATTCAGCATGTTCATGATTCTTCCTATCTGACTAATAAGTACACTTCATTATGTATAACTAACCCTGAACATTTGGAAATGTTTGGGTATAATATGAAAAAATTTTCACCTACAAAACTTATTTGCAACATGCCAAGGGTTATTCTCTCTCACAGACACATATAGATGGGTATATATATGTATGATAATGGAAACAAAGACGTAGATATGCTGCTATGGAATTGAAGATGTACTGTTATGGGACAAATTGTCCTACACTCATGTTCATTAAAAATGCTAGTATTTCTATTAAGTGTTCAGAAAAGTTCTCCTACAGCATACTACCATATACTGACATAGCAAAAGCAGGTAAAGAACTGACAGAAAGCACACAGGAATAACTGCAGTTTCTCTGCATAAAAAAAGAAATTATAATCTTGATTTGTGTCATGTAAAAAGCTGTTAAAGTTGGAGACACACTTCCAGTCCAGGGGTCCCAGATACTTTACATCCATCAAAATACGAACTTCATTGTAGAATATGTTGGAACTGCTATTTCAGCTGAAATTACTTACTACTGAAATATTAACTATAATACAGAAGCATACTGAACTAGAAATGAAGACCTTAAGGGCACTTGCAGTGAGTCAGAATAAAGATCTATTTCTAGAGTACTGCCAGCTCAGACAGGGGCTAATAATGGATGCTGAGGAAAAATACACATGACAAATATGGAATGACACTTCCTGCATTTTTGAAGTGGGAGACGGCATTAAGTCCACTGAGTTTAAAAATACCTTTTGTATAAGGTCTGTAAAAATCCTTTTTCTGTGTCTTACTTTTTTCTTTGAATTTGTCTAACAGTTTTGTAAACTAATTTATATATGTGACATGAAGAACTTCTATGCTAACGAGCGCAAGAATTGAACTGTGTTGTGTGAAAAAAATACTTCCTTTTGTTTGTTTTTACCCTAACCATTTCTGTTGGTCTTCTAGCTGTTATATTTTGAGAAGCCATAAATAATGATTTTCCATTCATGTGCTATACAGAATTCATTAGATTTATAGGTCTCTCTCATATTTCTTCTTCAGTTCTCTCTTATTTTTAGTTGAGAAGACCTGGTCTATTTATCTCCCTTTGTGGGGAAATAATTCTGTACCTCTGAACAATCTAATATTCATCTGCATTTCTTCAGGTCCATTACTATTTGTTGTGTTCAAATCCATTCAAAATCCAAGTGCGCCACTGAGTTATCTATGCCAGAATTACATCTTAGGTTTTGTTCTCTATTCCTTTCCTGACAATCAGTAATATTTTATTCGCTTCTTTCGACCACAGAACTGACATTTTGCAAGAACTATCCATCATGACTCCAAGTTCTCTTTCCTGTTTGGAAATAACTAACTCAGAGCTCACCTTTGTGAAGGCAGAGCTGCTTCTCATTACCGTGAACACAGCGACACGAAGGGTCACCTGCCGTTGCACTGCCAAGCTGTTCAGTACCAGGAGTTCCTTCTGCAACTGCTCACAATCCATTTTAGTATTAACTAATTTTTTATGATCACCAATTCATAACTTCGCACACCTACTTTGAAAATCATAGATTTTGAGCAGCATGGGTCCCAGCACAATTCCTGCTGGAAGTTTACCGGTATCTCCTCTCCATTGTCGAAGTAGCCCAGAAGAGGACCTTCTCTCACATTCCCTGACCACTTAATTCCTTTAAAGCACTCAATGAGTAACCCTGAAAAAAATTATTTTGGAAAACCAGACACGTCACATTGATTGAACTGTCCCTAGCCACACGCTTACTAGTTTTCTTTCAGAGAATTCCAACAGGTTTGTCACAGACAATTTCTTTCTAAAAAAGCTTACTGCTTTTCTTATTTTTTTTACTCATTTTTCCTATCAATATTATACTTACCCAAGTCTCTACAATTTTATTCCTTTTCACGGCTTATCTCTATTTGCCCGGTGTGGGGATCAGACCTACCAGCCTGTAGTTCCAGGAGCTGTCTTGGTGTCAGAATGGCTGCCACCACCTTCTCGGGGGCTGAGCCACCTACTCTACGCCCTACAGCTAGGGCTTTGCTGTAGGAAGTTTGGAAATTTTGTATTTCAGATTGATCTGACTTCTTTGGAGAATGATATTTGGTCCTGACAATTTGTCACTACAGATTTATTGATATGTCTGAAAACTCCTTCATCTGCATTTCAACATTAGACAGGTCCCCAAAATCATTCCCTGTAAAGAAAGGTTCTGGTGTGGAAATCTTAAATTCTTCTAAGAATTCGTATCTCGCTACTCCTGTGGCCTTGCCTTACTCAAGCTCTCCTTTTACTTGTTCAGGATTCATTGCCTCTACAGACTCTTCAATGACCTCCTGTTTCCAGCATGTTAGAAAGTGTTTTTATTAGGACTTCCAAGCCTTTAACAGGCTGTTCCTCAGCACCTTTTTAGGCCTGCTTCATCAATGCTTCCCATTTAACGTGCCATAAAATAAACATATTTTCCTTTCTCTTTCATTTGGACATGACTTCTACTTTTTGAAGACTATTTATTTAAAATTGTCCTCTCCACTCATCTCCTTAAAAATGGCAACCTTTTCATAATCCTTCTGAAGTATTTTTGATAGCTGGTATATACATACTTTGAACACTTAAGATGTCTGCAAGCAGTTTTCCTGCCGAGTGAAAGTCACTTCACCCTCTTGACTCTTCCTTTTAATTCCCTTTTAACCTCAGCGTTATGTTGTTCCTTCTTATGATGTGACTGTGGAGAAATTACAGTGAAGTAGAAGAACAAGGATGATTCAGTAGGACATTTTTGCCCAGTATGACTGCATGGATTTTATATATGCTGGTTTTATATAGGATAATTTGAGGGTCCTTTTCACGAGGACCAATAAAAAGCTCTTTGCTCTCAAATCGTGCATTCATGTGCAGACCCAACGACAAGTGACTGAGTATTGCTGGGCTTTAAACGCTGGTTGATTAGCTTACATTAGATGAGTCTATCGTGTTGGCTTCAGCTCCTCATGAATATTATTCCTCTGTTCAAGTATACATTTTTGAGGATTTCAGAGAAAAGACTCTGGAGCCTGTATTTAAATCTACCTTTCAACAGCTTTAGGCAAACTGGTAGAGCAGTGTGGGCCAAGCTGCAATTCTTCTGGCTAGGAGCAAACTTTTATTTGTATGCAGAAAAATATTTCAGAGGTCATTTATCCAACACCTTTAATAAATACCTTTAGTTTCATTAAGATATTTATATTCTACACATGTATTGCTTTTGTCAATACTGTTAATCACAGCTTTAGGTCATTGCTTTTCCAGATGAATCACATATTTGTATCATCATTCACCTAGCAAAAACTGTGGCAATAACCATTTTGTGAGAAAAGTGATTTAGAGGCGCTGGGCTTTTTGCTGTTATTGAAAGAGCTTGACTTCATTAAATCTTTGGTTGGAATTTTGCTTCCAGAAATACCTGTGAGGATTATTTCACAGGTTCATTTTCTAGTTCTTAGATGTCTAATTGCCTAATTTGTAGATGTGATCAGGTAGTTAGTGTTCTAAGTATCATAAATGGCAACCACAATTATTTCCTGAAGCAAATTTGCAGGCAAAAAAAGGAAGGCCATTTTTCAAAAACAGACTAGAAATGTGTTTTTAATTGTAGATAAAAGCATCCTCAGCAGCACTAAAATACAGCTAGAGGTGTCATGCCCAAAGTGGCAAAAGCTAGGTTCATAATTGTTACATATATCGGCTACGTTTAGTGAAGCTGTAAATGTTATGTGGTGACAAGTACTAGTTCATGCTTGGCCTTTTCAAACCTTTTCTTAATTATTACGGACGGATTATCAAACCTAAAAAAAAGGCGGGCAAATGCACCTAAGATCTGTTTGCCTATTTGTACTTCACTGCACGGTGTCTCTTGCATGTGTACCTGTGTAATAAAAGTGAAGCCTCCCCTTGTTCTAACCACATGAGGTATGAAGACAATGAGTCTGGAACAAACGCTACTCTGAGTTACTCCCTTTCAACTCCTGGCAATTTCAACAGCATCATAGGCTCTGGTCTATCATCCTCAGGTCTTTATCTTCTATAGGTTAAAAGAATAAAAGGCAAATAGCATGCAAGACAGACATATATAGTCATATATGTCAGATATATAGACAGATACAGTCATCCTTCTACAGGGTACTTGGGCCGTACACAGCACAATGCCTTGCACTGACATTAAGACTCCTTAAAAATATGAAGCATGGTTACGGGAGCTGACTAATGACTCTCCTGGCAGCACCTACTACAACCTTGGTAGACCTCAGCGTTGCCGCTCTTCAGTTTCCTGATGATTTACTCCAACTAATACAAGATGTTTTCAAATAGTGAGTGCAGCATGCTGGAATCCTCAATTAGTATAAAAAGTAGTAAGTCGGTGGAGCTATTGCAGCTTTCTGCACCTAAGAAATCTTGTGCTAACCCTTCTCGAACTCCACTCACTTACAACCTGGCTTCTGCCCATAGAACTTAGCACCCTTGCATAAGAAAAGGTCACAGTAACACAGACCTCTAGATTCTCTGAAAACATTAGACTCTGCCTGTAAAATCTTTCCATGGGAATAAAAATCCACAACAGACAAAAGGCATTTTGCCTGGTTTTGCCTTGGATAGTAATGAAGGAAAATTACAAAATCAACACTCTTGAGCACAGAGGCAAAGCCTTCCTTAGCTCCCATTTCTTTAAGTGAAAGTCCCATCTGTGGAACACTGGAACTGGGAAACTGAAAATCTGACTCAATGTAAAGCACTTAATTGTCATTAGATGTAAAAGTGAAAGGTATCTCTACTATACTTCCTGTCCTGGAACTTTAAATGGAACATATGGCACAAGTGGGTGGAGAGCCTGGATGTGAAAACACAGATACAGTTCTCTTTCCAGAAAGACTATGAAGAGTAACTTACTGATCAAATGAAGTTGGAAACTCACAGCACACCAGATATGGTCAAGGAATGTCCGAGTTTTAGCAACTGCTGATTAGTTACAGAGACCTCAACTTGCTTACAGTTGCTGGTTATCTGGTACCCACTAGGGTTAAACCCATTACAAAGAATCAACCCATGTCTACCCAAAGAGAAGGAACAAAGAGAAACTGGAAAATAGTATCTGGACTCTTAGTGGTAGCTGCCTTTCTAGCTGGTATTATTAAGGGACAGAAGTATGTTGCAGTGTTGAGTACCTACAATAGGAATGCTATCTAAATACTCCTTGAGTGATCCTAGTGTGCAGAGTTTGCTGGGTGACGATGCTTGAACCAGTTCTGTGTTATTTCCTTTTCCCCTTAACCATGGACACTAATAGCAGAAATATTCTGTCTCATTGCTCTTATATAAGAGTCCTCCTCCTACACCAACATTTTAGTCAGAGGGCAAGTCAGTGGGCAAAACACGCTCGTGACTATTTCCTTTGCTTCACAAACACTCGCCAAATTGTAAAGGCAAAAGTTTTGCATTTGCCTTTCAGGTTGAGTGGTCTGGAGACTCTGGGAAATGAGCCAACGTCAAGTGGGACAGTTCTGCTGACCACACTGAGCTCCCGAGCAGCCCGTGAGCGCTGTCTTCAGGGCTGCTCAGTACAGCCTCCCACATGGGTAACATCTTACACAGCAGAGAGCTCCACTGACTCTCCATTTAAATATGCAAGTATAAACTCTGAGGTTTCCTCTGGAGTTTTGCCTTTTTTATGCCACTCAAACCCTTATTTTCTCTGTCCCTTCTTCGAGCTCCCCTCCCTCGTTCTGCTTCCGTAGTGTCACAGAACCACAAGAGTCTGGACTGTGAAACTCTGCCTCATCTAGCCCACTGATTGCAGGAAAGCCCACTAACTTTCTAATACATTTTTTTATAATGCAACGTAATCTCTTGCTTTTTCTTACCCTCTCTGGCTTTGCTCCACTTTTCCTTTCTTTTCTGTTGTACAGTAGATTACAGCCTATCTTTCTTTCCATTTGTCCTCAGTGTCTGTTTCCTCTTCCCTTTTCATCCACTCTGCCTTTTTTCTTTTCCTTCCTGTGATGCCCCTTCTACATTACCCCTGCATGTTCTCTCTTCCTCTTTCTCACACTAAATCTCCGCCACTCGATCCTGTTTTATCATCCCATCTTCACACCCGAGGGCTAGGTCTCCTCATCAAAGACACAAAGGAAAGAGTCGTTTGTGTCTCTGCAACCCCAAGTATGATGCTGATTACTTTACTTTTATACATTATCCTCAGGTTTTTAACTGTCTAAAGAATATTAATAAAAGCCTCTCTTGCTCTGAAAGTACGTTCTTGTTTGCCCCTTTTCTTTTTATGCATGCTCAGTCCCACCGTCTGTGGGCTTTTCCGACTTGTCCACAATCACCGCCAGATGCTCTTTCTCACTCTACCTCTTCTCAACCAGATTTTTTCTGATTTCTGAGAAGAAACCCAGGGTCTAAAGAAAAAGCAGAACAAAAAAACTAGGTATTGGGAAAAGCTTTTAAAAAGAAGAAGGTAAGGCAGACAGGGACAGGACTCACATGAACAGGAGGCTTTAGCAGGAAGGAGAAGCACGCTTTCCTAGGATGGAAAAGGGAAAAGGAGGGAAAAAGCAGCATCCCACTGCTGAACTGGCTGAGGCAGATGGAAATTTCGCTGCCAAGAATAAAGTGACTCCATGGATCAGAAGAGAACAGAAGCATCAGAAAGGACATCAGAGACGTCTTCCATGACTTTGCTCTTTCCCCATAAACCTAAGAAGAAACTGAGGCAGGGAAATATGTGTGGACATTCATTGTTTTGCTTAGGTCTCTATAAGCTAGGGCATCTCAGGATGCCTTATATTCAGAAACTCGTATACGTCCACTTTCTTTCATAGACCATACGTCTCTAAGAGTGAAAGAGAACGTCGTACCGCTGTCAGGACTGGGCCTCTGGGACAACACGAACCCGAGGAGGAGTAAGGGCGATCAGTGTTTGCAGAGGCCATCTGGCTTCGCATCCCCTGTGAAAAGCCCCAGCTGTAACACCGGGAGAGGCTGGGGCAGACCTTGCGCAGTGGTGCTGTGGACACCCTCCCCGGCCGGGACAGCACAGGACTGCCGCTGCTGGGCACCCACACAGCGACCCAGCCAGCTTCCAGGAGAGCATCTGGGACGGGGGGGTGGATTCCACCAGAGCAGCAAAAGGCACTGGGGAAACGGGGCAGCTAAAACTGCTGGGACCACTGCTGACCACAGCTCAGCTCCCCGTGGAATCAGCAGGCAGCTGAGCTGAACTCCAATTTCAGATCAGTTCAGTAGCTCTCCTTGAAGGGACTCAAAGCAATTGGGTTTCCAGTGCAACCCCTGGGAGTCTGCTCCATGGCCTAATACATCTCGCTTTTTTAGAAATATTCCTGATAGCCAATCTAAATTTTCCTTTGATCAGTTCTTCCTATTACATCCTCTTTATCTTTTAGTTTTTACTGGGTCCTTGTTCATCTCTATACTAAAGGTGCCGAAAGTGCTGAACCTCTGCTAACAGCTTTTATAGCATAAAGCCATAAGCATTTCAGATACTGTTCTGCGTATTGACCCTCAAGCCCGATGGAAAAACAACCCTTTAATTACAAAACTCTCTGAATCGTGAATTTCATTACTGTTAAAAATACCAATGCCAGCAAAAGAAAAAAAAAAAAAACAAACAAATCCTAGTATACTTAATAAATCATTGTATCTTTGCTACTGCATTATACAGGATACTTAAAAAGAACATATTTTTCTATTATTTGCTACCTGCTTTAGAAAAATTGCTAAAGAAACAAATTAAACTCTATAGCCACATCATTTTCTACTATAATCATTATCAGTCATTCATGACTTCTCTATGAAAGTGAATTTTCAGCCCTGGTAGCCTAACACGTACAAAATTCCTTCCTGGGGAAGAAACTAGCAAAAATCCTTGAAAAGAAAAAAGTACTGAAAACTGGCTACATATCCATTGGGGGTTTTCTGCCTTCATTGTACAACTCATTACTACTAGTGCATCTATTACTGTTGCTATACTGATTTTAATACATAAAAAGAAATTTTTTAAAAGCCATAAAATTCAGTAACTGCTATGTGAAGGACATGATTTTAATCACAACTGGCTAAGATAACACAGCAATGCCTCTCCTGTCTGACCTACAAACGCCACTTACAAATAGGCGAGAGCAACACTTGGAAGTCCCAGTGAAGGGAAATGGTTTCCATGTAAAAGAGCTTGTCATCTTCAATTTAAATACAAAAACATTTTGCAACCCAACCAAAGAGACAAACATATTAAAATCAAAGTTTTGGACTTTAGCTGAACAAACAGCTTTTATTGCTTAGCTCTGCTAACTGCATTCTAGTACTCTAAAGAGCCATTTTGGTGGTAATAGCAAACAGACAATTCTACATCAGCACCTCATGACTATTCACAAATCTCCACTGACCACCACAGAAGGCGATGTTAATAAAGGTCAAAATTACCATCTATCTGCATAATCTCCTGTAAGAACCGTGCTGTAAAGGATCAACCAGTCTAGTTGTTTAATGTATTTGTAAAAATTTGATTAACCCACACTAAAGTCACAGAAAACACTTCCACAGATTTTAAATACTTGAGTAGAGCCTGAGAGATGAAGGTACAATAGGTTCTTTATCAAATATTTTAGTTTGATATTAAATTATTTCCATTCCTTTAAAGAGTACATTAGCTGACTTATTAAATCAACTAGTTACTCATTTAAAATTACTTCCTCGGTTTGTGGTACTAGGAAATGACTCTTTAACAAGTATTCCTGAAAGTGTATCATTGCTCATTTGCTCGGTAAGATAAGCTGAAGCCTTTTAAAGCAGCGTATCAACGTGCAATTTTTAAAATAAAAACTGATGCAGCAATTAGCACTATAAACATGCAAACAAGTAAAAGATAGGATTGTACAATTCTGATTATCTCCCTAACCTTAACTCTTCTCAGTAACCCTACCAAACATTTACCTTTCATATTTATTTTGTAAAGTGGTACATTATCATTATTTTCCTGAATGAGATTAGTTGCTGCGAAACTTCCTTTTCCTAAGCACTTCAAGAAAACCAGCACACATGTCAGCAAACTTAATGGAAAAGTCACAGGGAGCTGAATGCCACATGTAGGACACGCCACATTAAATGCAGCCCCAGCTGCATGTACGGAGAGTGAGATCGTTTGCCAAATCATTAAACATTGTTCTTAGCACATTCCATACATTTTATATATTCTGTAGATAGCACTCCATATTATTTATTCCATATATATTATCCCATAATTTAAGGATTTGTATCACATCATTTTCTCTTTAGAGATACAACATTTTTGTGACTAAGGACATAGACGTAATTGTTGATAAATGTTGTCGGCTCGTGTGTGACTTCAGGAGCAAGACGGACTCCTTTTTTGCAGAGAAATATGAAATTGAGTTACTCTGCTACCAGCAGGTACAAACCAGCGGTGCCTTCCTCACAACCTGCGGGGTCAACCCGACCCACGGACAGCTCAGTCTCCAGACCCGAGGACGTTCCCCACAGTTGGGCATAAACGTCCAGCTGCCGCAGCAACTCCGTCACTGCAAAAGCAGTCAGAAGAGTTGGCCAGCTCTTTTCAGATGATAGCACGGTACCCACTTAGGATTCAAAGTCAAGCTACTCAAGGATGAAGTAAAAATCGCAATTAAAAAGAGAAAAGAAACCAAGTGATTTCACTGCGGAGGTTAAAATTTTGTCCTCGCTGATGTCTGCCAGAGCTGTAATGGAAGGTAACTTATTAAAAAATAGGGGTTTAGTATTAGGGGTCACTACTGCAGTGTCTCTGCAGGAAAGGTTGTCACTAAAATTCTGGTTGTGAGGAAAGGAACATCAGGAGGAGATAAAGTTGATTGACCTTAAGTAAGCATTTGCATATTTTCCAAGCTTTGGGAAATAGCAAATGGTGGGGCTTTGGGTTGTTTGCGGGGTTTTTTCCAAATATAACCTGAATTTTGAATCTCCTAGGCTTACAAATATTGGGATTGAAAAGTTTTAACTGCAATATTATTTTCTTTTTTATACAATTATTTTCTATTTCTATACAATTTAATAGAATTTAATTTTCTGTTCAATTTAATACTTTCTATGTTCTATTACTATTTTCTGTTTCTGTCAGTTACAGTGAAAGATTCTCGCCTTGGAATTTCTTCAGCTTAAAAAGAGGTATGTCTGTCTGTGTGTATATGGATATAGCGGAATGGCTGAAATACAGGCACTTCAGAGGACCTCACTAGCCAGATACCGGCCAACCTGTTTTTTCTCAGATGGCATCCAATTCACACAAAGGCTCTCTCTCCCTCATTTCTCATTCAGCATCTCATTCTGATCAAATCAAGTCTGGCTGATCCTTCCATGATTCCTCACCACAGCCACTCACAGCCTCCTGACGCCTCCTTCCAACAGACGAAGGCGTTATTCAGGTGCTACAAAATGACTGCAGGCCCTCAAGTATTTTTGTAACTTACAAAAATACACTAAAATGTACTCACCAGCCACAGAGGTTTTACATATGTAACAACTGAAGAATACTTAATGAAAATGCATTCCCACTAGCCTCTGGAAGTACTCTTCACCAAGGCTAATGGGATAAATACTCATTTAAGAAAGAGAAGCAGCTAAGGAGAGGCTGAAAAAAATCAAACCCAGAACATGAGACCTAATCTCAATTTTTTAACGTTTAAACCTCTTCGCAAATGTGTTTGTCTCCAAGCCTAGCTCCGCAAGCTGCGGGAAAGTCAGTTTCTTTTTTAGCAGAGATGTTACGGGGCTCCAAATGAAATAGAAGCTATTTACTTGAAGCCTGTGAGTTAAGCACTCCCAGCTGCGGGAAGCCCCGACTTGCAGCAGGGCTGTGGGTACGGACGTGTGGGTACAGAGGATTCCAGCCCGCACCACTCATCACTGCCATTTGCATTAACGTGTTTCACATTGTTGCTGGTGTAATCATTCCAGGTATAGTTACTGTGAAACTGAGACTAAAATAACCACCCACATCACGGCTAAAATACAGCTCTGCACATATAAAGGTGAATGACTTTGCAACAACTACAAGCGGGGTTGCGGAGTGCTTCGGGTGCATGCACGGACCGGGAATGGGGAGAGTGTGTGTGTTTGCATTTATACATTGACAACCATAGGTTTTTCTAGGTACCTGATAAAAGCAACAGCTTTTCTTTTTATCCTCTTTGTCCTTTCTGGCACGTAAAAACTTCAGCAGACACTACCTGTTGATATCTGCACATTTCCTCACCAAGCTGAAGGATTTGCTCTTTTACCTACACGGCCCAGGGAAAGCAGTACCTGCTAGGGTAACTATTTCTAAGAAGAGCACCATTCCCTTACACCAGGCTTACTTGGGTGAAAGAGAACTGGGAAGAGGTGCCTACAGCAACCTGCGGCAGGCTGGAAGACCTGGCCCAGGGTGGAAAAAGGAAAACACGATAGACTAACAGGGGGAAGGGGAATCAAAGACGAACCTTACAACCAGTCCTCTCCTTTCTTCATGGTGTGGCTTTATATTTGGACCACACAGGCAGCTCAAGGAGTGGCTGATCACCTCTCATTTTGACTCACCAGTCCATGAGGAAAAGTGGTTAGTCACCTCAATTATACATCTACCCTAGTTCGGTAAATACTACCCACTGGGCCTGAAAATAATCCACATCCCTGAAACAATGTCAGTACCGCTGCAACAACCCTAAAAACTTCTTCTGCCAAGTATGTTTACCCTCATACAACTTTAATTTTCAAGCACCTGAAGAAACTGTACTGGGGACAGAGTTGCTAAAAATGCCTAATGTTCGAAAGGGGAAAGGTACCGTCCCGACAAACAGTTAAAAGGTTACACAAGAAATCTGATTAAAGTGGTCTGCACAAAAGGCCCTGCTCCCCAGGAGGACGGGCCTACCTCTTCTCCTCTCAGCTCATCAAAACGACGAGCAAACTCACACCAGACGCTTCCTCAGGGTGGACAGATCGAGAGTCAGCAACCCCTGCCAGCCAGTCCCGCTGCCCAGGAAAAGCCCCGTTTGTGGTTCTTACTCCAATACCAGTTGTGAGAAACCTTTCTGCTGTCTCGGGAGCAGCAAGCAGAAAATTCCTGTATGAAACCCAACGTGTATGAGTCCATTAACAGGCCACGGCTGGGCACAGAGGATGTAATTATTAAAACTCCAGGAAGCAGAGAGTCCCTGTCCAAACTTTGAAATGCTAGGGAAAAAAAAGTGACAAATCCTAGGGGAAATATTTCTGAGAAACTAAGAAATGGCGCCCGTGGGAAACTAAAGGGGAAAGGAAATTTGGAAAGCATTTAGAGTTAGAATGACTGGCCCCCACAGAAACCCCTCCTGTCGTTATCAGAAGAGGGAAATGAGAGTAAGACAAAGATGCCTGAAGAACACAAATGCAATTAAATAAGGCAAGACCTACCATAACTTATCAACTTTATTAATTGACACGTCCATAACTATGAATCCTGTTTTGAGGTCTGATACGGGAGGAAGCTGAAGAACAAACGTGGAGAGAGGAAAGCTCCACTGGGAGATGCTGGCCGTTTAATACAGTCTCCATAAACTTGCTACCCCTTTCCAGGTGCCTTTTGGGAAAGATGCCCTGGGAAGGAAGGGGGGAGGGGGGAGAAGGTTGCTGCCACAGGGATAGAAAGTGGTTGCAGGGCGGCAGTCACCAGTCTGAAGTGAACCAGGGCCATGAACTCTGCAGAGAACCTTGAACCGAGGCCAAAGCGCAGGCACAGACAGACCTCCACCTCTGTTAGCAGCCAGAAAGAAGCGTAAGAAACACGCTCCCAGAGCTGCTCTGATTTGTAAGCTTTCCCAGCAACGTGCTCTGGGAAGAAGAACAAGGACTACAGAGATAGGGAACACAAAAGGATGGCCACAGAAACCATTTGGTTGCTGGGGACTCAGTCCTGCACCTACTGTCCTGTTTGCACTGATGACTCCTTTGTATTGGGGAGGAATTAAAAACGCACCCACTTGGAGAGGACGTACGGCAGACACGTTCCTGAACCTGGGGGAACGCCAGGACTCCTTCAAGGGGGCTTTATGGGCACTACGAAGCAGCAGAAGTGAAAGAAGAGCCATAAACCCAAAAGTGAAGCTGGAAGTAGGAAACATCATCAACAAGATTTGGGAACTTCTGGCATCAAAGGTAAGATTATTCCTGGCAAAATCCTTTCAACCGCGTCACTCCGACAGCGAGTACGTGCCACTGAGTTCATCAGGAACATTCGCTGCCTACAATCTGAGGAAGCTTTTGCAAGAAACTCATCGCGGCTGTCAGCTACACGTGGATCATGCTCGCAACAACGTCCTTGAGGAATCAACAGTGTCTTTTTCAATAACAGTTATACCTGGGGTTTGTGTTGTTTGGAAACAACACACAAATCAGGAGGTAACTTCTTTCTGACAAACACAGCAGCTTTAAATAGCAACTTCAGCATCTCTAATAGAGATGTGAAGAACTCGTTTCTGACAGATTTTTTATTGCCTTCAAATAATGCTATAGCCTTACAGGAAATCCTAACAACTGTTCAGCTTGAATCGCCTCTATCGGTACCGTACATCATGTGTTTGGGGTTTTTTTCCCCCTTCCTCTCATTCTTTATTAATGGGGTCATTTGCCTGAAAACCTGTTTCTTAAGAGTTTGTCTGTTCACTCTGCACCTGAAGTCATAATCCTTTGTTTACAACCTCACAAAGTGGAAATGATTATGATGTCACGAAAAAAAAGGATTAGTAAAACTGCAAGTAGGGAATAAACAGATTGAGCAGATGAACTCTTAAAAAACAAAGAGGCTGTTTTCCTGCAACTATTCACAGAAACAACAAAAAAAAGGAAACAAAAACTTTCCCCCAAACCTGATCTATGACACACATTTACACCGTGCTGTCACAGACCAGGGATAGAAGAATTTACTTTGTGATTTTTGGTCCAGGAGCAATGTTCAGAACAGTCTACTGGTAGTGAATATATTTACTGTGTCTCGGTAAGATCCTTCTAGAACACAGGACCTTACATTCAAACTACTGTTAACCTTGTGCTTCTCTTCCCTTCTCAACACAGCAAAAAAATAAATATTCTGTGGCTAATACATGGATATTTTTTTCCCCTGGAAAATGATGCATTTGTCATAGTGATAAAATTAACCTTCTCAATGGAGTTCAGATCAAACTAACTGAAACTAACCCCCGATGGCTCCTGCCTGCTGCGCCGTCAAGCAGAGTAACTGCTGCTCATGCATCGCCACCACGAGATGCTCAGACTTGCACGGTCTCTCCCTTTGCCAGGTGACACGGGTGCAGCGAGGCAGAGGAGAGGGACGAGGCTGGCCCGCTGCGGGGTCACCTGGCAGCCACGGGCACCAGCCTGCGGCTGAAGCGTCTGCCTGACGGGGTCCGTCCCCAAGCGAAGACCTTGCCCAGCAGCTCACCCACCCCGCAGCCTCTCTCCTCCGCGACTGGCAGCTGCCAGCTGAAGCAGCAGACTCTTTGTAGGAGGGTTAAAAATCCACTTAGTAACAGGGAAAAAAATCTCTTCCTCTTAGAAGCAAAGAGCGCGTGCAGGGCTGGGATGCCACCTGGCTCCCACCAAGACTTTCCAGACCAGGGCCCTCTGTCCTCCTCCCTTCACTTACTGAGGAGCATGATAGGCAGCTGAAGTAAAGCTGGGGCAACTCTACTATTCATTGCAGGCTTGATCTGCCACAAAAGAAAACCTCTAAGTAGCAGGGACTCAAATACCTGTCGTTTCACTACTGTAAATCAGGAAACACCAGGAAAGCTGGTCAGCTCTGCAACAAATTGCTCTACCCAGCTGCTCAGCAAAAGGAGCTGCCCTAGCACGCTCGAATCCTTTTCAAAGACTGGCCACTCTCAAATCCTTTTTGTCCTTCCCCTCCCAGGTAAAACAGAGAAAAAGAAATAGAGCGACAGCAAAACTGACAGACTCATGACAGGCTTCTGCTTGATGGGGAGGGACCCAGCACACAGCTATTCTTTTATGCACCACAAGGGCTTCACCGTGACCAAGTCTAATATTTTACTGAATACTTCCATAAAAACCTAATGGAAGATCCTTAAATCTAATGCATCCCCAACAGATCAACTAAGAATTTGTGCATAAATTGGGCCCTATCATCAACTTACTCACTTGGACAACATTCCCAGTCATTAAAAGATTTAAGAAAAAACAGGCTCACGTACATTGACAGGTATAGCATAAAAACACCGAAATTTTGGTTTGGAAGGTGCCTGGAACTTAACTAGTCCAACCTCCTGCTCAAAGCTGGGCTAACTTCTAAATGGAAAGTTAGATCAGGTTGGTCTAGGCTTTCTCTGGTTGACTTTTGGAAAGGGGAGATTCCCCAGCCTCTCTGCAGAGCATGTCCTGTGCTCATCCTCTTCCACTGTGGAAATTTTTTCCTTGCTCTGTGGGAATCTCCCTTGCTGAAACTTGTGGCCATTGCCCCTTGTCCCTTTACACCACTAGATAACTGGGGAACTGCCAGGGATGCAGTAGACCTGTGCAAGTGGTGGAGAACGGAGTTCTGTTTCTGTTAGGCATTTGGCTAGGGCACAAATGATGCTCGCCATTCACCTGCATCCTCAAAAGCCTCCACTCCCCATGGCCTGACTTTGTACGTAACCTCTGCCTCCCAGCAGGCTTAGAATGGGGAATGCTGATGCAGAATAAGGGCGAGCAACTTGCACATAGGTACAGCATGTAACTGTTTATCCCATCTTTCCACGCGTCTTAAAAACAATTCTTTTTCAAAGTTTCAACAAGCATAATGTATTGTTGTTCTCTTTACACTGCAAATCATTAATTTTAAGAGATTACAAGCACTCTGCATATAGAGTTGGAGACGTAATTCTGTTGTAAAGAATTAAAAATGACAATAATATTTAACTTTGGAAAACAGGTGCTAAAATGTTCTTTAAGAGATATTTGCATTTTCTCATTGAAGTGAATGCTTTATCTACACAAGCAACAACCACAGATCTGAAATAAGGAGACGTCTTGCACTTGGTAGCTACGCTGTGTTCATGAAAGCTTTGTGACCTCCTCAATGGAAGATTGCTTTTACTTTCATTAAATATATATATATATTATATCCCCAGTAAAAACAACCCAAAAGACATCAAACACCAGAAAAAATACATTGAAATAACATTAAGGATCTAATATAAATCCACAAAAGCCAGGAAATTCAGAGATAAAGAAAGACTTCCAGACGAGGGAAAACTTTCCAATATATTAAACTGGAGCATAAATTCACTTCCTCTTCACATGTTTGCGATCAAGTCATTCCAGACACAGGGGGTAAGTTCCTCCCTGGGGTAACTCAAGTGCCTTCAGCAGTACTACACCAAGAATCAATTTGGCCCTACAGAACTATGTGTTAATACTTTCTCTATTTCTGATAATTATCAAAGATATTTGAGTTTAAACAGCAACTTCCTCTCTTACAGCTCATTTTCCCATCGTTCAGAGACTGCTATAAAACTGAATTTGTGAGATCGCAATAGTTTCCATGATTACAGACTATGATGTCAATCGTGGGGTTATGACTTCATTGACAGACCGACTAGAAGGAGAACCTCTGAGAAGGAGAAAATCCACACTCAAATACAAATATATCTGAGATTAGCAAAGACAACACTGCACCTCACTGGGCATGGACATTTCCATCTGCATAAATAATATTCTCTATTTTTCACTTGAGCCAAGTATGAAAATGCCCCTTAAAAATTTCTGTTTCATTCATAAGTCATTCATGGTGCTGATGTGTTGCCACCCAAACTCAGCCTTGGCGTTAGTGCTGCGTGGGCCAAGCTTCATGTCAGCAGCAGTTTAAATCACATGCTGTGGGTCCAATGCTTTGCTGCACTTTTTGGAAGTGCAAAATCAAACATACAGCTTAAGGCCGGATATGAAGGGAATGAAGTGATTTTGAACTGCCTTCAAACTTCCCATGATTCTGCCCTCGTCCTCATGCTGACATGGCTTTTGGCTCTGGGGTCTGGCTATTCCCTCCCTGATAAAGACAACCACAATAAACCAGTCACTAGGAGATCCCCAGGTGTCCGCCTGAGCAATAGGATCCAAAAAAGGAATTTGACAGGGAAAACTGGAAGGAAGGGAGACAGGACGCAACCTCCTGAACTGTATCTTCCAAAGCTAACCCAGGTACATAGGACAACCACTCTGAACCTTGAGACACGCAGCAGAACTGCTGTAAACAAAGGAGCCTTCTGCATCATTTTTGTTTCTGGAAGAGGAAAAATGATTCTTCCTTTCAATCTCCTAGACTGCAAGAGGTACAGGGGCCATGACTGACCCCCCCCCAGCCACGTAAACAAAGAGCTGGATGGATAACTTAGGCACTCTCTCACCCTGCACAAAGACTGATATCAGTGCATGGGACACAACTGAGCCGAAAGCCAGTGAGGTCAGATTCAGCCCAAGAACCCAGGAGTGACAATTCCCCATTGCTCCAAGTCCTATAGAGACTTGGGCTCTAGGTTCAGTCTTTTTGTCCGTCTTCTACTCCTTGCTGCAAGACCTTCTCAAAGGTTACCTGAAATTTCTCACATTTAGTCTTGGACCAGATGTCTGTTTTGTTGGATAGCTTCCAAATAAATCCAGTCAGATGTTTTTTAATTAAATAAATGCCCTTTGCAATTTTTCAGCTGCCTTATCATGCTCAAATTACTCAAAATGAGAACTTTTTCAAACCTTCTATCCATGACATTTATGTAGTCCTGAATGAGGAGAGCAGGCAAGCTAAGTATTCAAATGTTGACCTGGAGAAGACAAACAGAGAATGGATGCGGCTACAGCTACCCCCTGCCTCTGTACTTGTGCAAAGTGTCTGGAATGCTCACACTGCAAAAGTGCAAAGGAAGGACAGAATCACTCCCCTGGCTTTTTATTATAAGGCCACTAAAAACTTTTATGAAAAATAACAAGTCAACAAAAAATGAGGAAGCTAAATAAATCAAGAGAGTTCTGCCTCCCAGTCATTAGACACTCGAGATAATGGGTTTTGGGGGTGTAAAGAAGGGTGTACAGAGCTTTGTAATGCACAAAGCTTGCTCTGGGACATTATTTAATTAACTATTTGAAATTTTAATCATGCAGAGCAAACCACAATGATTTATAATTATTTAAAAGGATCATGATGACTCTAACTTCTCCCTTAAATAGCTTTCTTAGTGATTTGGAAGGATAGGATTAATAATCTCGTTCTTGGAAACCAGTGGCATCTGGTTTGCCTGCAGAGGCTCTGAGACCTTGTGCTTCCGGAAATGAGCAATGAAGAAGATGAAGTAGCTCCTGCTTGGAGCAAAATTATTATTAAGTATATAATTTTGAAACATTTTAGTGTGCCTGTGTGAACTTCAACTATAACATAATTTCTCTTTGTTGCTCTCTGTGCAATGGATATTGCCTTCACCTAAGGAATTTTGATCTAGTTTAAACAAAAAGTACGATGCACAAAACCTCCTCACTGAAGATATGCTGCAGATTAAAGGGCAAATTCTTTCCCTTACTCAAAACCATAATCAGTGGCTTTTTGTCAGCATAACTAAGCAAGGGTTTCCAATTTATATATCACCGTTTGTAAGTATTTGGAGAGAAAATTCTAACTCCAGCCAAGTCAGTTGGGAGTCTTACTACTGAATTCCCTTCAATGGAGCCAATACTTTACACAGACTTGCCTTAAAAAGAATTTGTTTCAGTGGGTAATATACCCTCAGTATGTATCTACCTATGACCACAGCTGGGCATATCCTTAATGAAACATGAAAGAACCAAGATCACTGAGGCATTTTCAAAACCTTTGTGTATCTTAGAAAAATTTGCTGAAGGTTAAAGTGCAGAGGTGTCCATATTCCAGCTTTCAAATAGTCCACTAAAGTGATCAAACAAGAAAAAACTTCTACTTTTTTAAGAAGTAATACTGTTTATATGGCACACAAGTTGCTCTGTAATAAAAAAATCAATAAAAATCTGCTGTCTGCATCTCCATAGAAGACTAGCCCACCTGCTACTCATGCAATGAGTGCTCAAAACTTCTTGATGTAAATTTATCATATTCACAGCTAGATACAAATACTATTCTGGCTATGTGGTAGTCACTGTAAAGTTTCCATTCACCTGGTGCCTAACTTGAACATGTATAATCTTCATCCTCAAAGGACCTGAGTTTTGCCCAAACATGGCTATTTGCACAACTTGTACAGCTTATAACCAACCATTACACACAGTTATACACGACATCAGTGGCACATGGAGAAGGGCTGAAATCTAGGCAAATGATGTCATTAGGAGTTTGGCCACTGACTTCAACAAGCCTAAGATTTTATCATTCATCTCCTGGCTCCATATCCGATGTACTTGACCAGAGGCACCGTGTGTCACTGACAGACCATTTGTCCACCTATCTATCAATCGGACTTAGAGATAAAGCTTGATAAAACAATTGCTGCATGCTTGAATGGTCATCCCTGACTTGAATGGGAAGTTTGCAAAAGAAGCACCTTAAAAACTGCATACACCTCTGCCTCCTCCACATAGTTTATGAATGTTAATGAATGTTAATGAATGCAAGAGTGCATGCCATGGCAGAGAGCGCCTTGTCTCCTCTGCATTTTTAACACTGTGATCCAAGTACTGTATGTACTTTGACAATGTGTTGTGTGAGTCGTTTTTTCAAGACCCAAACAGACAGTTGTCTGTGGAAGGAGAGTCCCCAGGCAGATTTCTCAAGGCCTTTAGCATCATTAACAGGAAACAATGCAGGAGGAGCAGCCAGAGCATGAATGGGTTCTGTGTGAATACTAAGGAAACCCCAAGAACATGTTAACACAATGCAACTTTGATAAGATCGTAATAGTGAAGCTCACATACGTGTTTGTATTACGTCTTGTAAAAGGCTCCAATTGCTGCCTAATAGGGTAATTGATATAACAGTCAAAATGGATTAGGATAATATATTGGGTAAAGTCATGATTTCTGCTGTATACAGGAACTACCAGGCTGACTGTTTTTTAAGCTCCCAGCAGTTACTCTGAACAGACAGGATGTAAAAATCTTAAATCTTGCCAATTCACTGATAATCTTAAAGGCTCCAGAACGGAGACTGCCACTACTGGTAAATCAATTTTAATCAAAGCAAACCAACCTCTGCGGACCAGACTCTGTTCTCATTGACACTGATACAGATACACAAGCAATACATTACTTCAAGTGTAATTCATCAGTACGATTATTTAAATCATCATTAAGTAGCGCCAACATCTGACCCTGCAGTTCCACAGTTCAACAGTTCTCAGGATTGACAGACTAGAATAAAACAAACTGAAAACAGCAAGTTTATTTTTAGAAAGTAAAAAGAAAAAGCAGAATAAAAGACATATATTATGCATTACTAGCCTCCTAAAACTGCTATGGAAATAGCACACACAGAGATACATAAATGAACTGCCAAAAAACCTCTGAAACCCTACAATAGTTGCAATAGTAACAGGCAATACCATTTGAACTGGTAAGAAAAAGAATTAAAATCACGTGCAAATAGATTACAGCAAGCTGTTGCCTGCAAAATTCTTGCAGCCATGCTATAAACCACACAAATAATGTCTTACGTGTGCAGAGATTTCTCTAGGGTGGGATTCGATCCACCTATTCTCCGCAACTGCCTATCTCCGCAAGTTCCTCAGTTGCCTAGTATTTTCCTACTTAACCTTAAAGCCCTCTGCAGAGTGAAGTTTAATTAGCTGAACATGCTCAAAACTGTCAGTCTAAGGCAGCAAGCCTTTCCTCCCAACCAACACTTCCTCGCATTTCAAGTTTCAGCTAACAGCCACCCAAAAGCCAGCTCCGGCCTCCGGAGAAACCTCCCAAGCTACGCAGGGTCGGGACAGCGCAGAGCTCCGGTCACAGCGCTCATCCCCAACTTGTACGTCGGTGTCTCGGAGCGAGAGTGCTCGCAGGGAGCTGCCCATTAGTAAGTATGACAAAGATTTAAACCCACACCTCCTATACAAGTGTCCTCATCACCAGCTCCTATGCTTTCCTGGATGGGAAGCATTCTCCAGCCCTTCTCTTGAGGCTGAAATGCCATGCAGAGAAAAGGCTCCAGAAGAAAAACAAGAAGAAAAGTGTATCTTTTTGAGTATTAGTTAAGGCCCATTCTCAAATTGAGGCAGAAGTGGGGTTCCAGGCTATGTTCTCCAACGCCGGCGGTTTAGATCAGACAAAAAGCAGCCCTCGGGATGTCACCTCAGATCTTCACATGGATGCCTAAAGCACCAGGCCAGGTTTCCTCTTCTTTTGTTCTTCTCCCATGTGGCCCCACTACTTTGAACTGCATGGCTGAAAAGCAGCCCCACGTCTAAAGAGCTGTCACCCCGACCAGCTCACGGCACACCACTTCTCTTGGCACGCAGGCTCAGCCCTGGCTGAGCAGTCCCTGGGGTCGCTCAGTGCTGCAGTTATTAGGCTGTTCCACTAAAGATGGGATGACAGTCCTCCTCCACAAAGTGTCCATCCTTATGGAAACTGGTCCTGAGCAGCACGAGGGGAAGCGCCACGTTTCTGGTTCCCTGTACCCAGAGCGGAGGGGCAGATGCATCGATTCAGAGTAAGCTCAGTGCATCACCTCGGGGGGAGCACCAAGCACCTAAGCTGGATGAACGGATCCCTCTCTGCAGTCCTTCTAAGGCACCTATTTCACAGCACTGGCTGTACACAGACTAAGTAAGAATGGGTTTTGTCAGGTAGATGGTATCATCTGTCCCTGTCCAGGACAGGCTCCTAAAATCCTGGTGAGGCAGCATGCAACTTGGGCGGAATGGACTTCCCAGTGTCAGGCTATGAAAGAAAAGGGATGAAACCCAGCGATGCCTGTGTTGGGAGAACAAACCCACCTTCTCCTTCAGTCTGTCAGCTCAGGGTGGTGAGCGGCTGCCCTTGCGCAGCAGAAAGATTTCCTTCCTAGAAAGAAATCGCTGCAAGATCAAAATGACAGAGAAGCTGCCTCCCTGCCTCGCGGTATTGCAAAGAAGGCAATCATAGCCCATCACCAGCCTCCAGGAACAGCAAGGCTGGTACGTGTTTTCTGTGCGATCAGAATCATTCTGAACAGGGAGCAACAAAAGACTGCAGAACAAACAGCACGCTATCAGCATTATCAGCCTCAACCCCATGATTACAGGTCCCTCAACACACAGCCTTCTCATTCAGTCTGTCATCTTCCCAGGTCTCAGTGTTTCCTGTTTCAGGGCTCCCCTGAAGACTGAAAATACCTGGATTCTCTCAGACCTGAAAAGATCTCTTCCTCCTTCAGCAGCAGCATCACCACTGCATCAATCAAAAACGGAACTGCGGATCCCAATCTGACTATTTAAACAGTACAGCCTGTGAAGTCACAGTTTTCAAACTTCAGGCAGGTTCTTGTCCCTCTATTTTGTTTTTCTTTTGTAGTCTGATGAATACCTCATAGGTCTTGGGATAGAAAAACATGTGCACTTGTAAACGCCATTGTAAACTATGCTCCCTCTGTGTCTTAAATTGGTAGCTAGCACAAAGTAAGTTCAAGATAGCAGAGCAAGAATGCATCATACTAACTAAATCACATATAAAATACATTATTGTTGATACAAAAAATATTTTTCCTTGCTCTATGTGCTACAAAACAAGAAGCCACCTCCTGGTGAGGATATTTTGCAGCTATTTACTGAAAGAAGCCCACTTTCTTACTGAAAATCTAGCCTCATACCAAAAATCTAATACTGAACTGCAATTTAAAGTGAGGCTTAGTTGCAGGATTAAGGAAGAGGAAATAACAATACTTGCACTTAGAGCATGTAATGACTTTCATTCAAACACCTGTAAGCACTTTCCAAATATTAATTATCACAGTACTGGCCTCTCCCCAGCCCTGCATTCCTTCGGCATCCACATCTCCTGCTTGGGTCAGTAAGGAATGCAGAACAAAGCCAGAAGTATTACTCCTCTTTAATTATTATCATAACAACTCTTAATTGAGAGGAGCAAATTCACCCACACGGGGACTGACTGCCATCTGTAAGATGGTCATTTTCTATCACTGCCAGAGAGTAAATGGTATTTTCTCGTAAGGCTACTACTGCATTACTGGGGCTCACAGTATGAAGCAGAATTTGGCACGGATACATTAAATAAGCTGCACAATTAATCAGAAATTACAAGAAAACCTAGAAGTCTTGACTCCAAATCTGCTGTCCTGGATCCCACTTCAACACCTGGGGTTTCACTCCCTCTGCACCACTACCTTTGGAGAGGTCAGGGAATGGAAATACCGTCTCTGGCTGAGGTGACCTGGCAGGGCCCTGTCCCACGGCTGTGGCTCAGGTCGGCCAGTGCTGGGAAGTGGAGTAACCACATCCAAAACCTTCAAAGGAACTAGGCACTTAGGTTTCGTGACCACATTTGTTGTTTACTGGATCAGTATCGGACTTGTAGACGTAATTAAGGTACAAAGACGAGAAAATACCACCAATACACATCAAATACCTTTCAGGCTTGTATTTCGGTTTGGTTCAAAACCGTTCTGGTCCCCATTCTCTCCACTCTATCCTGTTCATAGAGAATACATGGATTTTTTTAATATCTTACTCGTACCCCTCACTGCCCACCAGTTAGACACACACTAGAGATACCGAGATACAGAGGCCTGAGTTTACAGAAACAGCTAAAACCCATGTATCGGTTTAAGATACAGAATTGAAAAGCGCCTTTCCCTCCCTCATCCAACCTGTTCGCAAGCGAGCTTTACTGAAGGAGGATGGCCTTGAGCTGAGGCACAGGGCAGGCTGCCAGGAAATCCGAGTTCTATTCCTGGCTCTTCTACAGATTTCCTTGGGCAAGGCAATTAACCTTGTGGAGCGCATTTTCAATGGAGGTGAGGCCCAGCTTCTCTTTCTGCATTCATAACATTTTCAACGGTGAAAATGGAATTGTAGGAGCAAGAACGAGTGCCTGTACTTTCCACTACCCGATAGGTTTTCTCTGCCAGGTAGTTGGATGAACAATTGCTGATAACTAGCAACAAACCTGACCATTCAAACACTGCAGGTGCAAAAAATGCCTCCTGATGCTGCCACGACCAGCCTCCGTGCTCAGTTTCCTTGTACGTAAAATGGGCAATGAGGCTTACAAAATCAAATACACAGCCAAATGGAAAACTAATTTTTAAAGTTCTTGAACAGCCATTATCTGAGACCATAAAAAAGAAATGGCTCAGAAATTCAATTTACCTTTCAGTACAGGTGTTGTATTTTTAGTTTCTGCATTTTTTGCCCATTAAAATTTCCTCTTTGGACCTCAAACAGTATAAAATATTTGCCTTTAAGAATTCTGAAATGACAGCTAAAGTCAAATTATTTTTTAGCTAAACTGGGTATCTTTTAATATTCCTTAAGGGAAGTGCAAGTGAATTAGAGAATGAGTGAAATATCCTCTCGGTAATATAGATTTATTTTAGAAAAGAAACAATTTGGCTAAATTTTCTGTTGTGGTCTACAGGAAGACCTGCACTTGAAATAAACAGTGCCACATCTACTTATACCAACAAGAAACAGGACTCGAGATTCCAAGGAAGGACACTATTTGCTCAGACAAGCTTCCAGAGAACTGAAGACACATACCTCTCTGAACACAAGTGAGACAGACCACATTTTTTGTGATTTTTTATGCATGTGATACAAGCATGCAAGATGTTTTTTCCCTTTCCCAGAATGTTGAATAGAAAAAAGGACAAAAAATGGCAAAAAAAGGAGCATTAAATACGTTAGGCATAGGAGAAAAGTTAAACAGTCACTGCTTTTGTCAAAATTTTCAGGTTTTGAGAGATGATTTCTTCTACAGATCATCCGAACCGGAAAGTAAATGTACAGGCATAAAGCTTTTAAGGAGTTCAATTCACGTCCTTCATCCACTTCTTAAGTTTAGGAATTCTAAAGAAGAGAGCTCAATAGTCTGGTTTTCGTAATTATAAAAGCCCCTTCAAGCTCTTTAGACAACTGAAACAATGACCCCTCCCAGGTGACAGTCTTGCCCACACAGATGTAAAACATGTCCATGAAAGAAGGTATTTTATATTACCATGTTACAAAATAGTATCAGTGACCTTCACAAAGAAGGTAAGGTAGTTTGGAAGATTAGAATAACAGCCACATGTGCAAATTTTCATGATGTGCTTCACACGAAACAGGAACACCATAGATACTGCAGTCAAAATTGGAAAGACATAAAGTAACTGAAATGACATTATTCTTCCAAGTACGGGAAACCAAATTTTTATCTGTGCAATCTTCTATAATTACATACATAGCAACTTCCTTTTTCATTCTCATCCAATACACATGATTTAAGTTTTACCTCAATCATGGTTTGCTCGAAAGGGACCATGAAGTAATTCATTCAAACAAATATATGTTCTCCTAACAACGGAATCTCTAGCCCAGCTTCGGAATGCACTGGTAAGCACCACGGCACCAAAGGGGGGGATCCCTCACACATAGCTTTTGCTATCTACAAGTCCGATGTGAGTCTTTTTTTATTATCTCAGCTGTCCTTCCCAATGGCAAAAGGTTGCCATCTCCAGCCAAGAATCCACCACGCCTGTAACAAAGCCTTTTTCAGGCAGGATGGGCTACGATCTCAGAGCATCCTTCTCTCTCCACTGGCCAGCGAAGAAGCCTGCGTGACTTCAAGCACCTCCTAAACTATGACTTCATATGAGACAAAAATGACTGCACTGCGTGAGAAATAAGCACAATTGGTTAAACGGCTTCACACCACAGAGCATGGCACTACCAGACAGAAACTTCTACTTAGATAACGGTTTGCAAAGACTCATTATGGGCAAGAAATAGCCTCAAAACATCAATGGGTCTTCTGAGCCAACAAGGTTCTCGTGATATGTATTCCTTCAACATTTAGAACCTCATTTTCAAAATCTTACAAGTGAACGAGGATTAGGATTCCTTGCCCTGACACAGGCCTTCTGGGACTGCTGGCATAGAAACATCTCACAAATTCCATGTTTAAGGTCTGATATCTCAGCTATGTCAAAACTGCAGTGGGAAATAATCTGAGGAAAAAGTTACTAGAACAAAAAGCATTTTTGTAATGATTTTTTTAAACGTAGTTTGGCACCGCTTAAACTAACTTTCAGTATAAAGTAAAATTCTGACGTCATTAAAAAGGGGAAAACCTGAGCTTCAAAAGTACTATAATGTCTAGTTAATCATGATGGGATCAGATAAAGCTCCTGCTTAAGGAAATTAAGTTCATTTCTGATTATCTTTTATCTTCTACCAACCTGAAATGTGCTACCTAGACTATCTAGCAGAAAACAAAATTCTTGAAAGAGAGAGGTTTTCTGAACAAGTCCCAGTTGTTACCTGGCCATCAGTGACGAGATGGCTACACGGGTGCTTCATGTGCACCCTGCACTTGGAAAGTCACGGATTCTCTTCTGCTGTTACAATCATGCAGCTTCCAGAACTGCATCTTTCCACCCTTTAAAACAGTTTCGTGGCACAGCATCAGCCATCTCTCCTCCCCACCACAGTCCTGCTCAAAGCTGCAAAAAGCTCGGGACTGTTCCTTGATTTTTTGAGCAACTCTGCCATGCCATGCAGTGAATCTGTGGTTCAGGTTAGGCAATGTGGAGGTGAAATCAGACAATGCCAAAAGTCTATCTGAAGACATAACGAAACCAATGGAAATAAAACACAAATACGCTTTTAAGCATCAACTTCAGAATTGGGTTTCAGGTTTCTCCATTAAACTGATGCCTGAGAGCACCAGAAGTCTATGAAATTTCCGCAGGTTTTCAATGCAGTTCTTTGGAACAAACAGCATAATTGATTATTCAGTCTCCTGCTCTACTCCTAACCCTTCAGACCCCTCCTTTCAGTCAACTTCTAGACATACACAAAAAAAAGAAAAAACAAAACAAAATACAATGGCTTTGACTATGAGCTCTTTACACAGGGTTATGTGAAGCCATTGGCAAAACCTTTGCTGATTACACAAACAGCAGCATGAGGGCTCAGGGGTGAAAACCTGGCACTGACGAACTCAATGACAAACCTTCCACTGACTTCTGGGAATGTTAATCTCCATAGCTATGAATTTGACTTTATGTCTATGCTACATAAAATAATTCTGCTAATAAAAACCAGGCTGCTTCATCTGCCTTTTCCAAACATCAAAGGGGATGTCTACAACACATAGACAATGTGGACCAGCAGGAAAAAAAAAAAGGCTGGTGCTGAGGACCTAAGGTCCACACCACGCACCTTTCAAGAGGTTTTTACTTTGTCCTAGCCTAGTCCTATGGGGTGAACGCCTACTGCATCCAGTCTGGTTTCCCTCAAAAGGAATCCAGCCCACGAGCTCAGGGACTGCTCCATAGTGCACACTGTGAGTGGGGACAATTAGGAGATTCATTTCCAAAGCACACTCCTCATTTGACCTAACACACTAATGCAGCTGCATCCAAAGAGCTTAGAAAATGTTCCTGCATTAAAACCTCTAAAATTAAGGAGTACCAAGGTCATGAAGAGGTTTACCTCCCTCCCAGTTAATAGGACTCACAGCCTTCAATGCGCTTCACACACGTGCAGCGACCTACAGTGAAGATGCGTTTTACAGCAGCAGGCACTGTGTTTCCGATTCCAAATATGTTCATTTACCACCTGCACGATCCTTGTTATCATCAGGATTTTTATTCAATTAGCTCCCTGCATTTGGAAAGCTTTTCTAAGTAGCCAAATATTTTATTTTCAGAAGAGTTTGTCAATCTTTACTGTCTGTTCTGCTGACAAAGGTCTTCTTTTCCTTGACAACTTTGCGAAGTACACGTTCTTGCATTAAAAAGATCATTGGATGTCTCACGCGCTTGTGATAAACTGGGCTACTTGCCCTCCTCACTTGGGGTCTCCCTCCCCCTTCCCAGTTTTATACTAGTCAAAAAGATTTATTTCTCCTCTAAAAAATAATACATAAATAAATACATTGCGAATCACAAACATTAAATACTTAATTTGAACTGGCAGAAAGACCAGCTACCGGAATTCTACAGTGGTCTGTTAGCTCATATGTCTCTGCGTCTGCATATTGAAGGAAACAGCAGAAATAATACTTTACAATTTGATGAACAACATATGACACAGAACCTCTAGACTCGAAAAAAGGGTTACAAACTTAGGAAAATACTTGCCAAATAGAATTCTGCCCTCTCCACAAAAAAGAACCCTACACACTGCTTACTTTCACTGATACAGGACCATCATAATTAAGGATTAATATATAAATAAATTGGATTAAAGAAGAAAATAATCACTAAGGACTTAATGGAAGTTTGGGTGATAAAAAGGGATGTTTTCTGAGTACGTGTTGGATGTCAAAATGGAAAGGATGATACTGTGCTATCTGCTTTTGGGCAGAATCCTCCCTTGATTTCAAATATTACCTTTGCTTATAGTTGGCACCATAATGGCTTATAATCATTTAACCACATTTCTTTCTGGAGCAAAATATAACATCACTCTCCATTTCATTGTGCACAAAGGAGAAACCCATGAACCTAATTTAAACTGGAAAGAGAGAAGAAAGAGAGGGGGGGAAAGGCACATATAATTCTAACAGTCTATAGAATTATCTCAAGGCAAGCTGGAGATAGGAGCGTTATCTCTGAAAATCACAAGAAGCAATCATATCATTGGAATAAGCAAATAAAAAGACTGTGCTTTCAACAGGCACAACGGCAAAGTAATACCAAGTTTGAAAACATGCCTTATTTCAAAAAAATGAGTTCAGCTGTTGCATCAGTCTCACAATCAAGTAATGTATATGCCTACTAGCTAACCAATAATACCCATTTCTGCAAATCAGATTCTTCACCGGACAAACAGCCCATACTAAACTTAATGCTCCACTGATGCTGCCCGTTCTTTCTTCCCCATAAAGATACAAAACATTCTAGCCCAAAAGATGCCACAAGCGTTAGATTTAGCCCTTTTCACCAAAAACTCACCTTAATTTCTGACTATGAGTGCTTGACAGAGAAACTCTTTTACCATTTCAGACTGCTGCATTTCCCCTTTTTGCAGAGCTCTTCCACCAGCCCCATCTATCACACATTCCCAATTCAGTGACCCTCATAAACCAGCTATTTCTGCTGCTTCCCCTGGGATTGCACCCAAGGTGAGGATCAGGCAAGTAACACTTGGCATCCACACGTGCAAGCTCCGAGGTGGACGGGAGGGAGCAGACAGTAACCGCTCCACGTTTTACTGCTCTTGGCGTTTGCTTTCTGCAAGCTGCCTTTGCGAAGATCCCCACCACGGGTAGGTTTGAATACACCACCTTGGTGCCTAATGCCAAAGAGCCGCTTCTTGTACCCAAAATCTGCCTGCCTTAAAAAGTAGAGGCGTAAGCAATACATGTAGTGCGTAACAGTCCGTTTTCTCCACAGCAATATCCTGGGGTACTTCATCACTGGACAACGCTACAGAACTATTTCTTAAAGTGACTGGTAAAGCCATCTCTCCTGTGTTTAGCTGCTGATACTCTGGAGAACCTCAGCTTTGCAGTTTTAAGTACCTTCTGGTGCTGTTGGAGCTTTTGCAAGCATATACTTTTACAGCTGTATTAACATCTATGCAGAAGAACTGAACAAAAGGAGGGAAGAATGACAGGACGCAGAAAGGAAGGAGAAGGCAGAGTCAAATAAGGGAGCAAAACTGAGATGGGGAGGGACGGATTCGAAAAAGTAGTTTAAAGAAAAATGTTGACCAGAAAAAGGGAAAGGGAACTGGAAAAGGGAAACCAGAAATGTTAATGTGGGATGGAGCACACGGCCACACCTTTGTATCTTCTAATATCCCATCATGTTTTCCAAGTGACGTCCCCATCACTTTTCTTTTGAAAGCGTACGCATAAGTGAAAGACATGCAGAGGAGAGGTGCACCAGGCAGACTCATCAGCTGTAAACATCAGTGAGAACACAGAATTTCAAGTATCTGAGATTGAAATCTTTCCATGGCCCAAGAATCAAACCACATGTGTCCGATAGCCACGTCTACAGACTAAATGGCCAGGGAAAGAGGGAACTTAACGAAACATATTACCAGTCGTTACAATTATATGAGGCATGAATGGCCCAGAATGGAAAAACTTAATTCTAAATGCAAATATCCTGCTGTTCGTTTTTGTTCTTTCTCACTGGACTTAAGGAAAATATGCTGTGTTTCCAGGCAATGTAGGACAAAGTTTCGGTTTTTAAACTTTTATCTTGTGCACACTACGTCTGAATGTTATCACCTCTCTTAATCACCTTCTGATGTCTGATAGTGCCCCTTTAACCTTTGTTACTCAATTACTGAACAAGTTATCTCATTGTTACTCTCTTTTGAAGGAAGAGTTGTGCCTCTTTTCATCCTGATAAGAGACACATAAATATTCACTCCCAGCAAACATTTAATAGTAAAGTATCCTGAGCAAACTACCAGAGTCTAAAGGTAGGAAGCTGTGCTTAACTCCTCTGCTATCTTAACCCTTTAGTCAATCCACCAGAACAAACAGACACAGAAGATGGATGTTCTTTTTCACAAATGAAGCAGAAATAATTCTTCTCTTAAAAGAATGGACTTTATAACATGCTTTATAACACAGCAAATAAATCAAACGACTGGAAGTGAAATACCTACCCATTTTCTGGGCCGGCCTCTGGGTCGCTTTTCGCCAGTGGCTTCTGCTTTCTGTAAAGGGAAAAGAAACGCAACGTATTTTATACCTCAGCATTGCTCAACTGCCTCAGTAACTAGGAACTCCTTTACTGTAAGATCACCCATCACGGTACCTCTTGGGCGGCACCGAGCCCCCCTCCCGCTCTACGGGGTTTTCGGCGGAGCGTGATTACATTGCTTTTTCTGACGTTTCCTAGCCACTGCGGCCCTGGGATGCCTCACCTGCGCCTACGGGTGCCCCCAGCCCCGATATCCCCCCGTGCCCATGGGCACAGAGGAGCGTGCCCCAGCAAAGCCAGCAGCCCAGCGCCCGCAGTACAGCTGGGGAGCCCGGCCCCCACCAGCCACCGGGCAGTTTGGGAACCCCAGAAACCCCAACACCATCAAACCTGGTCTTTCACAGGCTGTCAGAAACTACCTGAAGATACTAAATGAAAAATACAGCCTGCTTCAAGCCTGAACAAAGCGGTTTATTGCAGGCAAATTCCTTCTTTTAGCCTCACGATGTTCATGCGTGAAATGGATTTGGACAGACTATCATCACGAACGCGTGCGTGCGTTCATACCGGGACATAGCTCCTCTACTTCACATGAAGTTTTCCAGGTAAGAGCACATCCTTAAGCTGTAAGCAAACCTTTGGCTGGTCCAAAACACACCTTCCCTTTTCGGGGTTAAGGCAACACCATGGAAGGTGCCCTAGAAGTGACAGCTATATTTATGTAAGCCCGGCAGTCGGTCCTGGAGCTCTGCGTAAAGGAAATACAGGTTCTCTTACAGACTATTCCATTAATTCACTGCGTGACACTGTAAATACTACTACTCACGCACTACACTAAAATACTTACAGGCTTTAAAATGAAAATTGCAGGTTATTTTCTCTAGGTAGGCTCTGCCCATCCATACACCTCATCAAGTGAGTAATCCCGTCCCACTGAGGGTGATGAGGATTTTGCCACCAGCTCTAGTGAGGGCAGGACTCGCCACATACAAAGTCCCCGAGAATGAAGACTTTTAGTACACACTCTGTAGATGTGATTCCACATTTCCATGAATTGCTTTTTTTCTAGTTAACTGTATGTGTATTTGATTTGCCCTTAGAAATCAACTGTGTCATTAAATAAATCACTTGCTGGTCAATCTCTGTAACATATACTGTAACCTAATGCTCTGTAAAGTGGATCCCTCTAAAAGAGAACTTGAGCTGAGGAAGTAGTGGAGGAATCTCTGAAAAAAACAGAAATGCCCTGAGAGTTAAATGCAATTACTTTGAAATAAATATCTCACCAAGAAGAAAACTGTGAAAAATAAAATTCACACTCCTAAAGGGCAAAATTATCACTCAGACTTGTTAAAAGAGGAAACTTGCTCTTTAATCGTTTATACCAGCGTTACATGTAAGGTGAAACCCTCTTATGAGAATACTTGTTAAAGTGCATTTACTATACACTGTAGCTGTCTATTTCAGAGTTTTGTTTCCTTTTAAAGTGTTAATTTCTTTATACCTTAAAACCTGAAGGATGCAAACCAAGATGTAGTTTAGTTTTGACGAGCTGCAGCCCTCTGCATTTATGTTTATTTCACGGAACACTGGCCACAACTCTTAAAAGAAAATATTGCTTAAAATTGTTCATAACAAATCAACACCTGACATGTTATGAGAGCACAAACGCCATCTATTTTCTTCTGTATTTTACCACATCTGAAGGAAAGGCCCTCTTCCAAAACTCTATGAAAAAAAAATGAATTACCTTTTGGGGAACAAAAACTACTTTGGTCTCGCAATTAAAGTTCCTACAAACCTGACACAAATGGTAAGTTTATCGGCAGCATATAATCTAGTTTGATGGGAAAGAGAACATGAGAGATTTCTTTGAATAACTAATCTTTGCTTCCTGCCATAAACTGTCACACAGCGTGGCCGCGTGCCACGAACAATGCGACGCTTTACCCCGAGGAAGGTCCATGTCAGCAGTGGCCAGTGCTCCTGCTGGCTAGTGCGGGTATCAGTTTGTCAAATGCTTGGGGACCCTTTGGATTGAAAGGCACTGTATTCCTGCTGTATACGATTTCCACCTCATGTTAGAAGAATAACATTTCCATAGCTCTTATCAAAACCAAATCTTCCCCAGAGGTGAGCTGAGCAAACAGCGGGGCATGCCAGAGACGATGTTTCGGTACAGAGCGATTCTGTAAGTAAATAGGAAGGCTTCCACAGACTAAACTGCAGAAAATGAACGACAAGAACCTCCAAAGTGGACGTTTTTATCTCCATTCCAAGGGAAGAGAAAGACAAAACGCTTCTGGAACACCCAAAAGGAGCAGTGGCAGGCCAGCAGTGACGATAAAGACATGGAAGTTTAGGAAAATGTTCCCCTTCTTCCCCTCAGGATTTTTTTTACTTTGCATTTTGCAAACGCAGCCTGTATTTTCTCCAACAGCACAAGACTGTCTTTTAATTTAAGCGCTTGAAGAAAGGTTTTATTGCATATCAGACAAATAATTCAATGTTTCTCCATATAATTTTCAAGTAATTAATAAGAAAAGGAACACGTAAGTGCCTAAGCATTGCCCTTCCTCTGAAACAGGTATTTGCATAATCAGAAACATGCCAGTCTGTCGGCTCTTTGCTTTAATTGAAGTGTTGCCTCTGAAGCTCGGAACAAATCCAGAGAGCCCCAAGCCACCCAGAGGGAAGACGGATTCTCAGCTGGGCAGTGAGACGCGCGTGTTCCAGGCACCCGACGCGCAGCAGTGGGTACCTGCTTGGTCAGGAAGGAAGCTGCTGCCGTCACCCTCTAAAGCGCTTTTTGAAACCGAGATGTGTTTGGCCAGGGTTTTCTTACCATTTGGTGCTATGCCACAAGGCGTGATCTTGCTCTACACAGCTAAGACACGAGATCACCAAATTTAAAGGCGGGCCAGGTATGTTATCAAACACAAGTTTATGGTATTTCATGAAAAACTATGAAATTTCTCATAACCAATAATACGAACACATCATTTTTGCCACGTCCCATTTTAGGAACAGAACTAGATTTACTCGCTTTCAAGTGCGTGGGGTTTCTTCTGTCTCAGGTGAGAAAGATGGGCATTCCAGTCATTGCTGCCTGGAAGGGAGCGAACAGTCCCCAGGCAGATTTGCAATTCCCCTAAACCCTCCTCCATCCAAACCTGCTTCCAAAGAGCTGCTGTCAGCAGCCCAGGGACTGACTGCCCACCAGCTCTGCTTCCTCCTTGCATAAATGTGCCGTGCCCAGACAGAAACCCAGGCTGTACTACTGAAAGCAATTAACAAGACAAGACAAGTATAAATAATTGAACGGTTGTAAAGTGCTCTTTGGGCATCTATCTATTGTCAAGGAAGATCTCAAGTGCAACAGAATCCAAATTTGGAGAACTCTATCCACTTTGCAAAATGATCTGCTGGAGACCTCAGATAAAACGTGTCAGAGCTGTAAATCAGGTGAAATAACCGAGAGTTCTGGGGAGGAAGATCACTGTTGTCAAAAGACCTTGCCCAGGAACATGTCCCTCTCCTAAAAAAAAGTTATTTGCTTAAAAAAAACCCAACCCTCTTAAGAGAAACTTAGGCATTGGCTAGATACAAAAATATCACACTTCCCATGTCCTGTTTTACCCATTTTAATTCTAAACATGCGTCAGTCTTCTCCTGCTTCTCCCATCTTGCTCAAAACGCCTGATTTTGAGGTCTCTTATTTTTTAGGTACAATAACCATGCTACGATCACTTGATAAATCTGATCTTGTTTTCCCTTTAAGCTTGTAATGACTGGTGTTGGTGAGAATGAATGAAGCATGGAGAAGCCAAATAGATTTTCATGAACCAATTTAGGGCAGAGTCCTGGTCACATGCGCCTTTTTTTTTTTTTTTTTACCTTTGGACTGCTTAACTCAGGGACATGCCTTTCTACATACCAAACTCTGGCCATGTAATGTAGAGACAGTAGTAAGAGCAGTCACACACAGTACCACAAGTTCTGGTTTTCAGAGGATAATATTTCAAGATCTGGAGGTATTTGCAGTGAATTTCACTGCATCATAACTACCAGAAAACTCAAAATACTTAAACTGAAGGTGTATTTTACTACAGAGCCTTTACTTTTGGGTATTCCTGGGATACCCCTTGACATTTTCTTTCAAGACGAACACATAGTAGCTACTACTCCTTTTTTTAACCTCACAGTTGTGTTTCCTCCTTCCAAACAGGAGAGTATTTATGCCTATACAGTATTTTTGTCAAGCCCAACTACAGGAGCTAAACAAAGAAAAGCCCTTGAATGCTTAAGGGAAATGCGACGGGCTGGGAACACAGCTCAGCCTAACAAATAAAACTCAACCACAGAACACCCGGGAAACTAAAAAGGAACATCCCTACAAGGGTCTTCCCACAAAACTAGTTGTTCTTTAGGAAAAAAAAAAAATCTTCACTTTTTTGCTAATTTTTTACAAATATTTTAAATGAATAACAGAATGACTTGTTTAAAGTCACAGACTTCAATAACAGCCTAATTGTGGGGATTCAAGTACAAGATGATTAAGAGTCTTTTTGCATCTATCTCCTCTCATCTGCTAACACGTTGTGTTCCTTCTGTTCCTGAAAATTAAACAATCGAGAAATGGTTTGGTTTTCTATAAAATGCAGTTTACCTTTTGTGTCCAGTTTATAACAAGTTAGGCATGTGTGATATGCAAGGCTTTTAAAAAAATGCATATTACCTAAAATTAGAGTAATTGCCACATTATTAGCTGTCCAATTGGTCTTGCAACATTCTGTATGCATTGTCAAGTTTCACATTGCTAATTTCCTAACAAGCACAGTTTGTTTTCAGATGCCCCAAGGCCAGTTTACTAAGACCAAACACAAGCTCTGAAAGCTAAAAAAAAAAAAAAAAAAAAAAAAAAAAACCAAAACAAAAAAAGTCCCATGCACCAAGAAATTTTAAATACACAACACAACCAGGATTCCAGGGTAAACTGTCCCCCAACTGATTTAGGGGTATTTCCTTTTTGAAGTATAACAAAACAAAGTCCCAGTTCTGGAGTATTTTTAACTCGCTGCCAGTTTGTGCAATACATTTTTAATTGTGATGTGTAATGGTTTGCAAGAGAACACCCAATCAATTAATCATGAGTGCCTTCTCATGGCTGCCCGGTGGGTTCTCCTGGCCAGCGTTTATCTTACATGTTGTGAACACTCTCATACATTTCAGTGAGGTCCCTTTGGAACACACAGGCCACACACTAGTCTTTAGAAATTCCAGCAATTTCCAGTAGTGTGGTATAGTACGCTGGTTCACATGTAGCGGGGCTTAGGCTAAGTTAGCCAGCAATCTTTCTGAGACTTGAGACAGGCTCTAGAAAACCTTAAATAAATACATGTATGCATATGTATGCGTAAACATGTTTACCGCAAAATCAAACATATAGGTCACTCTTTTAAGAGGTGATACCCTCACCACCAAATGAAGCTTTCTTACAGTGCCAAAACCTTTCCATTCGTATTACTGTTAGGAAAACTATCAGAATTAATATTACATAAAAAGATACTTTGAGATGCCTGGTGAGAAGCTGAACCATTTTAGACAGGGTTAATTATCAATTTGGAAAAAGAGCTAAAATATTTATTCGAAATGTGATCTCTGTGACTTTCTTCTACTAAGGCTTTATAGGTGTTTTACGTTTTAGAGGATATATCAAATATTTATATACTTCATCTGCAAGCCTAGAAACAAATAAGACTTATAATTACATACCCCTCAACATTTTTTTAATGATAAAAAAGACTTGTGGTCTTGGGTCAATTTTTCACATTATTAACACCCAAAAGGGTTTGCTTTAATTAGAGCAGTAACTTGATGCATTCTGAAAATCAAAATGTTACAATGAAATTGCTCGGTTCGTAAATTAGATTAAAAAAAAAACAACAACCGCATGTACCAGAATCATCTGGAAAGCTCTTGATGGGATATACCTATATATATATATATATGAATGTTTTGAAGTTATTTGCCATTTATACTGATTTCCAAATCACTCATATAAATGAAATAATGTTAATATTTCTTTTAGAAATATCTTTTTAAGACACATTTCTACACATTACTTAAAATTTAATCTTATTACAAATATTTCTCCTAGGAAAGCCAACACTCCTAAGAGTAATATTTAAAATACTAAAGCTCACATTTGGATTTGCTAGACTAATAAAAAACTGCTCTCTCTCTTTTGAAGAGTGAAATTTAAACTATTTTAAAGTGAATCTGAGGAACATTTTTACTATATAAAGAAAAAAAATCAACATTTTAAGCTCACTAGGTTGCAGAGTAGCTTTGATATATTTTAAATACTTAACCTGTAAGGCATTTTTTACTAATTCATGAACTTCTTGACAGAATATACTGTTTTTTTCCAGCTCAGAATGTAAAAAAACAATTTTAAATTTAAAGAGAGTTGTAAAACGTCCCTCAAACAAATGTTGAGAACACTTACAACAAAACAGACATGAAACCATAGTCACCCCCTAATAATTTAATATTTATCAGTAGTTGCTATAGTAATTCATAACACTGAAAACTATCAAACTTAATATGGTCAGTACCATAGGCATATTGAAAAATGAACCATCATTAGATGAGGCCACAAATACCTTCCACACACATTTTGTCACATATCTACTTAAAAGACACTGATACACTTAAGCCCTACAGTTCACTACCAGATTTTGTAAGCTTTTGTTTCCAATTTAGTACCTGTAAATTAGTGCTAACTGCTGTGTAACCATCAACATAAACAAAACTCCCGTGTTTGTTTTCAAGCCTATAGACAACTATCTGCCTTCACTAAAAGAATTCCTACGGAAAGGTATTATTTGCCTCCATAGCACAGTTTTCTAACGCTGAGCTTTCCCCAATGCAAGTAAAATCAAGTCACATTTTCACGTTGTATTTGTGATGTAAAGTCCATGCACTAAATGCAGTGACTTCAGGGAGCTTCTCCTACAGCTAAATGCATTCAGAACCACCAGAACAAAAGTTTGCTCCCATCACCAAGCAGAAGTAGTGGTTCAGAAGACTAATAGCACTTCAAGTAAAAGTCGCTTTGAAACAAGATATAATAGGCTTTTACTGTAACTCATAGTTTACTTTACCATCACATTTTAAAGCTGTAAATTTCAATATATGCACTCATTTCCATCAACACATAATTGGATTTACTTCTAATTAACCTATGTTTGACAAAACACTTAGCTTTAATATACAGATTGGGTCTGTAGTAGTAATGACTGTAAGTGGGCAAGAAATTAATCTTCCTCCTTCAAAAATCTTAATCGAGAAAATAATATCCTTAATACTGATTCCCTTACTAGATACAGGAGGTCTCAGTAAATAGATCAAATACATTACGTTATTTCACTAATCTGTACACTATTCAAAAAGCAAGCTGCCCTTATAGGTTCTGTACCTAGGGTCTTCGTGCAGCATGTTAATTCTAATCTTAAAAAGGCAAAATACATGCTTTATGTAGCTTCCATTATTAAAAGGGTTCCAAGCCCACACTTCACAGCCTAAATGACTGGATTTTTTGCTACCACTTGATGAAGAAACAGCATTAGGAACTCTCTCTAATAATCTCTCACCTTCTGAGCTGCTTTAGAGGGACTCTTGTTTTTGCTTCCTTTGGGTCTTCCTCTTGGTCTTTTAGGAGATGGTTCACCAGTTGGTTCCTAAATACAGGAAAACACGCTATTGTGGCGAGAGGCTACAACTAACCCAGATCTGAAGGACAAACTATAACTGAGAAGTTACTTAAAACATCATGAATTAACAGTATAAATAAATAACACAGTATTTTAAATGCAACACGAAAAATTAAACAACTCGACGTAAAGAAAAAACATATTTTGCACAGTAAGAGTTTAACTTCCCTTGTAATTGCATAAAAAACTTGGAAAAGTTTGCATGGTCTACCACGTAAGCTATAGCAGAAAACACATTCTTAAAAGAAGATGGCTCTGATTTCCCTCATGTAAGAATGATTATTCAAAAAAATAATACAGTTACCCATTTAATTTCAATTGCATTTCATTATAGCAAGATACAATTTTCACATGCAGTTTCTAGCACAAACTTGGGGGGAAAAAATAGTTAACTACTCAAAAACTGTAAAGTAAGCTTAGACTCCTTTCTCTCTCAAGGGCACAAATATTTGGGAGGGATTTTTTTCCTGTTGTTCTGCAGCCAGCATTATATTCACACCTATTCTCCGCACAACTCATTTGTATTAAAGTGCAAACGTGAAAGTGTCTTCAAATCGAGCATTGCTAAGGCAAAAAACCTCGATGAAAGAAAATACGCGGAACAAAAACCCAACTCGAAAACGACTCGACAGTAACACTGATTCTTTCAGCTATTTTCTTAACTAGCTCCTCTGCCTGACAGTGAATAACCAGCCCTTCAAAATGGGTACGAATTACTAAGAGTTCGGATTCCAAATATTTATTCAGTGAATCATAAATACTATAAAACTCCTCTAGTCCTAAATGTTATACATTTCATTCGGATTACAGGATGTGGTAAAACTAATTAAACGCAGTTTGTTAACGTAAACCAGCCCCGAAGCCCGCAGCTCTCGCACTCCCGGTGGGTGACGGGGTCCCGCCGAGGGTCCCCCCGCCAGCCCCGGCTCCCCGCGCCGCTTCCCCGGGCTGCGCAGCTGGGCTCCGCGCCGCCCGGGAGACGCACTTTTCTTTCTCTTCCATACGTTCAAACGCTACGGGAAGGGGGGAGGAAAGAAAAAAAAAAAAAGGCAGAAGGAAGGGCCGGTGCCGGCCGCTGAGGCTGGGCGAGGGCAGCGCGGGGGGCGATGCGGGCCGGGGGGCAGAAGCAGCGGCAGGGAGGGCAGAGCGGGAGAGGCAGGGGCTGGCTTTGATGGCTCTCCAAAAAGGGCTTTCTGGGCAGTTTGCAGGAGCACATCGCGGGGGGGGACGGGGCCGAAGCAGCCGGGTTTCCCCCGGCTCGGGGCTCTGCTGCTCAGCTCCCTCGGCGGTTTCGGAGCCCCTCGCCGGCTCCGGTGGCAGCGGGCTGATGCTAAATGAATGGGACTCAAACCTTTTTTTTTTTTTTTTTTTTTAAAGCCCGCGGAAGCCGCTGCCTTTAAAACGAGCTCCGCAGGCAGCCCGACTTCCCAGCCGTGACTTCCGAGGGAGGCACGGAACGGGCTGCGAACAGCCCCGCGCTGCCCCCGCCGAGCTGCCGGCTGCAGCGGCGGCGGCCGCGGGCGCGATCCCCCCTCGGTGGCGCCGCCGGGGGGGGGTCTGCAAAGCGCGGGGGTCTCCCGGGCAGCCTGGCCCGGGGGCTGAGCGCGGCTCGGCATTTCCAGGCGATGCGACAATGGGACTTCGGGAGAGGAAGGGAAGGGAAAAAAGGGGGGGGGCTGGTTTGGCAATAATGCACGGATCGAGCAACCTTAGCGCGGGTTCGGGTCTTGCCAGTGAAAAAGAGGAGCCCGGCGCGTCCCTTTCGGGGCCCGGGAGGAGGCTGCGGGTGCGGGGGGAGGAAGGCGGGCTCCGCTCCCCGCGCCGAGACCCGGGAACAGCCCCCCCACCCCACCCCCTCGCCTCGACCTGCCTGGGAAAGCGCCGGAGCGAAGGCAAAAGGTGTTGCAAACGCACGGCAAGCCCCCTCCGGCTGCCTCCCCCACCTCCCTCGGCAACGGGGGCACCTCTCTGCGTCCGACGAGGGGGGTGAGGGGGGAGGTGGGGCGGGGGGGGGAGAGAAAAGCGAAAAAACCTTTGCGACTTTCTCGCCACCCTCCTCTCCCCCAAGCCCAGGGTCTAGGGGCAGGCAGGGGCTGGGCTGGTCAAGCTCGGAGGCGGCAGCAGCCCCCGGTGGGACCCGCCACACGCCCAGATTGAGACATTGCGAGGGCTGAGCGAGGAGGGAGACGGCAGCCCCGTTCCCCCGCTCCTGGCTTTCGCAATTTCAAAATCAGCTCGAAATGACCCAGCGAGCGCTGGTTGGTCGGAGCCGCGCTGCTCCATGTTCCCCATTTACATTGAAAAGCCCCGGCTCGCTCCCTGCACAATAGTGAAAGTCCCCGGGCGGCAGGCAGCACCCCGCCGCCCCCGCCGCTCCCGGGCGAGGGGTCCCCCGTCCCCGTCCCCCCCCCGGAGCCCCTCGCTTCAGCCTCTGCAACCACCTCGCCGGGAAGCAGCGCCCAACAAAGCCCCCCGCCCCGGCTCCGGGACTCCCTTCGCTTGCAGCATAATACGTACATGTACATGCCTACACCGCTATAGATCTGCGGCTCTACGTATCTATACGGTACTGACTTGTGGTTGCTTCCTGGGTCTGCCTCGTCCTCTCTTCTGAGGCTCTGCGGTTGCAGGTTGCTCCTGGGCAGCAGTGGAAGGCTGACCGGGTCCCTCACCTTGTGCACTCATCGTGACTTCTGCTGCTCAGCCTTACACCAGTCTCTCCAAAGCACCTTGGAAGGGGGGGGAAGCAAAACGAGCTCTCGCTGCTTTTGCTGCTCGCTGCCACCACCACACCGGACGTCCTGGTGCTGCCAAAAAGGAGAAGAGAAGGGGAGGAGGAGGAGGAGGAGGTGATGGTGGTAGTGGTGCTGGTGGTGGTGGAAGAGGAGGGGGAATGAATCTCTCTTACAATTTAGGAATGGTTAGTAACGTGAAGCAATTCAAAAGCGGGGAGGAAGAAAAAAAAAAAAAGAAGAAGAAGAAGAAAAGGCAGAGTAAATTGCGACCCTGGAAATGCAAGGAGAGAGGGAAATACTCCGAGGGTAGTCGGAGCAAACCAAGAAGGGGGAAAAAAATCCTACAAATTGAAAGCAAGTGGTGGCTATCGCGCTTAGATCGGATCAGGACAAATTAAGATAAGACACACTGAAAATGGACTGAGAACACTGCACGATCTTGCCAGAAGCATGCACCCTGGGAAGACGGGGATTTCGGCAGCAGCGGGAGCAGCGGGCAAAAAGAGCGATCATTTAAAAAATAATAATAATAATAATAAAACGATTCGGGAGATTGGGAAGAGAAAAAAAAGGGGGGGGGCGGTCCTGGGTTCGTGTCTGCGATGCGAGCTGCCGGGACTGGAAATACTATTATGCGAGTCCTGCCCACGGACTAAACTAGGATGAGGGTTTTAAAAAAAAAAAAAGGAAAAGAAAAGAAAAACCACCTTTACCCGTGGGTGGAAAAACCGGGAGGGGGCTGTGCAAAAAAAAAAAGGGGGGGGGGGGGGAAGGGGAGGAGGAGGCAGAGCGAAAAACCGAAAAACCCAGCGGCCGGGGGCTGGCGGCCGGCCAGATAAAACACGAGCGGCCCGGCAGCCGGGGCAGCGGCGGCAGAGCACACACCGCCGCCGCCGCCGCCGCCTCACGTGTCCCGCACCGGCCGGGCCCCGCCGCCGCCGCCGCCGCAGGTTTAAAGGGCCAGGCCGGGGTCCCGGCGCCCCGGCCCGCGTCCCACCGGCTGCTCCCCCCCCCCGCACACACTCGCTCCCCGCCGGAGCGGGGCTGCGCGGGCGCGGTGCCGCCGCTGCACGTGGGCGCCCCGCCGCCGCCGAGCGGAACAAAGGCGGCCGGGCCGGGGCCGCCCCTGGGCCGGGCCCGCCGGGCGCCACCCGCGCTCCGGCCGCGGCGGGCGGGAGGGTGAGCGCGGCCCCTTCGCTTCGCCGGGGAAGGGCCGCGCTCGGCGGGGACGGGGTGTGCGGCGGGCTCGGTGGACGGTGAGATCGAGGGCGGCGTGCAGTGCGCCCGCCCGCCGCGGCCGGAGCTTCCCCGGGGACGGGCGAGGGGGAAGGAGCGCTGCCGAGGAGCCCTGCCCCGGCTCGGCGCCCGGGAGCGCGGCCGGGCCGGGCTCTGCGGGTCCTGCCGAAGCCCGCAGGCAGGGTGTCCTCCCCAGCCTCCCGCCCCGGTCCTCTCCCGCGCAGACCGCGGGTAGGAGACGACCGCCAAGGCCGGGGGGGGTGGGGGGGGGACGGGGACGGGGACCGCGGGGTCTGTGCGTCACCCGAAGAAAACGCTCACACCTGGGCTCCCTGCGCGACCCCGGCCGGCATCTCCGGCAGCCCCGCGGCTCCCTCGGGGGCCGGGAGCCGGGCGGGGAGCGAGCCGCCCCCGCGGCTGTTGCCCTCGCAGCCTTCCTGGCCCGGGCAGGGCTGGAGGGAGGCGGCGGAGCCCTGCGCCGGAGGGGGAAGGTCGCGTTCTGCTCTGCGGTGCTGAGCAGGGCAGGGAGACCGCCGCGACGCTTTCCCGCACTGGCTGTCGAGATAACTAACATCCAGTTGTCTCGACACCTTACAAATTCTTCGCTCTCGACGGAGAGGAGTAAAGAAACATCATCGGGCAAAAAAGTTACTCCGGTCAAACGTAGGCGATCGCTGACGGGCAAGGACTGTGCTGAGGAGACAGCTGAGTTATTTTCTGTGGAATAGGGAAAGTACACTGCAGACAGATGGGCTAAAGAAAGAGTAATCCTAGAGCACTTCTTAAGGCTGAAAATATTCCCAAAGTGTTCTTAATCCAATCACCAGCCTCCCAAAGCCTGCTTCCCTCCCATCCCCAAAAGCAACCAGCTACGGAGGATGGACACAGTCCACCTGTTAAATCTCACAGCTATCAGAAAAAGTCTTGTAGTCCCAACTATGCTTCGTAAAATACTCAGTTCCCGCCACACCGTGAAGAAATCCGCAGGGCCCTGCATCCATTCTGTACATCAAAAGATTAAGCTGCTGTATGAGATCAGGATTCCAAGCGGAGACTGTAAAGTCTATAGTTTAAAGAGTAGCAGCAAATAACTTTTATGACATCCATTAATCTCTTTGAAGCATATTCGTGTATCCAGTTCCCTGGAAGAAAGTGGTACATGCAATTGCTAAAAGCCTGTAGCTCCAAAACTGCCGTCTCCACAGATTCATCCTATATGGGCTATTAATAGTTCCATTAGTCTTCCCTTGAGTAGTTCTAGTAACAGTACCGTAGCCCAAAGATTTTCTACATACAGCCATAAGCAAATAATCTTCTCGTGGGAGCAATGTTCTTAAACTCCCTGTTCGAAAGCTGTTGCGGACAAGAAAGGACTTGGCGCTTGCACTGTGCCCAGCACAACAGAGTTTGGGTCCTTCTAGGGATGTCTGCCTGCAGATTCACTATCGTAACAAGAATTGGCATCAGGCGTCTAAATGACTACGGGTCTTTCATTTATTTGAAACTTCTCGATTCCCTCCTTAACCAAAAGTTCTTAGATTATGAACAAGTATGATATTCCCAATGGCAGCTCTGGGGATACAAACCTGTCTAGATTAAACCAAAAACTCGTTCTTACATCATTTATATCCAGAGTACCTTAACACAGGTAAGCAACACACGGCATCCCGAGCCCAGAAAGCCCGACTTCCTCAAATAGCTGGTGGAAGCTGAGAAGCCAGAAACAGCTCCTGGTTTTGTTCCAGATCCCTTCCCGAAAGAGATGTGGTAACTGTTCCTTCCACTGTTCCAATCCATCCTCTGACAGTATGGATTATTGCTCCATCCAGTGCAAACACCAGTGAATATAACTGTATAATTCATTGAGGAGAATACTGCAAAGTTACTGGCGTAGAGATGACCTACTTTCCGCCAGCTCTGGTCTGAGATTTAAGCTTTGGTCTATCAACAGAAGTATTAATTGTCAGTGCTTTTATTATTTCTTTTTCCTGGAAGCATTCATAATAGGGTAGGAAATTTATAAACATAAAATAAGGCCTGGTTTCCACTCTCCACGAGCCTACAAACTCGGTACATTTCCAAAGAAATTAGAGGAACTGCCTACAAGATTAAGATGGAGGGAATCAAAAGTAAGATGGAGATTTTGCTACCTAACCCAGGACATTTATAAAGAGGCCGTTCATTACTCAGTAGTCAGTGTGATGGCTTGGAGAGGGTTAATTGGCCTCTGTTCGCAGGGGGGATCTTTTTAAACTGTGCAGTCTAACAGCAGCTATAGTATTTTGCATCAGAACACAGAACTCCAGGCTGCAGCAAAGTATCTTTTAGAAAGACAGAAAATTACAGGTTAAATAGGCCTTGGAGATTACAAATAGCAACAAGGACACACACACACACACACACACCCCCTTCCCTTGCTCACTTCTTCATCCCTGCAAATCAACAGGCTCATGCCGTGCACCATCACGGGGAGATGTCACCTACAGACAGCAACCTAATATAACCCATACGTAACTACAACTAACTCCCACCTGTGGAAGTCCGGGAGCTCAGATGGTCTCAGCTGGTAGTGTACTGCACGAGGAGAGAACTTGGTTTTTTTTTTCCAAGCTGCTGTGTTTCCCCAAAGATCTGCAATGCAGTCTGTGCGATTGGAAGCGTGTCACTGAGTTTACAGCGCCTGCTCACCATGTACGTAAGAGCGCCCAGAGTCAGGGCACCCTCCGTTCTGCTCAAGGGGGTCCTGTTTTCTCCACCCTAGTTCTCATGAAGCGTGAGCTACTCAAAAGGGATAGCGCTAAGGCAAGACTAAGGCCCTAGCTTGGGGGGAGCAGCAATGGTTTGACTTTGAAAGAGGTCTCGGCCAGGGATGGGAGAGCAGATGGTGAAATTCAGGAGAATTTTTCTGCCGTTTCCTCAGTTCTTCAAGGAGCGTACAGCTCTGCACTGCCTCCGAGGAACACTCTTGGCCTACCAGTGCTAGAGGCCACCCTGCCCAGAAGGGTCCTATACTGGGTGGGTAGTTCACTTTTGTGGCCGATCAGAGCAGCCACAGATCTTTACGTAGTCAAAGGCTACGATGGGTACTCAAGGAGCCGGGAATCCTGATATTCTGTTTCTAGAAAACCAGTCCTCCCAGGAGAAGTACACTTTGCAAGTATTGTCTGCATCTGTGGGAAAAGTACTTTTGTTTTCCCTGGTTCTTTTTGAATGGACTCCCTCTGGTCTCTGGGGGTACAAGAGTGAGAAGGGCAGGCACAGGACCCTTGAGTGCACCTACCAGATGGGCCAGGGGGAATCACCACTCTTCCCCTCACTTCTTGTCATCCAACTGGGGGAACCAACAGCGGCTGCTGCTTCAGAATCGGCAATCTGCAGATGGCTGGGAGAATGCTTTAGGGAAGCGTGACTGCGACTGACAAACAAGACCCAAAAAAGAACATTTAGGCTCACTCTCAGGCCTTGTCTGCACTGGGGAATTTTCTTCCCTCCTCCAAATTCCCACCATTGCTAATATGAATGCAGCTGCACAATTGTTAGGGATGTTTGGAGTCATAATATATGAGTTTTCATCTCGTCAGCCATTTGCAGCACTGTGTCAATTAACCCTCCTCAGAGCAGGGTTAACTGATACAGTGCTGAAAACGGCTGCTGGAGCCGAAAGCTGTCTATACTAAGGCTCCCATTGTTGCTAACCCTGGTGCAGCTGCAGTGGAATCAGCCCACATGGGATTATTTTGGTAACAAGTCTCCAACCTAAAAGCAGCCTAGAAATGCAACATAGCCACCTTATGGGACAAAACAGGCTTCCGCTGCACCTCAACAGCTATGCACCTAGGCTGTCACCCTTCATAATGAGGTTTTTCTTACAGTCCTTTCAGTCCAGAAGGTGCTTTTTGTATTTCTGTATGAAATACTCAGTAGACTTCATCTCAGCAAACTGGTGTTCCTGTCACCTCCATAGGGCTGCCTCTGCTCATTAGTTCTCACTAGCTCTGGACTTGTAGATGCATGGAGGAAGAGCCAATTGTCTGGTGGTGTTTTTTCATTGATTCATACTTCCATTAATTCAAAACAAAATTTGCCCCTTCACTCCTGGCAACTTTGTAATTTGGTTTGGTTTTTAATTTCTTAATGCAGGTCTAGTTCTTTAGTTTATGGCTGGAGATTCTTGTTCACCAGCAGTTTTCCTTTTTTTATGCTGACAAGTAAAGCCTTATTTATGCAGAGCAGCACTGTGAAGACTCAAGCTGATTTCTGACGGAGTGAAGGTCTATTTCGAATGAGCAGAGTTGGCAGAATCGGTCCCACTTGTTCCCATGTGCTTTAGGAAGCAGTTATGAAACAGGCTTGTGAAGTGGGGGTGTCACCCCTTTTTGAGTAAGACTAATACTTCTAAAAAGCCGCTCTCTATCCTTCTCCCACATCCCTGTCCAACACTGAAACAAGGAAGTGTTGTTTCGCATTTGTTATACTTTTGAACAACTATTTATCAGACAGATGCCGGCGGTTAAGGTTTTTTTCAGTGCAGTTCGCAAGTGTGAAAACGTTGAAGTCCAGGCTCAGCAAAAACCTCAGTGAAAAACTCTAGCTCACGAAAGCCCTTGATTAATGACAAGCAGGTTTCAATTCATGCATGGCATTTTATGCAAATACAGAACACAGCTACATGCAGAATGGTGGGCAACTGCATATGCCTATCGATGTCTACAGAGGCTCAACATACCTGCCCGGGGAAACAGCAAAGGGGCAGAGACAGCGGAGGTGCTGTGCACGGTCTCCCAGCTCCGGAGGTGAGCCGCAGGGCTCTGCTCAGGGTGCTGGGATGTTGAGCAAAAACTGATTGGGGGGAAACTTGGATACAGCTGGGTATTTTGAGAAGGGGGAAAAGAACTGGCTCACTCTTCCTTCATCTCCAATACTGCTGCGGTGGCTGTTTCTCTCTCCCAGGGATCCCTCTGGACAAAGTGAGGGAGCGGGCAGAGTAACTGAGCTGCCTGCAAAGCAGGTGGGACAGCAAGGAGTGATGTATTGGCTACCCCTTTAGCTCAGATTGAGCTGTGGGGATGCATGACAACCTTCTCAGGTCACAGTTGTCACACAAGCAGCTTGCCTCTTGGTAAACGTATTAATATCTTTGCTTAAATGGTTTCCCTTAGTCTCCTGAAAGGTTCTTCTAAAAATGCTAAAAAACTCCCATCCCAAGTCCCAGTGGAACTGGATTTCTCCTCTCCCTTAGCCCCTTTTCCCTTCAATATTAGGCTCAGTATCTTGCATATGTTTTTATATGAAACTCTGTGATTAAAAGAACTTAAGACTGGCTCATTTTTCTATGCAATGAGTTCAGTTATTTCCTTTTTATACCTTCCAGAATTTACTATACCATATCTAAATATTGGCTGCAGTCCACATGTTTTAGATCATTCTCTATAATGGTCCTGTTGTTATAGAATCCTTTGTGTGTGTGTGAGAAAGAGAGAACATGCATATGTGTTGGAAGCGAGGCAGGGTGCATATAATTGTTTGGAAAGAGAAATCAGGGTATATTAATTCCATAAGTGATTTCTGAACTGATAACATAAAAGTGATAAAAAGAGCGAGCAGTGAAATTATAGACCTCCAGTGCATTACATTGTATGTGTGGTAAATACTACTTCTGATCCCAACATGTTACTCTACTATATATATTCTACCAATAAAATGACTCATTCACCTTCCGTTGCTATATAATTTAAAAGATTGGGCTTGCTGTTGTCACATTTCCTTGTTTTACTTACGTTCTAAAGGCAGATCCTTCAACCCGAGTCATACAACATGTTAGTCAATGGTAAGCCACATGAAGGTGAAGCCAAGGCACCATCTGAAAGTCCTTACTCACTACACTAAAGGCTCATTACCTACTAAAGACCCGACAGAGAATGTACATGCATAGGCTAAGTTAGCGATCTAGGGGAAAAGAAGGATTTGATGCTTCGTTTGATGAATCATAAGCTTTAACCAAAACAAACAAAAAACTTTCCTCACAGCATCATAACGTATGGATAGAGCTCTTGAGGATTTAACTGAGAAAAGGCTCTCTGCTCCCAGGACAAAACGCAGCAAGTAGCCCTGTCCCAGTGCACACCTTTGACTCTTGCCTGTGACTCCACACGTGGAGGATACATTTAAGTGGCAAACGGGCAGCATCGATCGACTGCATGTTCATTCCCTACATGGACTGACTTTGTGCACACCAAGTGTGACTTTGCTCACAGCCCGTCAGATAAACCAGTTCATACTCACAGCAGGCTGAGCGTCCTCACCATTGCGGATGTGGAGTCATGGCAAATTTGCTCCCAAATTTCTTTTAACTTCTCCTCGTGGACAAGTCCTAACACAGGCTGCCAGTGACATAAATTCAGGCCACTTTCCCATGTGGAGACGTTCTCAACCACCCAGAACAGAACAGATTCAAAGACCCCTGCACTAACTATTCCACTCATGTCCCACCCTGTCGGGCCCTGACTCGGGGATTAGGCAGTTCAGAGGGCTGAGTGGATATCACTTTGTGCCGGAATGAATTTCACCCAAAGAGAGTATGCTTAGTTTCTATAATTTTTTTCCCCACAAGCTAAGATAAATTTCTGCTGTGGTCCATTAACAATACTTGTATTTTTAATCAGAATTATTTTGTACTCTATTTTCTTTGGAAATAACAGTAATACAGTTTATGTGAAATACAAACAAATGAGGGAACGATTTTTACCTAAATGTATGAATAGCATTTTGCAATTTGTCATTGTGATATATTTATCTTTTGAACTTTAAGTGAGCTCAGCTGAAAAAAATGCTTCTCTTCAGCACATGACTGGAAAATATATTACACCAGAGAAGTATATTGCTGTTTCAGTTTAGAAATTAGTGGCTAAATATAATTTTCCACTATACTTACTTTCACAAAGTATGTAGTAAATTATTTACATTACAGTAAATTCTTAGTCCCTATTCCAAAAGGTGTTAAAATCAGCATTCTCGTTCAAAGGGATGGCTATTTTGTGAATGTGCATTAAAACTAAGATCCTTAAGATCTTTTGTTGCCTGCTGAAGCCTTACAACCACCGTCATATGGCCAAAACAAAACAAATTTGTCCACAAAACGAACCCTGAGGGGAGGAAAAGGCCCTAGTACGGAGCAGAAAGATACAGGCTGGCCAGCGAAGCGACGACAGCTTACAGCAGCTGAGGATTTGGGTCTGCTACGCGTCTCACACCCACCTCCTTCTAGCGGCACAGCGTACGCTAGTTCCTGCGGGCAGTCCTTCTGACCTTCCAGCAACTTCCCACGGATCCGAGAGATGCCTACGGTTCGCAGCCGGGCACGCTGCGCGGCTGACCGCAGTGGCGGCAGGGCAGGAGGCCTCTCCCGGCAGCGGGAGCAGCAACATGGCGGTGCCCGGGCTCGCCGGCTTCGCCGCACGCCCGCACAGGTAAGTCGCTCCCCGCTTCGGAGCTGCTCCGGCAAACGGGGCCGCTGCCAGGGCGGCAGAATCGGTTCAGCCTGCGCCTCGCTGCCTCCCGTCCCCGGGACGGCTCGGGAACAGGGAGGAGAGCCGGCTGCAAGGCTGAACGCACTCTTCCGGCAATGGCAGCTGCTCCCAGCCGCCATTTTGCCCAGGGGTCATCTGCCTGTCACGTCCCAGACGTGTAACCCTCGTGCGATGGGAGAGCAGCCAAGCAGCCGTCAGGAAGGGCTGGGGCCGGGTGGGAGCCGCGGCTGCTGCCAGAACAACTCATCCAACACGCAGCCCCTTCCTTCTACGCTCCAGAGCGGTACCCGGGGAAGAAGGCTGCTGCGAACAGGCCGCAGGCCCGACAAATTGTCCCGTCTGCCACCAAAGCCCGTACTCCGTAGGACGAGCACCTGTTTCCTACAGCACACGGTCGTCGTGTTCCCAAACCGCTCCGTCCCTTTGATAATTGGACCGCTTTTTGTCCGTTTTCCCAGCGCGCGTATACGGAGCACGAAGGAGGGCCCAGGGCTCGCAGCGCCAGCTGGGACCTCAGGGAACGGAGATCCATTCCTCCTCTCCCATGGCCGAGCGTTCGTTCCCGCCCGACCTTGGGCAAACCACGTACACCCGGCTCGGTGGAGGTGCTCGGATGCCTACCTCCCACCGAGCTGAGCGAGAACAGAAAAAAAAAGCCCGCACCCTATCAGGAAATGGCAGATGCGAACATTCCCTCTCTTCCAGGGCCGTTATGAAGACATTTCTTGCCTACAGAAACTAGGGTTAATGGCAGTCATTCAAAAACCGTATATATGAGAGACAGTAGCGCAAACACGGAGGAAAAGCTGCGCGGCTACCTAAGGCGAAGAGACATCTTTAAATGTTTTGGGTTGTGACTCAGAATTAGTAAAAAGAGGTTTAAACAAATCTTCATACTTGAAGTTCTGTCTGAAAATATTCCTCGCCTTTTATTTATTTTTTTGAATAATGATATTAGTAAGAGTCCATTATATAATCACGAGAAAATTAAAACTCTCCAGGGCATGATCTTAGCTGTGTAATTAACTGGGGTGGTTAAAAGTACAAAGTGAACCTGAAGCAAAATTTTGTACCAGAACCACACCTCATTATGTTTTGCTGCCCAAGTCTGTCATAAATAGAGATGTTTATTACACATCTGCCATTTAAAGTACATATTACATGCAATTTTATATTTTATTTAGATTTAAAAATTTAAAAACACATGATGACAAGCTGTGTTACTATTAACACATGTCTCAGGGACCAGGGGTGCGCATTCACATTGTGCCTTAGGTTATATTACAATTCAGCCACTCCAGAGTTACAAATCGTTTACAGAAGTATATTGTGTAATTAGTGTGCCTGACTTCAGTCCATGGAGTTTCATTGGTGTGGAAGAACAATCAAGCCCTGTATATCCATTCACATTTATTAGACCAAACTTTGTTGCCTGTCCTCAGAGCGCCGCTCCCGCCTCTGCTTTCAACAACAAATGGCACTAAAATCTCCAGAGCTTCCCAAAGCAAAAGCAGTTACTTTCTTTCCTTATGACTATTTTCTTTCTCTTTTTTTTTTTTTCGTCACAGCAGAAGTGATTCAGTACTGACTCAAGTGTATGGGCAGAAAGGGCAGGAGATGATGCACTACTTACTCTCTTCTTTGGGTTTGCTTTCCTGAACAGACTGCCCTCCTGGACTAGCTCCAGGGCTGGCTTTGAAGAAATCTTTCACCGAAAAGCTTTCTCAGAAAAATCATCTTGTCCAGGATCTGCGTGGATTGAAGTCCCTCTGCCTGCATATAGGTTATTTCCAGCAGATGCTAAGCAATTCACTTGGCCAGTGAGGAAAAGCAAATATAGTTTCTTTGATGCAAGAATTTTGATGAAGAAAAATGCCACGTACTAGTCAGCTTTTCTTTCTAAGCTGGTTATCTGAAGTCAATCTCTATCACCATTTCCTAGTTATCAGATCCTCTTAGTTGAGCGTTAAGGTAGGACAAATTTAGTCTATCTTACATATCTAAGATACATATCTGCATAATGTTGAGGATAGTGTTGCCATGCTGTGGATAGTGTTACTCAGATCACCGGCAAAGGAAGTTAACCTTTAATATCAGCCCTACCAGACTTTTCTGTAGCATTTCATAGTATGGATCACCTGGCAGTCCTGACTGGTTTCTAAAAAGCTAAAGTAGCAAATAGGAATGCTGCAAAATGAGTCAGGCCCATCCCTTCAGACCAAGTCCAGGGAACTACAGAGTCCAGTGGCACCTTCAGCCCCCAGTCCTTACCCTGAGGAGTCTTTCAAAGTTTAGTCTTTGCCTGATCAGTCAATCTGCAAGACCTAGCAGTAGGGAAAGAGCTGAAACGCTAGCAATTCACAAAGCCTGTCCAGCTCTGTACTCCTCCTCAAATATAAACAGCAAAATCTCCCAAATTCCTCAATGCCACACTATAATCGAGACCTGTACATAAAATAACTGGCAAAAACCGAACCCAAGCCATCACGTGTTAGAAAGAGGGATGCACCTAAAACCATTTCCGTAACAGCAACATTCTCCAGCAAGGAGACCTCTGTCCACAGTTTTTAACTTAGTTCAGAATCTTAGGGTCACTTCAGACACCAAAATCACTCCAGCAGAAGTAAAAAACTGAAATGCTATCTGAGCTTAACAGGAAAAGGTAAAGATGCCTCCACTGGCAGAAAAGCTGCAGTGGGAGCTCAGCAGTCCTCCTCCTTTTTTTGTCTGTCACCACCCCTTTGAGTACGCTCAGGCTGGTCAGGCAATAAACGTACATATAGCTTGGAATTGGACACAACGTATATTGTTTCTTGTCCATTTGATTGTCGGGGTCATGGAGGGAGCTGGGTTAACCACACACGTATCTGAGTGACAGAGGATACTGAGGGAGGGGACAGAAGAGGGAAGGGACTACAGCTGTGGTCGGGGTGCTGAGAAAGGCATATCAAGCATAACACAGAAACTTGTTTCATTTATTCCACTTATGAGAATACTTGGATTTATCGACAATATTTTTCACACACTTTTTTTCTTGCGCTTTTAAAGTCTGGCTACCTTAGTACCACAGGTCTAACTACCAAGCCTGATGAAAGGAAAAAAGCACATATTAACACATTAGAACCCTCTTAATATATCCAGAATAGCTTTTCCATACAGCAGTTTGATGCACAGCAGTCCAATGGCAGTTCTAGGGTCTATTTCCATGTGATTGAGTATGTATAACAACTAATGCCTTAGAGATTTTTCAGCTCACATGTGGCATAAAATTCTACATTACCCGATAGGTTAAAATGGATAGCAGAAATTTAACATAGATCCAGGCAGAGTATTGTTTATCCTACCCATTAAAGGATGATGTTCCATATTAATGGAAAAAGACAAATGTTTTATTGCGGGAAGCGGGTGTTAGCAACGTATATTTAACTGCTTGACTTTGCTCCACTTTCAGTAGAGAATAGCCACAAGCAAGCCACTCCAAACAAGAACCAGTAAAATATATGCAACATACACCATGTGTCTCTAGTGTCTAAATGTGTAGTCCATAAAGATACCTATCTCAATTAAAATTTGAACTCTGAGTTTAAGAAATAGAAAGTCACTGTCTTTCTTCTTTGCCCTTAAAGCCAAATGTTTAAACTTCTGTGAGTCTAGTAACAAGTGTTTTAAATAGAAACATGTAAGTCACAGTTTCACATAGATTATTATTTTATAACAGAGTACTTAGAATAGGTGCTACATCCATATCAGAACTGAACAGGTAGTAACTTTATTTTGATTTCTGACAATGTATAATATAACATTTGCCCAGTAACATCAGTACAGAGGCTTCTGTTGAGTTGAATAAGATTCTTGGAGTGTAAATTGTAAGTAAATCCCCAATATCCAGATGTCAGAACGTTGGTTTATTTCAAGTGTTCGTGTCCTTTAAAACAGAATATATTTATCTGGAATTCTTACTGTTTGACAGATTGAACACTCTCCTAAACTCATGAACTTTGTGTGAAGTAAAGAAATTTAGATGGAACTTTCATACATTAATTGGCATAACTAAATAATGGAATAACAGAGCTGCATGGAATATAATACTCTCCTATTTCCAAAGGTCTATCTCACTCAAACCAAGACAGCTTACCTTCACTGAGAATTCAATAATTCATGGGCTAAGTACTTTGGCCAGGACCCAGTCGAGTAGGTAATTCTGCTCTCTTCAGTGGAGTTTGTCACATGCCTAAAATTAAGCAGGAGATTACGTGCTTTGCTGGACAGAATGCAGAGTACTCCAGATCTTCTCAGATTCTCATCTGCAGGCTGAATATATGGACACTTTGTATTTTGTTTTGTTGTATAGGGCTGCATAGATTTGAAAAAGTAGAATCAAGAGGGAAACTGATGAAACTAGGAACAAAGACTTGAAATTGGCCTCGGTTTTGATCCAAAAGTGGGCACCAATCTGTTTTTGCAGGATTCTGCCGCTGCTGCAGTCAGCAGAGAAGATCAGCTGAAGCCATCTTAGTTTTGGAGATAGGTACTGTTGGAAAGATACTTGTATTGCATCAGTACCCCTATTACATTAACATTTAGGGCAAGCTGCAAGGCTCTACTAATTTTGCAGGGACTTGGGAGTCTCAATACAGAGACAGCGTAGGGAAGACTGCAGAGCACTGGAATATTTGGGGAAGGCAATTTGCTTTTGATGTCACAATTTGGTAATTTGTTTTGTTCTGTGGGGAGGACAGGCTTCTGAGAATTGTATGCTTTTAAAAGAAACCCCTAGTATGTTCTGCAAAACAAATGGCACACCACCAGCAATCATGTTAAGCCTGTTCTTCTAAAGAAACAATCCATCAATTTCAACCATACTTGAAAAAACAGTCAAAGTCTCAAAAATAATTAGGCTTCTACAAGTAAATACGAGGGATCTAAATGACTGCTCCAATAGAGGGCAAGTTGGGCAGAATTCAGGTGTAATACGTTAAATTTGACAGAAGCCCTTTATCCAATCGGTACAAATGATTGACTGGCCATTCAGAACATGTACTGTTCCAGGCTTGCTACAACACTCCTCTTTTTGTCTGGTAGGGAAAGTCAAATGTGGGGTTGTTTGCAGCAAAAAGGAGGAGGGGAATTAGAGGATAACCAACACCCACAGAGAGTGTGTTCAGGCTTCATTAGCTACTCCTGGAACAATGCCTACGGTTGCTCCAGATTTAGCTGTCATTTAAAACTTTAGATTGTAAGTGGATAGATGTAGGATCCAGTAGTAGCTAGAGCAGGAGAGTGTGGAAAACAGTATGAATGAAGCAAAAAGGGATTCGAGCGATCAGTGTTTATGGGTAGGGACTCCAGTTATAAAGTACATTTTTTGTTCACACTGGAAACAATGGAACAATACAGAGATGTTTGCTGGATACAAGAAATATGATGTTGCAAAAAGTAATAAAAAAGGAGATATAAAGAGTTATTAAAATGGAATCTTAGAGAAGCCAAACCACATCTATGGACTCATTTCCTCTAAGAAATTTTACAGTGTTTGAAATCTAAGATTTGCCTCTCACAAAAAAAGTAATCAAGTTTTCTCATGGATTTCCATAGAACGACACTCTGGGACATGATGGACAAGAAGAACATAGTAAATGAGTAGCCAGACACAGGTGCAGAGTTATCGGCAGCTCTGCTCTAAGAGTCCAGTAGGTTCTTCATGACAGTTCTCATTGTAGGAGTATTACTAACATGTATTCCCCCTTTCCAATCAGTTTTGCATTTCTATTTATTTCTGGAATGCTGCTTGCTTTCCTAAGATGCTCTTTTGAAAGAAGATGCCTCAAACACAAGCAGGGGAATGGTAGCCCAAAGACATATTCTTTTGGATGTTCATCTTCTCCGGGGTTATGCTTTGCAGGGAGAGGCATCTGGAAGAAGAACTGAGTCTCCTTCCTTCACTGTAATGCCAAGGGTTTTAGTAAAGCAGTGAAACAAATCCCTGAGATAAAACAATACTGTGTCTCTCCTGACAGTTTAGAAGAGATCTTGAGGCCAAAACGTAAAGTTTTTACTTGGTTCTTATGCATGCATTCCTTGGGCAGAACTCCATTTGTTTCAACAGCTTTGCCTGAGGAATAACCTTAGGATTCAGCTCTTAAAGAATACCAAGTATCTTAAAGATTATCCTAAGTGCAACTAAGATCCTTCAGGCCCAAATGCATTCTTATGCTTCCCAAATTAACCATTCCAGGGTCTACAGGAGAGATCATCACCAGTCTTTAAGCAAAAAACTGAAACATCATTATTTAAGCCTGGGAACACTGGTTAAGGGCAACACTCCTCTGCTTCGATGTTCTAGGAAAATGTAAACAAAAGCTCTAATTTGTGGGGTTGAGGATTGATCAAGTTTTCAGAGTGCAAAATAGCCCTACAGGAATCTGGTGGAAGTATCTGAAATTACTGTAGGGAAGAAATTTGATCTTATTTTAAACCTAATTAAAGCCTTCTGCATCTCCACAAAACCTCCAAAACCCTGGAGATCTCTGATGGTTTACCCTCTGGGGAGAACACACAGATATGAATTTTAATAGTATCTTTTGGTAATGTGGTGGATAAAGACAAATTGATTACAGCAGTCTGGAAAAAAAGCAGGTGATGCATTACCAGGGCCATTGGGCTCATGTTTTCCCAGACATGGTGAAGGCCACCCAGATCATAAAAGAAAGCTGATATCCTTAAAAACTTGAGTTCTATGATTTGGGGCTTGATATGGTTTTCTTGTTTCCGGATGCACTGGATTATATCAAAAGAAAAATAAGATGTATGGTCCAAATTCTGTTCTCATGTACACAAAACCAAATCTAGGGTAAAACTTCCAACATCGATGGATCTGCTCCAGATTTACACCCAACAGAAGAGCAGTATTGTCCCTCTGATTATAATGATGCCTATCATTATTTAGTATCTGAAGAGCAATGTGAAGCCAAAAGAGAGTAAAAGTCTAAGAAATCTGAACTCTAAGTGTTTCTACATATTTGCATGAAACACCAAGCAGAACACTCTAGTAGAAGGCCCTTATGAAGATATTTGTGCCTGGTCTCAAAGGACATGGTTGTTCAAAACTTGTTTCCAAGAGAACACTGGGCAAGCACCATGATGGGACATAAAGTGAGTGTACTGTGATAATTGTAGCCTCCTTACACTCTATTTCTTCCTAGCCCATTTTGATTCATACTGGGACAATTAGATATATACATATGAATAGAAAAGACATTTTACTGACATGCATGAATATTATAGCAGATGGCAAGCCAGGTGACAATCCTACTATTGTTTAATTCTCTAGCTTTGAACATTGTCTAATTTTGTTGATTAATATTAGGTACATGTGGATATACACAGGCCAGTGCAAGTTTGCACATATGGATCAAGTTGACGTGTGATCTGCTTTCAGATCTAGCTGTTTTTCAGTACCATAGCTAGCCTGCCACAGAGCCATGCACTTGGCATGCCAAGGAGCCTCACTCACTCCAGTGTTCCATGATACTAGCCTAGGTTTGAAAAAGAACATGGATCTAATCCAAACAGAGACTAGCCCTCCATACAGAGATGTGGCCCTGGAAAGCTCTGCTCAGCTGCATCTAGCTGAAAAAAAAATAAGACACCTCTATCTGTGCCATGGAAAAGCTTGAAACTTCTGCTTTCCCAGATGTGCAGGGCTGTCCTTAATCAGGGCTAGAAATGAAGCATGTATGTGAAACACTGACAGAATGAGATGTCTTGGAAAAATGCAGTATCAACCATCCTCTTCTTTTAACAGAACCACAAAGAGAGAAATCCTGAGTCCTGTCTGTCAGGACCATTCATATTCCTAAGTTAGTGTGAAGTTAAGTAGTCCTCACCCAAAATACAGAAAATACACTGAAAGCAGCAAGTGGAACTTTCTTAACTATTAGAACAAAGTCATGCTTGGCCTTAGACTCTTATTCACATTTTGCAATGGCACAACCCTAACGGAAGGAACAGAGAAAGCCCACCTTCTCCCTCCTTCCCGTAGCCCTTAACCTGGTGGTCAAGGCAGCCCGCTGGCAGGCAGTTCTCTTGGGTGCGAGTCCCCACCAGCAGAGCTGGGGATTGACCCTGGTCTCGTGTCAGAGGTGTGTGCTCCCACTCTTATACCCAAGGCAAGATGGCTAGGCTACCAGGACTGGCGCCTCATTTCAGAAGAAAAATGAGCTGTGTTGAATTCCTGACAGAAAGAATGCTGACAACCTTCTTCAAGAAGTGCCAGGCTGTAGATGCAGAGTGAATGGAAACAGTTCCTGCAGCCTTGAATGAGATCCACTGGGGAGAAGGTTTACAGCTCCATCTCCATTCTTCAGATTTCTCAACTGGTCAATTCCAGGCATTTAGAGCAGCTCAACTTGCCAGCTGGTTTGGAACCCGGCTCTTCCCCTGCTGCAGAGGGAGCCTAAGCATCTACCAGAGAGCAGGTGTCAAAAGACTGGTGTTGTGAGAATTAACTTTTAGGCACCGCAGTCCTCGCTGGATCTGGCCTTCTGCATCTGGGAACCATTTTGAACACCAAACCAATCATCTAAATTCTTTAGGTCTTGCTGGGCAGAGCGGTGCCTGCATACCCGAAAGAAAGTCTAGGTCATTTAGCTTACATTTACAAAGGTGTGCTGGCTTAGCTGCCCTTGTCTGCAAGTTGAAGGTAGCCTGGGAGTCTAGTCCCCTTCCTTTGTCCACCCAAGGAACTTGGGATACAAATAGGCAGCTATTTAATTTTATTTAGTTTGGGTTTTTCCATGCAAGGTCTGAAATTACACAGGTCTGTAACAGGGATTTTTCTTCTGAGAAACAAGCCAATGTCATGCCTTTATATAAATCCTATCTTTTGGTCCACATATGAGTTAACAAAGCTTAGCTGGTATACTGCAAGTTCGTATTCATCTTTTGATCCAAAGCCCATACTGTTGTATGTTTAAAAATAATACTCTATTACACAATGCTAGTTCTGTATCAAGGTTTTTTCTCAATAAAATATAGCATAGCCACCCACCTCTAGAACAGCAGAATGGTTTCATCTTGTAACAAGCATCGGTGCATGGTAAACAAGGAGATGAAGGTGTTTTCCTACACATAAGAGTGAGTCTTTGATTTGAGAAACCAAATTGGGAGATGAGACTGCTAGGCGTGCAAAAATTGTGTAAGAACAGACAGCATTTCTGATAGATTTACAAGACTGGAACTTACTGGCTTTAGAGAGTGACTGAAAAAAACAATCAAGACCAATTTAAATAATATTGTCTAATATCTGTTTGTCATGCATGGTATGATTTTACAGCTAATTTACAATCTGGCAGAGTTTATACAGTTAATACAGTGGTACGGTTAATGTAGTATAACAACAAAAAACAACACAATAAAAATGCCGCCATGACTTAAAGATGCAAGAATATCGATTTCCCACAGAGTTGTGGCAAAGAAGCTGGAATCACATTTTTTTTTTTTTTTCCCCCCTTTTTTCTTATTTTGCTTTTGAGATAAAACATTGACTAGTTTCTCCTATACCCATTCCAGCCCTGGATAGCTGAACCTGTTATAGAGCTAACCATAACATGCTAGCATCCAGGCTGCCACTGTTCAATGAGGTTGCCAGAAACACTGACAAAATGCCATACCACGGCTTTGAAAATAGCAGGAATTAACTGAGGAGCACGCAGCCTGATGTGGAGTACAATGACCAGATCAATGTTCTGTTTAGTCTAATATCCCATCTCCAAGAATGTCACCAACTGATGATGGATCATTACAGCAAACAGAAGGAAGCTACAGGTCATTTTACTGGCACATAATGCTGCCGGTGCTCAATTAACTGTTTAGACCAACCACTAATAACTTCCATTAAAGTAAGTTCAGCTTCACAAGCTGAGGGCTTGTCTCTCTACAGCCTTCATTCTTTGTTTACTGTTTTAAACTGAATATACATGGTTGTAACAATCCAGTTGCTTGCTTTGTGCGTGCGAAGTTCACGGTCTGGAACTTGCAGCAATCAGTTCCTTTAGCAAGCTGTTTAGCACGTTAAGTCATATTTTGCTCCCTTCGCAGTTGAGTGACCTTCAATTACACTGAGAGAGTAAGCAGAAGCATCCTATTTGTCTTCCCTGCATTGTTCACTATTGCATACAGCCTGTAAAAAGACACACAATAAACAGTTCCTATCTTGTCATTTGCCTTTGCTGGATCTCCCATCCGACAGACATTCTAACGTATCACCCATCTATGCCCCGCTCTCTTGCCTTTACAGCCCAGGCTTCAGATTTGATTGACATACCGGTTGCTTTGACTAGCTACAATAAAGGAAAAAAAAAAGCCCCACAGCTGTAACTACCCATTGCTCTTTTAAAAAATGTGACCAGCTTTCAAAAGCTATCCAACACTGTGAGAAACTCACTGACGTAACAGTGCTGCTGCCAGAAAACTAACAAGAGCAAAATTAGCCAACTGAGAGTATTCATGAACTACAAGAGGGAGAACCAGAGACCTGTCTTCGAAGACAGCAGCAGAAATAATACAATTCTGTAGTATGGGTTTCATGTGATGAACTAGCTGTTCCAAAAACCCGTATTCTTTCATAGGCTGCCAAAGCTGACTGAAGGAAACATCCAGTCAAAGCCTGTAACTTAGGACCAGTTTTCCAATTGCTTGGGCAGTTTCCGACTCGTACAGGTAGCAGTAAAGAGCAGCGGATTCACATTTCGCAGTGCTCAGGTTAAATCCAAACATCGATGAGGGTCTCCTGAGACTTCTTTGTGGGGTTTGCATACACTTTTTTTTCCTTTGACAATCCTGGCAATAATCTGCAAGGAGTTCTTTGTTTGCTCCCTGCAGAAATTTTTGACAGGTTTATGTTTACAGAATCAAAATCAGAATCAGTCAAGAGAGACTGGGAAAGCATGAAAACTGATGCAGAGCAAAGAGCAAACAGGGAAGTACCAACCTTTGTTGATACCAACAAAACCTTACCCATTAGCCTTTGTTTACTCTCCCCATGTAGTGTGTGCTCTGTCTTCTCTCATTTTTTACAATCTAACAGATGAGTTAACTGAGAGGATCTATCTCTATAAAATAGGGAATCCATTTTAGTAGGTTGACTGAGTTAGTTGGCTGGTCCTCCCATTGGAGCAATTTGCTAACAGCAGGAGTGTATCCAGCAAAATGTAGTTCTTCACACAGACCTCCCAAGTTGTCCCATCTCTCCATCAGAGAAACTTTTGTGGGGCCTGGGGAAGGGAGAGTCCTTCTGTGAAAATAAAAATAAAAATGCCATGTCTAGGTGGAACCCTGGAAAAATTCCACAGAAGAAAATCTCATTATGAACCCTTTCCCTACACACTGTATGGCTAATCTGAAATATTAAAGAGGAAGACAGAATATTAGCGGGGAAGGAAGAGAGGCTTGGAGTAAGGGGGATCTGGATTCTTTTGCTTTCTCTTGTTCGGGCTTTCTAGGAGATCTTGGGTGAGAGACACAGCTGCTGTGCCTCACTTTCTCCTCGGAAAATAAAAATTGATTAATGTTACCCATGTCCCTCCCAGAACCATCTGGAGAGATTCTTTATTAGGGTTTATAAAAATCTTGTAAGGAGGAACAACATATTTTTTAAACAAATAAAGTACGTGTGGCATACACTTCAAATGGCCAGTGCAGCGCACAGGACAAAGATTAACCTGCAAGCTTAACTCTAACAGATTTCTTCTGCATGATGTGCAGTGTTCCACCCTGAGATGCTGTCTTGCTGCCTGCGTGTTTTCTTCTACATATATACACTATAAAATCTATCTTAGATCAGCTAACTGAGCAATTCATTGGCAGGAACTGAATGTGTTTGGTTGGCAATTGTTTTGAAGGTTTCTAAACCTTGATAGTTCCCCCAGAGAATTGCACTCACTTTAGTCAATCCTTAAAGCTAGCAAGAGGAGAGGTACACAAAGGCAGACCTGATGCTGTTAAAATGGTTATATTGGGTTGTGCATCTGACTTGGCTTTCAGGAAAATCAAGTGGCTTATACGGGGGGGGGGGGGAGGAGAATGACTTAAAAGTGCAAGTTACACACCTGGGCTATTAAGCTGTTTGTCTCTGTGTTCCTTAATACCTGTCTTCTGCCTCCAAACACACACACGAGAGTATTTTCAGACTAAGGATATGTTATAGTCTCTCATCAGTTACACAAGTGGGACTGAAAAATACCAGGTTCTCACTATTTCTTTGCTCTGATGCCTGTTTCAATAGAGATAGGAGTTCTGGGAGCACTGTATGACTTCATGCATTTTTTTTCCAGAAGTAATGATAAAGAAGTAACATGAAAGACCAGCCCAAACAAAATCTTTGAACTGGAAGATGAACCAGATAACAGATATATATTTTCCAATTCATTTCTATTTGTGCTTGTAAATTTTTGGCAGAGCAAGTGCTCCCTTGAGTTCCCAGATGCCCCATTCAATTGAAAATCTTAAAGGCACAACCCAATGTATGGGCAATTTTTCAAGAACAAAGGAAATGGGAAAACAGCAGCCTGTTTGGCTCTGAAGCTGTAGAGCATCCATGGATCAACATTCCTGAGTGCAAGCAACTTTTAAATTAATTTTGGTTTATATTTAAGAGAAACATTTGCATACAAACTTGCCAGGATGTATGTTAGTCAAAACGTATTGTGCTCCCCTGGAAAGAGCCAGGGAGGGAGAATATGAACTGCAACATTCCCTGGGCTTCTGCAATATTGCAGCTGCTCTCAATTAAAGTGAGAGGTGGTTTCTAGGGACTGTATCTATGGTATTTATCTTCCAACCATTTTTTTATTATTTTGCAATGATTTCATGAATTGCAATTACAGCTTAATAAAGGGGTGTTACAGTAGTGACCATATTGTCTGCATATTTCTTCCGTTGAGAATCCCAATTCACATTATGTTAGTGAGAGATTTAAGGTACAGCTATCTATAAAGTACCAGACATGAACAAGGCTTAAATAATTAAATCCACTACATCCACAGAAAGCACCCTCTATTGAGGGACAAGCGGAGGGAAAATGTATGTGCTTTCAAGAGCCTAGAGAAAGCTACCCGGCAAACCACTGTCACCAGGTTACACACAGTGGAAAACAGACACAGACAAGCCTTGTATTTAAAACCCTAAGTAACTGATGGGGTTTCATCCTGCTGCATAATTTTTTCCATCCCCCTTCCTCTGAAGTCAATGGGGGACTTACATGCTACTTAGTGACCAGCTTGAGCATTAACATGCAAGGGTTAAAAATGGACATTCAGTTTGTGCAGGACAAAAATCTACTAATCAATTCTAATTCAATCTCAAAGAGTTCCTAAAAGCAGGTCTATTCATATTTGTCTATTTTCTATTTGTCATCAGAAATCACAGCTGTCAGAAGACCTGTGTTACAGCATGTCTCTGCTTTGGGCTTCTTTTCCTCACTCTGGATGATTTTTTAACATTTACCAGCTCTGGGTGAAAGGGATGGTCACAGTCAAAATTCCCTCCCTCTGTCCTTTCTCTCCACTAGCAAATTGTTACCCCTCCTGTCTGGATGTACGGTACAACCAGGTAGGTCTGTTAGCTGCTGAGTAAGGTGAAAATAACCACCTCGTGCTTATGATTTAGGGTAAAAAGGAGGCTCAAAACCAGGACTGAGTATTGAGAGGGCTGTTATCCACACACCATCAGCCCCATCGCCAGATCTTACCCTCTCAGGTATTATCCTGCAGCTCAAAGCATCCACAGAGTGGGTATCTACTGCCTACCAGGGCTATAGCACGCTCAGCCCCATGCACCGGAGCTAGACTGTACGAACAGAACCTCGACAGTAACAGTGCTTGCAGACTCCAGAGGGCACAGGGACTTCTGCTGAAGTGACCTTTTCAGGCAGACGTGAGAGGTCACAATGAGCACGGTTGGTGAGTCTGAGCCTGACAGCCAGCTCATCCTGTTCCTTGGACAGCACCACAGATGTGTCCCAAGAATCTAATCAGGCTAATCCCCTCCCAGGACTATAATGTCAGTTAGAGAATATAAAACATAAAAATCACATCTCCAAAGCCCGTAGTAGGTGCAGTCACATAGGAAAAAAATACTTTCTGGTTTGAACTGCTTTTAAGGAATAGTGCTGCCAGCAAAACTGCAGAAATGTCAGCAAGCCCATCATTTGACCAGTATGAGCTCTGCAAAACTGTACTAGTTTGGTTAACAGAGCTTTAAAGAAAAGGGTTAGGCCAAAAATGTTTCCCCAATATAAATATAAATTATCCAGAATACTTGGTCAGAAGACAGTTTAGTAGACATGCCCATGTAATCAGGCATTCCCATTTTTGAATGGTTGAAAACACTCTCTTTTCACTTAGCAGCCACTACAGAAAAAAGGTAGTGATCACAGGTCACCAGTGGTTCTGAATGAGAGTACTCTTTCTAAACCTAGCAGTCCAAGGTGACTATTGCTCGCCAGCTTAATATGAAAAAGATCACTTTTTAAACCTGCATGCTGCATTGTTCTATATTAATATTGAAATAATAACTTCTCATTACAGCACAGCATATTACAGTTGCTCCTGTGCTGTAACTAAAATATTCTGGAAGATGGAGTAGTTGAAAATGTCTATTTTCCAGAGAAAGGACCAAGCAGCAGTAACAGGGAAGGCAGCAGTCTGTGGTTTCAGATGGCCCTGTCCATTTTGCTTCCAAGTACTTGACACGCTTGCAGCCAGCCCTTGTTAACATTATCACCAGCCCTGAGAGTACAGTAGACTACTGCACCGATGTCGCAGAAGAAAAGCATCAGAATCTCCAAAGCAGCTGAAGTAGTGGAAAAAAAAAAAAGAAAGAAAAAAAAAAGAGATAAATTTGTGTCAACAGATGTGTTTTACCACTAATGATCATGAAGCCATGATACAGTTTTAATTACCCAGACTTGCCCTTATTATAATGGCCCCATAAAATGCTGACTAAATAAAAAATAACATCAATATACATAAGATGGAAAGCAGATGGCTGAGATTTTTGAACTTGAAGCCATTGCTGGCAAAGAACAATTGCTTTTGAGAGTCAGTCACCTAGTTGGCTAGATATATTCTTTTAAAATGTTTTACACTACACAATTAGAAGGTTTGAAAGAGTCAAACACCTGAGGAGTGTGCTAAGAGATACAGAAACATGAGTGACTTCCCTTTCAAAACCCTGGTGCAGATGCTGTCCTCTACCAGAAGGCACAGAGGAGGGCAAACCAAACTCAGACACAGCCTTGCATACTTTCTAGTACAACAGAACAAAATTTTGTACTAGGAAGTCTTGATAGCAGTACCCTTATGAACATAAACTTTATTTCTACCACCAATGTATGTTTTTTCATCACGTTCATTATGGCTTTTTCCCTCAGACCTCCACCTCACATTGCCCTCCACACTGTCTAGCTCTCCAGTCTGACTTTCTGACACCTGCAAGATGGTTCCATGATTCTCAGCTCCCTTGTTCCACAGCACAATACCTGAAGCACACAATAAAATCAATTATCGTTGTGAGAAAGTAAAAGGCTGGCGAGAAATTCCAGTATGGTAAGACTGAAAACTCAATCCTTGTTGTCTAGATGCAGCCAAAGATTGAATTCTGTGGGGTTCTGAGCAAATTACATGTTCTTCAGCTGCAAGACCACTTGGAGAACTCTATGGAGAAGATGAACATAGCAGTTTACTTCTCCGAGTGCTATTATTAGGGGCTACTTGCAGACTCAGCAGGCACTACTGAATGCACAATACATGTAAACATTTTTGCTAGAAATACCAACTGTAAACAAAAGAGAAAAACAGGGACAGGAAATGAAAAAGATGAAGCCCCAATTCTTCGGCACCTCCTTTGAAATTGAGGTTGGAATTCCATAGATACCAAACTCCTGGAACCTTTTTAATAAGAGACTGTAAGTTCTCCAAGACTGAAAAAAGTGTGGCAACTGTCAAGCACCCTTTGTGAAGGTGATAAACTTACTATGGATTTAGAGCTCCACTGGCTTTGAAGAAAAGGAAGAAGCCCAGCAGAAGAACAGCAGCCCATGGACTAGCCCATGGACTCCCCTGAGGATGCCAAGGAGAGAAGTACTATTTCTACGTCATGATTGCATCTGAGTTGGGAGGAGAAATTCAAATAAGTATACATTAAATCCATGATTTCCAATGAAGAAGGGCTTGATTTGATTAAGGTTTCTCTTCTGTAGATCTTGAGTTTATACATTTTCTGTTTGTTCCCAGTGACAGCCCGTTCCTCCATGAGTTGGACCTCTCAGGATTCTCTGCATGTGTTTTTCTAAAGACCGGTGAGTGCGGAACATGGGAACCACCATTTTCCTCCTGATGCTGTAGTTTTCTGCATCAACCACAACAAATGAATATTAAAGAATTCCTCCATAACATCACAACTCGCCTAACCAACTGTAGATACCTACAATGTGCAAGCCTAACTGATTTAATTGTTGAGACAGCTTTATTAGTCAATGGAAAGAAAGAAGGTATAAATAACCTGGTTCTAAAGCAAACAGCACAAATAATGTTGATGAATTGTGCTCTGAAAGTATTTCTTTCTCTCCTAAAATGGAGCCTAGGGTGACTCTCAGTTGTAGAGGGCTCCACTACAGGCATACCAAAATAGGTGAGATGGATCCCAAACCTGTGTTTAATATAAGCGCCAAGTGGTGACACAATAAACAGAGAGCAACAGGGAAGGCTCCAAATACTGCTGATGAGTTTTCCTGTCTCATTAGCACTCATGTAAGTTTGTATTTTTGATATGATTACTAAAATTGAGTAAGGCTAGGGGCATTTTTCACTCTGATATAGAAGTGTAAAGCACTGGCATCAGATCTAAACTTCAAACCTTTGCGGGCAGGTACTAAGCACACCCCTGTGTGGATGAGAGACATGGAAGAACATGTCTGTCTGAGGAAAGTTCAACAGTTTTCAGGGCACTGCCTGCACCAGGGTGAACAGAACAGAAAGAATGAACAGCGCTGAGGTCTTGGAGTGAGCACAACAACTTTCTATCAGCAGAGATAATCTTCTAGCACCCCCAAAATGGGGGCAAGATAAAAGCTTCCCTAAACAAACCATGTTGTAGAAAACCTGCCTCAAGAGAACAAGAAATTAAGCCAGAGAAACTTTCATAACATGAGAGTGACTAACTGAGGAGGACCTTGCAAGGCAACGACAGAGTTTTAAAAAAACTAGCCCAGGAAAGTGTTGCCATGATTGACTTCTGCTTTACGTACAGTACAGTGCAAGAAATGAACAGAAGCAGCAAAAAGGAGCAAAGAGAAGGAAAATAAGAACAGTCAGTTTGTCTACAGATTGAAAACAAGGAGAGGTGGTTCTCCACGTGCTGTAGTTGCGCTGTGGAATTACACACCGTAGGATACTGTGGATGATAAAAGTTTATTAGACAAATTAATAGGGAAGAGAATCCAATGAGGACTTTTAAACACAAAGACGCAACCCTTGACACAGGAAATCCATGAACTGCAAGTTACTGGAGGCCAGGAGACAGGTCTTCCCCCTTACGTCCTTCCCTGTGCATCTGCTTTGGCTGCTGTTGGGGGCAGGATACCAAACCAGATAGATCTTTGGTCTGAGTGGGAATGGCTGTTCCTGTGATTTATCAATGTGTTTTTATAGCAACCATGCCATTAGAGTAAGTGTGATTCATGGGATTTTTTTTTAAAACGGAAATTGTATTTTGTCTTAGTTTTGGCAGCATTTGTATGAAGATATTAAAAAGCTTTATTTGTAGATGCAGGCACTTTTTTTTTGGTTTATTAGAGGTATTGAAGTACAAGATAATTCAAAGATTTAAATCTCTGAATGACATTTAATGTTCTCTTCTATATACTACTGCTACATATTCAAAAGAGATCGTTTTCATTCTTATTTTTAGATATGCTGTTTAAAAGCTTAAGACAAATGGCTAATTTTCTATCTCCTTCTGATGGACAAGCTCACTTAGATCATCACTGGTGTCCCTGTAAGCAAGGCCAAAGATACAAGCGCAGCAGAGAGTGAACAATCGTGTTCCCTGCAGAGCAAGGTACGGACATACCGGCAGCTTAGTGGTGAAGTAATGTCCACAGCTGCTGCCTGTGTTGTGCATGTTCTAAGGATAAACAGGTTAGTTCAGTTTTGATTATTTGTCAGTCTCGTACCTTTCATAAGTCTCTCTCTCATGGAAAATAATTCAAAACCATCAATAGCTCCAGAAATTCTTTTGCAGAACTCTCCTTTTTCCTGGAGTAATAAGGGTTTCAAATACTTGGGAATTACAGCTTATCCAAAGGTGGATAAAATTTTTTATTCCAGCTCTAAAATGCTATTTAATACAGTTCAACAAAGCTGGACAGATGGTACTAACAGTACAGAAAAGAACAAACCCAAGCAATTCTCAAAGATTTAATTCCTTTTTCATTTTCTCTGTATTAAGTTACCAAACTCATTTTTACATACATATTAGAAAAGTCTGTCTTTAAGTCCACTTGGAATGGAAAGGAGCTAAAGATAAAAACGTGAACTAATACAGGAGAAGAGCTAGATATGGCTTGGGCCTTTCTGAGGTTCTGAACTACACTGTAGCAGCTATCTGGTGTATTTACTAAGTGAAGAACCTGGTTGAGACAGCAAGCTTATGAGTGCAACCAGTATCATTGCCATCAATTCCCCAGTTACCATCTCTCTCCTATAATCTGAGCAAAGCAACATGACAAAATATGACTAACTCCTGCTTCCTTTTCACTTGCCAAAAAAACCAATAATCAAGAACTAAATATACAGTTCATGGCAATCAGACAATTTCTGTCTGATAGACTCTCATGAGCTTCTACCAATCTGTAAAGAGAGTTCGATACAGTAACTGGCCACCAATAGAAAGCAAAATGGGAGACAATTCAGCAACTTCTAGTGCACCAGTTTAACTAATCAAAGAAATTCTCTCATAGGGCCCAGTCTTGCAAGAACCTAAGGGTAATCAATCCCTGATCTCAACAGAATTTGAGGAAGATAAGCACCAGGAAGGGCAGGTCCTTAAGACAAAAAATAAGCCAGGAGCCGTTCCTTAAAAACCTTTGTGAAGCCCCATGAAGATCTTATAAATATTTAGCAAAATATGAAGCATTTGGGAAGATTTACAGGAGCACTGTAAATGTTTCTTGTCATGGGGAAGGAACCACCCATTCACATTAAAAGTATTCAATTTTTTTGCTGCTTCTTTGCTCCACTGAGGTTTTAGCTGTCTCAGGTGGCTGCCCCAACTTGCAGACTTCTAAAATAAGATAATTTACTGAAATTATAGCCCCATAATCTTTCCAGTTTCTACGTATTTTGTAAAAGTGACAGCAGCCAGACAGTAACATATTTCTGTGTGTTGTAGATTTACTGAATCTTAATCTCTTTTATATTCGTCTTCATACTCCAGTAATTGATGTAACTGGAATGTATCGCACTTTTGCACAGTGACAAGAGACTGATTGGACCAGACAGACAAAATTTTTAAAGGCAATAAACCAGACCACATTATCTTAAGAAGCTCTTTTCCACCTGAGAGCTTCATACAATTAAAGAAAAATCATGCCTCTGAAATCTATACACTTAATGTGTTCCACAAAAGCCACCAATAATAAACTTCTTCATAAACAATCTAAATTAGTGGCTTCACTTTAACTAGTTAACATATTCTAGTGGTAGGGTAGAACCTCAAACAACAAACATGTTTGCAAGATTTTTCTCATGGATTATACCAAAGTGTCTAAATATGCACAGATGTGCTGGGGCAGAGTAACAGCCTGCAGCTCATAGCCAAGGATTAGAAAGAAAAAAGTTACTACAGCCAGTCCTTTCTTCTTACAGAATGTATTACGTTAGTCTTCTCTTTCAGATTTCTTTATGTTTACTTAAAAATTGCTAAGCTATATTTACATGGATAATGAGTTACCTCATTACAAATGCACTCTATCATTAGGCTAGCAGCTGCCAACTACCATCTGCATTTCTCTGTGATTCTGTTGTCAAAAACTGTTCTAATGGAGAGCTCCAACTACCCTTTAAAACCCAGGAAAGATATATTTTTTTTTATTGAGTCAGTAAGACCCAAGTTACTGAATACAGGACTCTCTCTCACTCTTTGGGTCTCTGAAGGAAAAGGCAGGATGACAGTCCCACTAAGTGGAAACAGGTCCTGAGATCCCAGGTTATTCAATGCTCAGCAATAGGTCTTCTAGTTGTTTCCTATGTGAAAAACTGATGTTGATCAGTTTGTGAAGTTTGGGGAAGATAACCACCATAGAGTATTGGCAGGAATGTCATTCTTTTCAGTGCCTACACATGTGTATTCAGTGAAAAGACTACAACCAACAGCTTTTCCTAATACCATTTCTTCTTCACCCTTTATTCACCTTCCAGCATCCCACTCTGCCCTTCCAGTTTCTCATGGCCATTCTCCCTAAGCCATCAGAGCAACTTGGAGCCACCTCAGTATGCTGACGCTTATTTTCTGCTCATTTCTTTTGAAAGCATGCCTGCCATTTGTTTAGCAGTGAGCAAGAACAGGCAACTTTCTAAAAGGACAGTTGCTGTAGCGAGAAGAAGTAAACCTCTGTGAGCATTCAGCTGTACACAGGCTGTGGAGCAACGTTAAACTGCACCATTTGTGGCTTTCGTTTGAGTACAATTTCACAAGGCCCTGAGAAGGAGACTAGAATTACGACTGAAAAGGCATAGCATGAAAAATGGGAATAACAGGTGCATGTTACAGTAGTATTACCCAGCAACACCTGTAACTGATAGACAAGAGAATGGGACTTCTAATAAATGGACACTGCCCCTCTCTATAATTATATGCTGGAAAATGTCATTCTAAAATCTGTAATAAATGACTATAGCATGGAAGGCATGCTGGCACCTTTCCAGTCACAGAGTTCTTACCCTCATTTCAGACTTTGCCCAAAGGACCTGCATTAGATAAGCAAAAGATTAGGGTGGGTGTATGTGGACAGAATCTGAATGGGGATGGAAAACAGACTGCTCGTCTGTCTGGACCAGCATCGCTATGGGAGGAACTGTGGTTCCCACAGACTAGCGAAGAGTATCAAGGCTGAAAATACATTGAGACAGTGGGGGACAGTGATTTTCTGAGGATGGTGCAAAGGAGACAAAGTGAGTGCAGGATTAGAAAGATCAGTATAAAACAAGAAATAATTGTGGAACAATCGCAAGGGTAATTTCACTTTAGACTAAGCGAGTGTGAGGGTAAACGTCTGGAAGCAGTCTCTGCGCTAGGGTTCAGAAGAATGAGGAAGAAGGAAGCAACGCAAAGCTGTATTAAAACTGAATAGAGCAGCACTATAGGATACTTCCGAGCAATTCCATTAAAACACAGGATTTTCTCCCATCCCACAGAGGTTTAACTGCCTGTCACACTGCATATGATTCTACATCAGGCTTCCAAGTAAGTACAAATTCATCTCAGTACATTTTCAAGAACATTGGTTTGGCCATTTTAAAAGTTGGAAGCCAGTAGTGGTGTGGGCACTGTTTTGCAGCTGAAAACTAGCTGGTTTATGTTTTATAAAACCAGTTCATAATGATGATTAGCCTCTTCTAAAACCATTTTTGTAATAACAATTGGGAAGTTTAATATTTGCAAATTGGCTACTAACCACATGTAATACTTCCATATCTAAAAAATGTGGGTGAATTTGGTGCATATAAAGGCAAAGGACAAACCGCACTGGCCTGAGTCAAGAACTGCAGGCAGACATTGTTCAAACATTCACGTACAGCTGTCGGTGCATCCAAGTTCTTATCTGCAACGCTTCAATGTGAGGCTTGGGCAAAGTCCTTGCAAATGGTGACACTTCTGCATGGTTCTGATCCTGACCCTCTCTTCTCCCCCAAGTATTCCCACTGCCATCGGTCAATCTGGTCAAGCTGCTCACAGTCATAAGAGTCAAAAGAATAAAGTTATTCCTTCCTCTAGAACACAATCCAAAAAATCGCAACCACTAGAGCTGTGAAAAGCATGGATACTTAGAACTAAGCAATGTCACCTTACTTCATTTTTATTATCGTTCTAAAAGATTTTTTGCGTACCGTTCTTTCCCTCAGCTATTTACCCCGTCAGCTGTGGTACGCACCTACTGATCCGTGTGAGTGGCTATGCTCGCACCGCAGTGATGAAGCCACCAGTAGGAGAACAATCACTGGGACTCAGAACAAATTTTAATGCAATTAAAACTGATATGTGAAAGGCAAAATCAGCAGCTGCCATTAACTATTACCAGTGTGCCCTATCCTTCCTAGTATTTTGCATTACCTTTCCCACATGCCACTATATGCACTCAGCTAGACCATATCAGATATTCCTCTGTGCTAGAATCATAGATTGTGCTACTGTACTGCAAAGATTTGAGTTTTCAAGACCAGGCAGGTGTGTTTGAGCTCAGATCCTCCAGGGAACACAGGGGGCTTGTAGCAGTCTGACCCCTGGCACAAGCTGACACAGTCACTGATGGTGACCTTGGCATTCATCTGGCATGGGAAGACCCCTTTGTGGCCAGCTTCACAGCCTCCTTAGGGCTTCTCAGGCATCATTAAGAGATGTCAGCTCATCAGTTAATGAAACCCACAGTCTAAGTCACATACCTAACAGACAAAATTCTGTAACTCTCACATGTAAATAAGTGGTTCTCAGCTGAAAGAACTGCCCCCAGACTCAGGCTCTGCAGTTAACTAGAAGTGATGCAGATACCAACATTCTGAACTGACACTGAAAAGCAAATCCAGCACCTGCAAATGCTGGCATCTATACTGACTGAAAACCTAGTTATGTCCCTCATTTTTGTTACACATATAAATGATGTGATTGTGTCTGGAGTTGATTGAAAGTGTTGCAGTGAAGTATTCTGATACTGTGAATAACAGTTTTCAGGAAAAATTCTCTTCAGGAAAGGTTTTAACATCTCATCCCTGCTCAGGATGAAAACACACATCAAAATATTGGAGTTTCCTGCTGAATTAATTTTTCCTTCTCCAATCTATATGACATGTTTCCATTTTAGAATGTAAAGTATTTTATTCCATTTTATGAATTTGAATTGGTAAGACTATTCATTCAACAGTATTCCATCTCCCTCTGAGACATGCAATAAACCCTGGTGATGTACTGGTTGTAGGTTCTGCTCTTCCTTACAGTACTTGTTGTCTGCATATCCACAGCTGAACTAGGCATCCAAAGAGGCTTCCAGCTCAGACAGAGATGTATATCAGCCTGACATTAGTGAATTCTAGTTCAGATCCCTTGATATGTTTCCATCAAAATCCATCTTTCTCAAGACAGTTAGACCAATTCGGTTACACCTCATCTTACACCATTTTTCTGAACCTGTAGTTAAAAATAGATCTAGGTTCTTTCTGGGTCCTGCTACAGACAGCCAATGAGACTTTGCTCAAATCATATCAACTCAGTTTCTGCCCCTATAAAATTAGAACAGTATCTATTTGTCAAATCTATTGTAAGGCTAAATTGCCCATAGGGGGCTGTGATTTCCTTGGGTAGGAGAACACGAAGTCTTATCGCAGATTTGACATACTGTACCAAGATAGCTCAGCACAGATGTCATAAAACATTACTAACTCTTTAAAGATTTCCCCAAAGCATGACAGAATGACTTCAGTACTTCAAAGTGCCATCACATGATTATTTAAGCTATCTGTGAAAAATAGAAGTTATTCAAGTCTTTCTTAGTGCTTTTATTGGTCAGTGGCAGCAATAAGTTCAGAAAGCCTCTGTTGACACTGTAACATGCCACCTGAGTGCTACCAGTGCTTCACAAATTGCCCTATAAAAGAGGGCAATTTTAGTAGGTGTGATTTTGCTAAACTTTCAGCATGTGCATGTGCTAGGGTAGCTTGTCAGGCCAATAAAATCTCACTGAACTGAATTAAAACTGAACACCAACTGACCTGCAAGAAGTCTGCACACTAGCTATCTGGTGCTGCCTGTAGCTTAATACCTAGACAAATGATCCATCACGCAAGAAGATATTTTTCCAATTTCTCAAAGCTGACAATGTGAAGCAAAATGCAATGCAATGCAGCCTCAGGTCACAAGACCACCCCTGGAGATAGAAACCAAGGAAAAATTTGTCCTACGGATGTGATCGGCATCTTATTTCTTCAGAAGACATCTGATGACAGTAACACCCCTTTAAGAGTCCGATCATCCAGTTGCCGTTCCACACTCTCCGACACACAACAGTTCCGGAGGCTCAAGAAACGCAAGGAATAAGTTCTCTTGCATCTGACAGGAAAACACATTGTTCATTTCTCAATTGATTTGAGTAATTTGTTCTGAGCAAACAAGTATGAGAGAGGATCCGTTCAGCAGACAAGTCTTCTTCTCCTTGCTCAAAAGGAGATCTCTGCTGTGGCAGTTTCACTGCACAGATGTTCCTTCACATGGGCCATTACTCTACCTGTACCTAGGACTCCCAGCAAACACTGTTTAACTAAAGCAGTCACGCACAGAAGGCAGAACAACAGTCATTCCTACGAACAGCTCTTACATACAAGAGAACCTTCCAACCCTGTAAATCTTCACAATCTGTAGACAGGGTCAGAAAGCAAAGGGAATTCAAAATTCACATTTCCACCCGCAAATCCCTTTCTCCAAAACAAATCATTCCAGGAAGACACGGAGCAAAATGTCACTAACTTTTCTCCTCAACTCGTTGAGTGAGCTTTCCATGTGAGGAGGCTGTATGACTTCCCGATAACGCCAGGGAGTGAAACATTCACAGGATATATACCAGAGCTCCAGCTTTGGTACATAGTGTGCCCAAAATACAGGTGGAAGGTATGTGTAACACCACAAGTAGCAGGACAGAGATCTACTGGCTACAGCTAAGGCAGCTCAGGAACACACGAGTCTTTCCAAAGCCAATTCTAACTTGGGTTTGTTAATTTAGCTCAAATTCTAATTCCTTTGGACAATAGCGCATAACAAAGCTTTCTGCTAAAACTGCCAAATTTAGACCAAACCACAATCCTTTTGGAAACTTACCATCATAAAGGTAGAAGATGTGGGTATGAAGAACAATGCTTTCAAGAGGAAGGTAAGATGTTGTTGGATGGTAGCTAAAATGCAAAGGTTACTTCAGGCCCTCAGACACTTCAAAAACCCAACTCTCCCACACATTTTGAAGATAACCTGTTCAGCTCTAGAACTGTCTTCTTTTTTCAGCTGGCATTCCACTATGTCCCAGTGTTGCCTTCTGACTATATTTGTTGTGATCAAAATTATAGTTGTTTATAACGTGAGAGCACTCAGTGATCCCAAAGAAGGATTTGGGTCTCCCCAAATACAAAACCAAGTCTCCCTCTCCCTCCCTCTCCCTGCGTACACGCCGCTATACAGAATCATACCCGAGACCTGCTTAGTCCAGGAAGTTGTGTCAACCGGTGGAACAAGATACCTCAGAGTTAGCTGCTAGAAATCCTTTCTAGGTAGCCGTGGGATAGTCTGCCCTTATGAAATTGCATTCTAACCCCTAAAAAGTTGTCTTAAACTATGAGCCATAATGAACTATGAAGCATAAGCTTTTTCTCCCTATGCAAACTACGCATCTTTTAAACCATTAACTGTAACAGGGGATGTTCTTGTTACCATGTTTGGAATATTTCGCTATATTCTTCACCACAAGACGTTGGTAAAGTCTCAAGTGCCACAGTCAATACCTCCTTGTATAAGAAAATAATTTTCTTGGTCTGGTTTTCAGTTTGCCATCTTTCACTAGAAATGCCCCTTGTAAAAGAGAGTTCCCAATCAAATCTAAGATTGTATTTAGTTATTTTTTATTATAACTTCTCTTACTTGTCTTTCAAGTGGATTGGTTCCAATCCTTTCAGTCTCACTGCAGCCTTCCCACATTCCAACCCTCACATCACATCTCCATACTGGCAGTCTCCTTGTGGAAATGGCATGACTAGAACCACAGGCAATATTCTCATCAAAGAAAAAAAGTATCTGATTTTTCTAATGGTATAAAACATTTTCTGTATTGTTCTCCAGACCATTCTTTACTCAACCTACACAGCCCCCACCTTGAAGACTTTACAGCCTAATTAAAAACAAGCCCTTTCCCTGTCAAACACACACAGAAGGTAGGCAGGAAAAATGTGATGTTCAAGCAAAGTCATTAAGATGACAAATTCTAATGTTCTGTTAGTTCTGTAATTTTCTTTAACAGAATTGCTTTATTTATACTGGAAATGCTTAGGGAATGATTCTCCATCACCTTTGTATCGTAATAGGGCAGCTGGGCATTCCCTGATGTAGGAAATCCCTGCACAAAATAAGGCAGTGTAGGAGGCCTTCATAGGTGGCCAAGGCGGAAAGGAGCAAGTGGCATAGGATAGGCCCTTGGGAACTGTTCTAACTAGTGTAATTTAGACCATTCCTGCTCTCAGTTATGCCAGGGGCCACTTTGGCATCAAGTCAACCTAGAATCCAGGGAGATGAAAAATGGCTTAGAGCCACCTTCCCCCTCCCCATACCCTGGGCCTGCACCATGTGTGGTTTGGCTGGCTCCGAGGATCTGGCCCCTACCTTTTTAAATAGAGCATTTTAAGTCGAAGTTGAAAAGTGAAAGAAAACAGAATATGAAGAGTAAAAGGAGTAGAAAAGTGCTAAAGGGAGAGAATAAAAAAAAAAAAAAAAGAAAAAAGAGGGAAACAAAATGGGTGGTATTGGTAAGTGTGAAGCAGAGCTCACGTTTAGCAAACAGAAGGAGCACCGGGGAGGTCTGGGTTCACTTCCCAGCTACGCCAGAGACTTCTGAATGCCAAGATTAGTCTATTAGGGTCACTTTCAGGGTGACCATTGAGCTTCTTTGACCATCTATACTGAATATGTTCATCTTATTCCCTGAGAACTAACCTGCTTTGCCCGCAAGCACCATCACAGAGTCTGAGGTCAGAAGTGCCTTTTAGCTGGAATTATCTCTAACAGGGACAGGACTGGAAAGACAGACACTACTGTCTTGAAAAGATCCACAAGACACATGCATGGGATAGCTTTGGTGCAAGGCTGCGTGCACGGTACTCAGGAAAAGATGCTCTGCACTGTAGCATCTCCTGTATTGCGTGCTGTAAGAGATCACTGTACCACAGCACGGTAACGGAGAGCTCAGGTCCCACTGTAAATCCGCATTCAGTGTAGACAGGAGAGGGAGTAGGAAGTGCTTTTACAGCTGGGGGACTCTGAGGTTTCACCTCAAAATGTGCATGTTCATCAAGACTTCCTCAGAGTCTCTCTTTGCCGTGGTTTCTCATCTGGGAATACTACTTCCTCTCCAACAGCAGTGTGGTAAGGATACGTTGAGACAGAAAATGAGGTATGTCCAAACTCAATAGCAACATGAAAAAAGGAAAAAAAAAAACCCTAAACCAATGGAACTTCAGCCTCAGATTTAAGTGTATACTGACAAATAGACAAAGGGCAGGTGTCACTAGCATTATAATTCAGAATGTATTCAAATATTAAAATGCTGGTAAAACTTTAAATTTCTTAGCCTAAAAAGGTGGATGATCTTATTGGAATCTTACAATACCCATGATACTCAGCTTGTGCCAACCAGACCTGTTGTGCCCCTTCCCCTCCTTTTTTTCAAGCCTTCTGGATATTACTCCCACACCTTTTCCACCTTAATGATGGGGCAGAGGAGATGTCCTTTCTCTTCCCTATTTGAGCTAAGGTGTTTCTCCTTACTGTCCGCAAAGTGCTAGAGCAGGAATGCTGGGCATATGGATGGAGGTAGGAGGAGTGCAAAGATTAATTCCCAGCACCTTCAGCATACATTGTCCTGCAGCCTTTACCATAGGATGAAGCCTCCCAGGGATAAATCCTGCTCTTCCAGCAAGATTACCTAGTGAGGAAGAGTCCAACAGAGGAGGAATGGAAGGAGGGAGAGGGAGAAAGAGAGCTGGAGAGTGGCTATATTTCCCATTTACAGTCCCTCAAACCTTACTGACTGTGTCTAAAAGGTTCGACAGTATCACAGTAGTGGTAGGCGTTGTGATCCGTTTCTGCAGCAGGTTTGTAGAAGATCCATATGGCATGCCCACCACTACTGCTTGTCCTGTTTTAAGGTGGGAGACGACATTCAGCAGCCCTGAACGTGTTCCTTACCACAAGCTGAAGTCCTTGTTAGAAGTGCCCAGGGAGACAATCCTAAATTTTCCTGACTCAGAGATCCTCAAACCCCAAGTCTGAGGGTGTCGTCAAACCCCAACCTCTTGTACCTTTCCCCAAACACTTCCCAGCCTGGTGGAACACTACCCCAAACCTTCCCTGTGCCCAAAGCCCCCGCAAGCACTAGCACTATTCTCCTTATCAACCCAACCTAGGGCATCCTCTCTCCTAAGTATGATCCTCCAAACTGCTTTCTGAGGTTTGGAACCGCAGCAAGCTGTTCCACTTTGTGCCTCCACGTTGCTGCCGTTGCATTGCTTGCCTCTCCCCCAGTGCTGTTACCAGTCTCTCATTAGATACTGCACAGGACCAAGCCCACCCCTTGTCTCGTTCTCCCTAGAGCAAAACAAAGTAGAAAGAAGAAAAAGAGAAAGAGAGAAAACAAACCAAAAAGCCCCAGTTCCCACTCTGGCAGAGATTTTAAAACACAGACTGCAATTATGAAAAGGTTACCCAGATGGGACCCAGAGGGCGGGTGAGGGGAAGGAGAGCTGTCATCCAAGGGGAAAAAAATCAGATGTATGGTAGCCCTATTCCTATAATACGATTCCTATTCCATGGGCAAATGTACAATGCAACGATAGTTCTCTTAGCCAGCATGGGCTGGGTTAATTGGATGTAAGGAATTTTTTTTTTTTTTTTTTTAAATAACCCATTCATTTGATAAAAATCCAGCCCCAGTGATCACAAGTATTTCACTAAAAAGCTTGCTCTTAATTGACCCGGGTTCCTGCCTACTTTTAACTCTCTACCCCACAACACTGAAAAACCAACCCTGTTGAGAATACAGTTACAATGTAAAACAACAGGTGAGTGCTTTTAGCATTTTCAATTTTTCTTTGTATTTAAACAGAGCTGAATCATTTTTTCTGAAATAGCTCCTGAAAAATTCACTCTGGGAAAGAAACCAGACAGAAAATTACAATGTAAAAGGTGAGGAACTGGAAGGCTACAATCGGCCGAAGGGAAATGGCCTTTATAATGTCCCAGCCCAAACAAGCGCAGGGTGTTGCCACAAGCTCCACCTGTACTACGTGGCCACACGTAACAAGTAACCGTTTTACTACTGCAATACTTGAAGCTGACCATTGCTGACTGTACAAGTGGAAAGATATCTGAAGGGTTATTATGTATGTGCAGAATGCTGAAATACTACTACTTATTAAAAAAATACTATTACTTATCTCAAAAACTCTGAGAATGACTAAACACTGGTCCTTAGCACAACACAGCTGACACCTAAGGTACCAGAGATGCCAAACTGACTTGCAGTTATCTTTTCACCTCTCCTCTGTCTGAGGCTAATCGAGTTCCTGTCACAGGGTACAGCAGCCACAGGACTACCCTAAATTATAGCTGCTGGCACAACCCAGCATTCAAAATAGCTTGCTCCAGCTGCAAGCCTGCTGTGTGCTACCAGGCTTTTTTTATGGCAAGGGAATCCCAAAATAGGCTCAGAGATAGGCCTGGGCAGCTCCTTCTTTATGCATTTGTCTACTGCTAGATGGGCACAAACTGGGGCGGGGGGAGGAACCTAAACTCTACTAAGCAGTTACTCACCAAATTCACTAATTTCCGATTTTGCACATTTAGCCAGGAGAGAAAAAATTAGTACGATACAATCAAAGCGTATTTAAATGTTTAATCAAGGCATACCAGTAAGCAGTATAAAGTAACAAAATCACTGATCACATGAGGTTAAATTCAACTTTCTCACAGTACTAAAAAGTTTGAGGTATCACGATAGGCAGGTTGGGGGATGGATCTGGAGCTGATCGCGTGCAGTTTTCTGACATCTTATCCCAAATATTTTATTTAGAAAACGTCATGCACCACCATTAAAAACAGTTGCACGCTTTTTTCTACACTAGTCTACCAAAATGGTGTTCTAATGCAAGGTACTTCAGCGCAAGAGCACATTTCCCTGACTCGGGACACCCCTCCCCAGAGGTAGTCTTCACCCCTTCGCAGACAGGACCCCAGTCCCAGCCGGCTCCGAGTGCCACATGTCCCCAGCGCTGAGGTATTGTCTTGGCATCCTCCGTGCCCCCCCCGCTAAAACTGCACGCCGTGGTAGTGGGCTTTGTACTGCACGCTGCGAAGGACAACCCTCAGCTGGTGCCAGGCAGCTTTTTGTGTGGTTTTTTTTTCTTCTATAGTGACTTACACTGGAAACTGTACAGTCCTAAAATTGACCTAGAGAGGGTGGGGGAAAAAAAAAAACCAACAACAAACAAACCAAAACCAAACAAGCCACTATTCCATCTCTAACTAGAATGCCGCTACTTTGACACGACAGGAGAGAGAGAAAAAGTGCAGTCGGGAGCCTGCGTGTTTGACTCGGGTGCATTAACGCTCCCAACCCTCTTCCCTCCCTCTCTCCACAAAGTCTGCATTTTATTTATTGATTGGATGTACTTTAGAGATCGGAGGGCTCTTCCCCTCACCCCCCCGCTCCTGAAGGAGGAGAGTAAGAGGGGGAGGAGGCAAAGTGGGTGCATTACGAGCTGATTGTGCTCTCGCCCCGACCTCCAACAGCCTGATCTGCCTTTGAAGTTTTCCACCCCTCGACTTGAAGTGAGATCGATTACAGAAGAACAACAGGGACAAAGAATCTGCTGCTTTACGTGCAGCCACTTTCCCACGATCGGGGGAGCCAGCTCGGCAGCAGCAAGAGATCCCCCCGTTCCCCACGCTCCTCCTCGCCACCATTCAGAAAACACGCAGCCCCCGCCCCGAGCCCTCCGCTTCGCCGAGGAAAGCCGGGGGGTGGTGGGGGGGGAAGGTTACAAAGATGAATCATGTTAAGAACGAAGGGCGACTAGCACCGTCTCGATCTTTAAAAGGAAAAAAAAAAAAAAATGGGTGCAGCGTATTGGGGGGGTGGGCGCATTTAGAGCACGGATAAACGAAAAAAAAAAACCCAAACCCACGGGCAAGTGGCAAAAGTTTGGTGCAGGAGCAAAGCGAGTGGCTCCTGCCCGGGCTGCCGGGGGCTCCGGGTGTCACTGCGCCCGGCCGGGGGGGGGGCACACGCAAAGCCTCTACCTTTGTCTCTGGTAACCAGCTTCGTGTGCGTGTGTCACTGCCGCCGGGACACTCTACGGACCGGGAGGGGAAGGAGGACGGGGGTGCCGGGGGGGGGGTTTAAAAAGGGTAAAAGGGAGGTGATGGGTGCCTTACCGAGGGGAGCGGCGCCGGCTCCTTCCAGCCCAGGGCCGGAGGTCCCAGACCTCGCCTCAGCCCACGGGGATTCCCCTCCCCGGCCGCTGGGGGGGAGCCCCCGGCCCCGAAGCTCCTCCAGCCGGCCTCCCGGCCCCGCTGCCCGCCACCCGCCGGGGCAGGGGCCTCCCGGCCACCGAGACCCGCCCCCCCCCCCCCCCCGTCGCCTCAGGGCGAAGCGGGACCCGCCGGCCCGGCCCGCGGGGGGTCGGGGTGGGGGGGGGGGGGGGCGGCGGGCACAGGCCGGTGCCACGGACACGGCCAGCTCTTCCCGGCGGTGTGGAGCAGGCAGAGCTGTTGCTGAAACTCGGTTTGAACCCGTCGCACGCCGAGCTGGCTTTTTCCGAGAACGAGAAAAAAAAAAAGCGGTTAATGTGTCACCGGGTATCCAGTCCATTCATAAAAAAAAAAAAGGAGGAAAAAGGGAAACGGCGGCGCGGGGACCCCCAAAGAAGGCGGCTGCGGAGGGGGGTTTCCTCCCCCTCCCCGCCCGGCCGGGCTCCTCCTCCCCAGACTGCGCGGCGTCGGGGCGGCGGGCGAACGGGACGGGGACAATCAATAGCCACGGTCACAAATTACCGCAGGAAGCGTTAGCCGCGCACCAGCTCCTCCACAAGATCGATTGCCTTCCACCGCCCCAGACCCAGCGAGGGCTCCCCCCACCACCACCCCCCACCCCGGGCCGCGGGATTCCGCCCCGCTCAGGGGAAGGGCCGGGGGCGGCCGCGGTGTCACACACACAAACCCGCCCGGGGGAAGGACCGGCCCCCCCGCCCAAGGCTCTGAGGGGGGGGGGGGCTCGGAAACCACCCGCGCCCCCGGCTCCGGGGACGGTGACTAAGGGCCCGGCCGCCCCGCGGCTTCTTCCGCGGGGGCGGGCCGCCCCCCCCGGGCCGCACCCGCCGTGCCGCCGCTGACCGGCGTAGGAAGCCCTGACTCAGCTCCCCCCCCGCCACTCCGCCCCGGAGGCTGCCCCGGGCCCGACACCCCGCCCGGGTCCACCGCCCCCCCCCCGGCCCCCACCGCCGAGCGAGGGGCCGGCGGTAGCGGCGTTCCGCCCAAGGAGCCCCGGGGCGAGCCGGGGGCGGGGGGGGAAGAAAAGAACGGCGAAACCCGGCGGGTGGGGGCCGGCAGCGATTTCTGTGACCGGCCCGGTCCTGCAGGACGCCTCGGTTGGCGCTTCCCGGGACAAAGCCGGGCGCCGCGTCCCGATCCCGCGGGACACGGGGCTGCCGTGGGCTCCCAGTGCCGCTTCCCGGGCCCTCGGAGCGCTGGCTTGAGGAAAAAAAAGGCGTAGTTTTAAGAAGAAACGATTATTTCTGCCCCTTCGGGTTGTAAAAATACTCTCCGTACGTGGTGGGAAACGCTCTGTTCGCCTTCGGGGTTTGGGGTTTTGTTGGCTGCTTCGCCCTTTGAAACGTTAAGGCGGGTTTAATTGGATGATGTCGCCAAGTATTACTAAAAACGGTAGTTTCATGCCGATAATTGCATTAGCAAGGTAATACGAGTCCTGCTTTAAATGTATGCGTTCCTATAAGCATAATTACACCTCCCTGGTACGTGCGTACACTCGCGCGTATGCGTCACAACAGGTAACCACGTCACAAAATTCACCCTGTAAAGTTGGTTTAGGCAAAGGTTCATTCTCCCTACGGCGATTTAATTGTTGGTGAGGTATAACACACAATTTCTATTATGTATTACTGAAGATAGTAATACCACGGTTGAATCAAGTTGTAAAGTCAAGCACACAGTTTGGAAAACACCCAAGTTAAGGGTGCCGGTTTAATCAAAACGCATCCTCCATCTTGGTGGTGGTCTTTTAATTAAATACCAGAATGCTGCTTTTTCTACTGCACCTTCTTTCAATGCATTGGATATTTTTTGTTAAGCTCTTCAATAGTTTTGCTATCCTTCTTAAGCCTGGGATTTCCTGTATTGATAACAACACACTATTCAAACCTCACACTGAATACACAATATCCTCATGAGATTTTTCTGTTACTCTTTCATGATAATATCTTATTGTTAGGTGCATATTAATACAATTACACAACATCCTTACAGAGTGAGATTTCTGATCGACACCGAACCATCCCAAGACCCAAAGCGCAACTACTTCACCTCAGTGCTCAAAACCCGACATCCTTCACCCTCAGCAAGGTTCCTCATTCTCTCCAAAAGAAAGTTCAGGATTTGTCCTCAGTGCCTTTAGCACTGCAGAGATGCATGCTGCACATCACCGTAGCTTGGGGACTGGTATTAAACTACCAGCTCAGGTGTTGCTAGTTGGAATATCACAGCAGTGCATCGTTCAGCACAAATTAACCCCCCAAGGTAGCGCCTTAGCCAACCTGAAGCCAGTTTTACAGCTGCTGCATGCCTCCTGCCAGGAGAACCCACGCTACCTCGCTTAAGGTAGCTCAGACATCTACAAGAGCTGTGCTTATGATGTAAACATATGTTTAGCCTTCATTCTCAATTGCTTTCACACATTATTCCTCTTCTCTGCAGCCAGTGCAGCTGTTTCACTTGAGCAACTTTCCTATTGCTTCCTCTTCACCTATTCTGCAGCTATTTTTTCAAAATGACACACGTGAAAAGATTACAAAAACATATTTTCTCATTCTAACAGCGATGGGGTCATTTTAAACCTACAAAGAAAGCTTGGACTGAAAAATACAAACGTACCTACTACCTGTTTTGCATCATTAGATTGACATCCCTGACTTCTATCATTGGTTTCCGCACACACAGATAAATATATGCATGGTAATGCATACAGTAGTCAGGAAAAACAAAGCTGATAAACCCTACTTTAAAAAAAAGTGATATTAAAGGCATTCAATGTACAGAACATTACTACAAGCCTTGAACTTGCTGTCACCACAGCACCATTAGTCTACATCCTTAATGTATGTCCCTTAACATACATCTGTACTCAATGTACCTTGTAATTACCTCATTATGGTTAACTACTGCTGACCCCTGTGTGGAACATGTTAACATACAGAGCAACTGTGAAATAGCTGGGGAAAAGCAAGGGGAGATTTTTCAGAACTGACTTACAACTCCATTTACGGGGTCTGTGCCACTGAGTTACCATTATCCTAGACTTTTCTTCCATATTTAAATTGTTGCCATTCCATAAGTATTTCTTTGATCAGCAAAACAAAGAAACGGCTGTAACGTGGCAGATGAAGCAAGTCGGAAGAACTTATCGTAATACGAGGACCAGGTAGTGATCAGGCCTGGTACCTACAACTCAAAATTAAGTCCCTGGAATAATACGTCAGAACTGTGGTTACTTGTTCAAACAAGAGTTCTTCACGGCATTGTTGTAAGAAATAATTAGCAAATTGTGCTTTACCACAGAGCTGCTTTTCTCCCACCCCCACTCACCCCAAATCCCTGGGCAGTGCTGCTGTGCACAGTCCTGTGACCTTGAGGAGACATACCCCATTTCTAGCTCAGTTTCTGTATCCTACAGCCACGGTTCCAACTCCCGACTTTACCCACAGCACTGGCAGAGCGAGCTGGAAACGCGAGCACTGTTACGATGGACTACAGTTACTCACGCTACGTCCGCAGGAACTCCTCCAGCCCCTACACAGAAACGTAATTACGCACTCCTCTCTTGTACAAATACGGGTTAACTTTCATGCGCAAAATTCCTTCATCCCTGCAGCCTCCAAAATTATCTTTCCTTCCTCCAAACACAATTTAGCCTAGTGCGCTCATTAATTGAGCGGCTATCTTAGCTACCATTATTTCTTTAGCTCTTCTTATTGTATGCCTCCCGCTATTGCATCCCCTCTCTTGTGAAATGGTGAGCAGGAGAATAGGCAGCTGGAAAGCAAAGTCCTGGGCACGTGGTCCTTTGAAGGGATGCAGCTGGAGCACCTCTGGGTGACTTTTTCCCCAGGAGGCAGCTGGGAGAAAGGGAAGGACCACTCAGGGCAGCTCCAGACCCAGTTTATCCCCTCCAAAACCTTCAGAGGGTCTGAAATCCTCCAGCCTATATGGAAAACCATTAGAGTTGGCAACTCTGCTAATGGTTCTCAGTTGCTCGGCTTTCACTCTCCTGGCTCTTGTAATGTCATTGTTTCCCCTTGCTCCCTGGTTGCCAGGGAGATTTCCAAGCCGGACAACACCTGAATTTCTAGCACTGAAAGAAAAATACCATTCCGGGGTTTCTTTACGCATCATAAAGAAGCACCGAAGGCCACACGCCACTCAGACGTGCTGCGGTGTTGGCAGCTGGCAAGCCAAGGCAATTCTGGCTCTAATTAGCAGCAGCCTGCCCATGGGGAGGTTTCCCAGGCTGCTCGCTAGCTCCTGCCCCATTACACCACTTCCCAGGCTGCCAGCGCTCGGGGAAAGAGAGAAACCAAGGAACAGCCCAGCCCCTGCTCTTACGGAGAGAGATCTTCCTTCTCCTGTGAAAAACAGATCTCTCTCTGGTTCCCTTTTTCTTCGCTTCCACCAAATGGTACCAGCCCAGTTTTGATCCCAATAATGCCCCAGAAAGCTGGGGACAAAAGGTCTCTACAGGTATACCACATGGCTGGCTATTTGGAACGATGTGGGAACTACACCCATCCCAAATTTAGGAGCTGGGAGCCAGGGCAGCCACCTTTCCAGCCCTGTGCTCCCTTCCCAGCAGTTTCTGGGAACAGGGGCCCGGACAGAGCCTCTTGGTGAAGGGAGTCACTGCGGGTTCAGCCGGAGGAAGGGGAAGGTGTGGGCTGGGCTGGACCGGCATCAATCACCGGGAATTTCTACATTAAGGAAAAGCCGTGAGTTCTCAACAGTATCAGATAGCACATGGCTTCTGTGTTGCGTTTCTTTTTTACCAGAGCTTTTCCAGAGGAGGTCACCGTTACTTTGCTTACTGTAAATCTGTGGCGGGTAGTGGGGCTGCAGTTGTCATGCATGCATCCTGCAGAAGGGGAGGAGGTGTTAAAACAGAAAGGTAGGCTCAAAGAAAAGGCTCTAAATGACCATATTGAAAAATTTTCCATCTCACAACTTTCTTGGAGTCCGACTCCTGGTGTTTTCATTTGTTGCAGGGCAGGGGGGGAGCAGTTAGCAGCTCTGAGCACGGTGTTTGAAATAAACAATTCGATATCTCCAGCAGCAGTTCTCAAACTAAAAGTCATGGCCAGAAGTGGGGTCACAGAAGTTACAAGTGGGGTCACGAGCTTGACAGAAATGAAATTGTTTACAGCAGCATCTGAGGTTGCGAGCCCATCTGAAGTGGAACTGTAATGTTTCCTATTTGCCCATCTCCAGTACTTGGGTCTTTTTTCTGAAGCTCCAGCTCCCGGAGCCCAATGATCTTCTATTTATGTGCAGAGATCAGGGAGCACAAGATCCCTTTCTATGTTGTGGAAAAAAAGCATGAAAAGGTGAGAGAAATGTGTCCTAATGACTCAAAAGAAATCACCCAGGGTGGAAATGTTGGGTGGGTTTTGGTTTTGTTTAATTTTTAATGAATTGATGTTTCTGAAGATGTTCAGTACTGACAACCAGTGCTAAGTGGAAGGGTGTTTCCACTTAGGTAAATGTGGGAAAGCTCCTCCCAGGACAGATACCACCACCTTGCCCCTTGTAACCTGCACACCTTTGGCAGCTCTAATGCATTACTCTGTCCGCTTTCAAGATTAAAGCTCAAATGTTCTAGGATGGCAATACATCTATTTTTGTTATGGTCAGTCATTCACTGCAGAGAAAAAAACCTTGAGTACGGCAGTCTCAAAGGTGATATAGCACATATTTATTGTAGTACTGTTCTAAATCGTAATGAAAATCAAATGAATTTGTCTTTATTTTTTCTGCTGCAAAGGCAAAGAGACACGTATCTGTACCTGAAGAAGGAGGTGATGCTCAGAAGAAAGAAGTTAGAGTATTAGTAACACTGGGACTCACGTCATCTTATGCCATTATTTCCTTTAGCAAGCTGAATCTCTTTGGCCTTTGGTTTCCTCATGTGTCAAACGGGAATAATTTCTGCTTTACCTGACAATAACTCTGAAATAATTAATGTTTGTGAATGCTTTCAAAATCCCATGTGGGAGGTGGAATATCAAAAGGATACAATATATTGATGGTCTCTGAAAGTATAGATGCAGAAAACAATTACGTTATTCTACTACTAACCATTTTTTGTTAGAGCTTTTACTAATAAAATACTACCTTTGCATCAAATTACTTGGTTTGGGTAGTAGGTTTTTTACAGCTCTCTTCCCATTTTTCAAGGGACACCTTACGTCTAGTTTTGTCCCAGAGTAAATGTTTACGGGTGGATGATGAAATCCTTGAAAATAGAACTTTTTAATGGAAACTGTGAGACAGTATGAGCTATCATAGCATCTCCATAGATGTAACCTCCTGTGATGTGTGTGTCTGTGGGTATTTCCTTAGTGTCCAGAATGACTAGCTATTATGCCCAAAATAGCCTTTGTACTTTACTCATTTTTTTTCTCGACAGCCACACTGAGTCTTTGCAGTCAAAATTTCCTAGCCAGTCATGCAATCAAGAACAGATCGACTGTGGTCACACTGCCAAAGACAGCTCGCACCACAAAGGCTCTTCAGCTTGGCTACTTCTCACAGCTTCCGAAGAACAGCTTCGTAAAGGAGGCTTTAGGTAGATGTTTTGGCCATTGCTGAGCCCACGCTTTTCCGTAACCTGGCCTGTCCTTCCCTGGAAAGCCGCCCAGGGAGGGCTTATCCGATTGCCTTTGGGGGTGAAGGGGGAGATGTCCAGAAGCTGAGATTTCTCATCACCCGTATTGCTTTCCCAGGTGGGCTGCACAAACCTCTCTCCCCATCCAAAATAAGCAACCTACCAAACGCCAAAGCAACAACTCCTGCTTCTCCATGATGCTCTGGCCAAAAGCGATGCTTTGCCCCCTGCTTTCTTTCAGCTACCGGGGCTTGCTTTCCCCATCTGCAAGGCTGGGAAGGCTGCTAGTGAGGCTTCGGTGGACACATGGGGCATGGCTTCAGCCTCTTGGAAGCTGTGGATTTCCTTCGGGGATCCGGGGAGGAAAGCGGGGTGTGCCCTGGGAGCGCCGGGGGTCAGCTGGGAGCCAGGCAGCAGCACCGTGCCCACCCGCACCAAGGACGTGCCTCCGGGCAGAGCCGAGGGGGACCCAAGAAAGCTGCCGACAAAACCAACTTTGTTTCTCTGTGCCTTTCTTTTGGTGATGGTAGATGTGTAGGAATTAGTCAGCCGGCCAGCGAAAGGCCAGTGCTGCCCGGCTTTACCAGAGGGAGTTTGCGCCCCAATCAATACAGCCCCCTGCACAAGAAAAGAGCGGTTTGCTAATTATTAGACTTTCCACAAACATTATTTATTTGCCTTGAAACAAAACGCATTCCATTCACAATCCCAAGCAGCTTAGTTTTTTTGTAAAGAAAATAATAATAATAAACCCTGAAATGGGTATTAGTCCTATTTGGAAGTGAGTGGTTCTAGAAGTCACCTTTCAAACAAAAGAAACACTGACTTGTTATACAGAATTAACTGGAAAAAGTTACTGATAGTCCAGGCGGCCGTTCAGGGGTGTGGGTGGGTGAGGGGGATGTTTAAATATAGAAATAGCCATAACTATCATGACTTCTAAAATTAAAAAGAAAAACGAGCACAAACAAAAATTTACAGTGTCAGTGAAATTAATTCACTGGAAAGTGAGGATAATCCATGCTCATAAAAAGCAGAAAATAACTTCACGCAGTTGACAGTTTTATTATAGGAACATAGGAAAATGGTGACAGAAAATGATATTTTGATGCCGATTGTTTTATTTGTGCCTCTTTCTCTGTGTTTTCTTTTCACAGGTCTGAGCTTTTAATACACCCTGACTGTCAAGTAATAAGCAAATGGAATGGTGTGAATTAATTATCTCTTTCATTTAAATGTACATTTTAATTAACTTTATTGGTGGGAGAATTGACATCTTGAAAAGTTCTTTACTTTTAAGAGATGTTAAAATAACAAAATCACTGAAGCTTAAAGAACATCAAGTAGGAATGGCATTTGTTTTCCTTAACTGACTGAGAGACGCAAAAGACTTATCCCGTTGACTTTTAAAAGACCTAAAAAATAGAAGAAATTAAAAGAATTAGAGAACTCAACTAATTTAAAATATAATGTTGTTAAGCACTGAATCTGTAATTAAAAACAAAAAACCAAAGTGGTAGCTATAATTAAAAGTGCATTGCCCAGGGGGAATTACAGTTTTCTATGCCTAAAAGAAGAAAACTTTCAAAGAAGAGTGAATGGAAGGCATGGTTTATTATTTTTGAGGGTGGAAGGAGACTCAGTCACTGATTTTTATTTTATTTTTATTTAGTTTTAAATAGAACCCTGTAAATATTTTTCACACCTATAGCTAAACTGGTAACATGGAGGCATTTGCTGGCTTTACAAAAGATTGAAAAGATTAACTTTTCCTCTGGCACAGCTTCATCATTAGTAAAAATAAGACAAAACAAAACAGGCTGTTATTTCACCAGCTTGGGTTTGGTAAGTGCCTGTTGTGTATCACAGCAGAGAGAGGGAAAAGGTCAAAGTTTAAATTGAGCTGGCTGCTTTGCGGGGTCTCTGTTTGAATTCTGCACGCAGGGCTTGATCCGTCCTTTCCTTGTGTGCCCCTTGCCCCCGCTGCCTTGGCCCGGCGAGGAGAGGAGAGGAGAGCCGAGCTGAGCCGAGCCGAGCCGGTTTGGACCCGGGATAAGCAGCGCTCCTTGCCACAGCTGGGGGATGGGGTGGGTGAAGGCAGTTTAGAAGGGAAATAAAATTGAAGGGAAATGAGGTCTTGCAATTTAAAAGTTGAGTGTCTTAAGCTATAATAAATAAAATACGCGTTCTCCAGTTATAGAGAAAAAACACACCAACGCAGTGGATAGCAGGGAAGCTATGGAAATAAGGATTAAACCTTTAAAATGAGAGGAGGAGAAAGAAAGAGGGCAATACAACAAAGCCTCCAAAGATTCCCTCTTTTCAAAAGGAGAGCAAAAGGCAGTGGCAGACATGAGCGCAGCATCTTTCCTCCATGTGCTTTGTGTTCCACTCCCAGGACCTGGGTTTCCCGAGTTTCCCATTTTGAGCCATTGGGGGCCAAAGAGAGGGCAGGGGGAAGGGGAGGCAGCAGGGCTGCTGCTGCAGGCTGCCCAACCTCTGCCTGGTCCGGGCTGCCGTGGCATCCCTCCACGCTGACATCTGGGGTCCCAGCCACACGGCCAAAAGGTAAATTAAAGCAGCTGCTCCTCGGGAGGGCTCTGCCCGGCCGGCACACACCTACCGCGTGCCTCCTGGACCGGGCTTCTCACCAAAGCCATCTGCAGCCACAGCAGGGGAAGGGGAAGGTATAAAAGCCTCATGGGCTTCAGACAGAAGAGCACCATGTTCTGGTCCCCAGGTCTAGAAGCATTTACTTATTTTCAACTGGGTGGCGAGCGGATAACATACAGCCCGAGCTGGTCCCAGCTGGTCACCGGGACGCTGCCGGCACCGCGGTGGGGAAGCCGAAGCCTTTCCCTGGTGGCTCCTGCTCTCGGCTGGGCTGAGGCTGGGTGGCAGGAGGTGGGTGTAAGGCCCGTCATGGTAAAGGGAGAACCTAAACCTAACTCTCCCCGCCTGGGTAAATGATCTAACCTCCGCTATGTTAACCATAACAGGGCAGCGTATTGGCACCACGGCTTAGTAACCAGCCGCCCGGAGGGAAGCTGAGGTCTGCAGGTGAAGGGAAGCCCTCCTTGCGTTTCAGGAGAAGGTGTGAAGGGTGAGCAGGGTTAGGGAGGGCTGCGCGGGGTCCCCGGGGAGGAACCTGCATCCTTGGAGCAGCGGCAGCAGCAAGCATCGTAGTCGAGACGTGTATTGCATTGCACTAGGGGCTTAACACCAAAACACTGCATCAGGCAACTCTCAGGTGCCTTTTTGGGGGGGTCTGGATCCACATATGCAATTTTGAAAAGGCTTTTGAAGTGGTCTCACTCCTGGTTTAATCAGCATATTTTTAAACAAACCTTTGCGCTTTGTATCCATGGTGAAAAATGATTAAAATCATGCTAGTTAGTTGTGGTTATGCGTAGGACTGACCACAATTACTGAAACAGAATGTGACCTAAGGCTGCTAGAAGTTGCCCCTGCAACTAAAACTTTAGCTTCTCATTTCATCAGTTGCTGTTTATTTTCCTGATAATGATGTCTTGGTATCAGCAGAAAGAGTGCAACTCTTGTTTCTATTTTTGTAAGACAAATACCTGCTTCAGCTGAGCTCCGGGGCAGCAAAGTAGCTGGTTTGTAACCCCCTTGACAGCACGAACAATGTCTGCTGTGTCCAGCATTCTTTAAGCACAAAAGTTAAACTGGTTAACTTAGTAAATAGGGTGTGTGGGAGGGTTTTAGTCACTTAGATTTGTGGTAAGGTGCGGTTGGAGACTCAGTGCCTTAGATGCAGGCTGGAGTCAAGCAGAGACTAAGGCACAGGTTCTTCCCTCCTCCTCCTGAGCTTTGCCTGTCTTGAGCTGCTGCCTAACTAGGCTTGGGAGCTCAGGCCCGTTCTCACATCCCTGAAGCCAGTTCTGCCAGTGTAGATATCTTTAGAACACATTGCAAGTGTTATTATATGATTATACATTAATTAAATTAGGTTTTCATTACTCGTCATGCAGCTGTTGTGTACAGGTAAGCAGTGGACTTGTACCTGTCACCTTTAACACCGTCATGTGTTAGGATTTGGATTTGTAATGGCTCAAATGGCTCCTCTTTTAGTAAAAGCGATGGCAGCTGTAATGTTTTTAGCTTGAGGGGGACCCCCAAATAAAGTTTTGTTGCAGATTAGCTTGTGCATATGCACATACACAAATTTAAAGCAATGGAGGGCAACGTCTAGTCACTCACATCGGCAGGCCCAGCTCTTCACAGGGGAAACTGAAAGACCGCATGTGAATTGCAGTCATTCCCTTTGTGAACTGCAGTCATTCCCTTTGCTAGAGATGGAAAGGAAGAAGACGTGGGCTCTTGTAGGGCTCCATTAGAAACCTGCAAAATTTGTACATGGGACATCTATGAACTGAACTCTCATACTTCTTTCGTCTATGATTTTAAAATCCAATTCAGTGAGCTTAATCTAGACCTGAAACAGAATCAAATTAATCCACAAAGTTTCAGTACTGTGTCTAAGGAGTTAAGACCTCTTGCTTTTCCTTATTTTCCAGTGCTTTATATAGATCCATGTCATGGTCACCACCTTGGACAGGCAAGCAGCTGATGTGCCGGGAGAGACCGTGTCGAACCTGAAGTCACTCTGCAAAGTGTCACTCTGCAGCACCTGGGAGCAGGATCTGAGCCCCGCTGAAGCCAGGTCTGGAGAATGGGAGCGTGGCTGAGGAAACACCGCCCAGTCCTCAGCTTCGGGCACCTACGGCTGCGCTGAAGCATGTTTCCCTCTCAGGTTTGCCAGTACAACTGTACCACAGCCTCACTCGTTCTGCCTTTATTGAGACTATCTTGTATTTTTAACTCTTCTGCAGTCTTCTTGCGTGACGTATGGCAAATCGTTTGACTTTTTCCTGCTCCGTTTTCCTTATCTACCGAGTGAGGATAACACTCACCTCTGAGGACTGCAGGAGACCGAATTCATTAGTGATGGCAGGGTGCTCTCAGATGTGTGGGTGGCAAGTTCTGTCTAAGTCCAAAGCATATTTAAAATTGAAGAAATGTTTGATTCCATCTCCAGCTGTTTGCTGTGGCTTCTCTGACTCATAAAAAATGTTGCTATAGAGGCTTTAAAAGCCGCTGCCTGTGGCCCTTGCTTTTTTCACCACTCTCCTTTCTTCATTGCGTAGCTCACAGTTATGCTTTTTCCTTAAGCAGCTTTCCTCCAGCAAAATACAGCGTTCTCTTCCACTTCTTTACATGTGAAGAAAGACTGCTTTTCATTTGCTTGCATATGAGTTTTCTGCATTTTGTTTTTAGCTTTTATATAACAGTTTTAAATTTAATAGATGCCTTTTATTAAGCCGATATTACATTTTTATATTTTACCATAATCCTGAAGTGGTTACAAAAGACATTTCTAGTACAGTAAAGATCCAGAAGGATTCAACAGTTTCATTCACCTTCCTAAAAAACGATGACATATGACATTCATGTTATTTTCCACAATGTTTGTTACTAAAAAAAGAAAACCTACTCTTTTAAGAAGATAAAGTAAAAATAAATAACAAAGTTTATAGGGCATAAGCTTTCCTTTTATTTTTGTAACTGTGCTTTCTAACAGAGCTCAATCTATTTGTAATTACTCAACACTACAGAATCTCTTCTTGGGCAGAAGATTAGATAATAAAGTGTCTACGACAAGCACCAATCTTTAAAAGGGCCAGAGAAACAGCACCTAAGATATCAGTAAGAGCAAAAATTCTACTTGAAAGGATACACTGGTGTTTCTATTTACTAACTTATCAGCTTTGCTTAAATTAACTATGACTGAAGTATGCTCTACTCTTTTCCTCAATTAACTTTTCATTCATTCACAAATTTGTTGGGCCTCACCCTGGAATGAGACCCTGCATTCTTCAAAGAGCCGGGGTGACCTGCTACAGTTTCCAACTAATCAGAGAAACAAAAAAAGGCTGAGATTAAACCCCAAGGAAGCCAGACTATCTTGGAATTCACTTGCAAGCATAAACATTGTCACTTACAACAAGCAGATCTGCAGATATTTAGCAAACCCCAGGGTGCTCTGTACAGTGAAGATTTCCACATTTGATTGCCATCTTCTCCACTGGAGGAGTTTTTATAGGTCTTTATCTAATCAAGAAGTTAGCTGGTGTGTTAGACAAAAGAAACTTTCAGCACACTTATAAGGATTTACACAACCCTCTATGTCCCTATCCATTGCAGTCAGCTCTGATATTGTGATTCATAAAAGTCACATTAAAATCATAATTAAAACAAAAATACAGAATTGGGAATCATAATCTGTGTCTGTGATGGGTCAACTTATGTGCAACCTTTATCTTTTGTAAGAAAAAAAGAAATGCACTTAAAAGTTCTTGTGGTTAATGCTACCATTTCTGAACAAGCCTTGTAATAACTTTGCATTAATTATCCTTTTGCAGAAAATGTTGTTTCAGATGTCTTTTCACTGGCAAGAGCGGGGTTTGTGCACTGACTGAATGCTTGAGGCTAAATTGATATCAGCATTAGAGATATCCTTAGAAAATAAAAATATCGCTCTGGAGTCAGAAAGTTGCTAAGATTTAGGAAAAAATTCCTTGATCTGCTGGGCTGCTGGGATGTCCTGCTGCTGTTGATTGTGGTTTTCATTTTATGCAGCAGAATGTTCAGTTCAGTTTAGATGCTGCAGAGCTGTCGTGAAGGTGCCTGTCAAAAACAGTCTGTCAAAGAAAGATCTCAGAGAGTAAAATTATCAACAAACAATTTTGAGTAAAGCAAACTTTCTAATATACTGTTTCATGTTGTATGCCTTTGAAAGCCGTGCCTGATGTGTTCTCCTTGGAGGGGTGACGTATGGATGGTAAATATCTTCTCGTAACTACTGTGTTCATACAAGGAAGGAGATAAAATAAGGGAGCAGGAAACTTGAAACAAAATGTGCTAACCATCCACGACGTATGTCATGAAGAATGAAAACAGGACAAAAGGAGTGGTCAGATCAACGGGTTTCATGCCAGAATCATCAAAACACACCTAAACTGTGTGCATCTCCAGTGATCACTTTGACCCCCTTCAATGGCAAGACGTTTCTCCCTGTTGCATTTGCTGTATTCTGGAGAAGAAGTGGAAAATGAATTCTTCAGTAAATTGAAAGGCAGAGGCAGAGAAAATGGACAAGCTTCCTTAGACAGAAAGGTTTGTGCACCCCAGCCTGTTCTGGGATGTTTAAGATACAGATTAAGAGAAAAGTGTGAGGAGATGTGATTGCTTGTGTAAGTGTGTGGTAGCTTTTGTTTTAAGACTGTGCCTTCACAGGACAACAAAAATCTATCTATCCATCATCTATCTATCGATCTATCTGCCTACTTACCCACTTACCTACCTGTGTGTAATGTTGCTGTAGCAGTGGGCAAGAATGTAAGCAACGTTCTTGCAAGTTCTGTAGGGTGAGGTGGCGTCTTTTTGCTGTTGTTTTTTTAAGACCAACCAATATGGCTAACAAAAAGAGCTAAGCAGTGGGATACAAAGAGTCTCCCTCAAGTCAGATGGCTGCTGGAAGTGCACTGAGCCCTCGCAGCAGCCGTTGTCTGCCGTGGGTTGCCTAAACTCTCCCGCAAGCCCTTCCGCTGGCAGAACTGGGGAGTGCTAAACAGATGGTGGGAAGTGTGAAGCAGCCAGAGTTGGTGGATTCTTTGGTCAGCACAATTGGATCTGAAAGCGGATGTCTGCCTACCACCTTCGCTGCACTGAGAAAATGAAAAATACAGCAACACTGTGACTGAGGCAGATTGCTTACCTTCCATTTTAGCACAGCTTGGGGAGACACAATAAAATTTAAAATGGCGGTTTGATGGTGAGCTTTGTTCCTTAAACGACAACGCAAACAGGCTACGAAGGGAAAGTAAAAGAGCTTCTTGTACCCTCTTGCTCCTCAGAACAACAATGTAGGACCTGAGCTCATGTACGAGTCTAATGCTGCTCCCACTGATCTAATAATCCATAGGCTGTAGTGGTAGCAGTAAAAAGCCCCAGGGGAATAAATAAGGACTACTGTGCTGAGTAAGAGTTTGCACAGGCTGTGCGCTTTCTACAGTATATGTCTACATTTGGGATGAAGATTAACAGGCTGGTTGCCTCAGTGCAAGCAGAAAACGTTTCAGACTGCACATTTTCACGGTTGGCTTGCAAACTGGTTTCAAGAGTGCACTAGCACAGACATATTAAAACCACTATTGTTAAAGCCCTTTATCCTTTCTTGTTTAAAATTTTATGAAAGACTTAAAATTGCTTTCCTTTGATTTCAGTTAACCTAGTTACTCTGTATTTCTCCATACAGGTTGCGGAAAACAGGATTTTATGAGCAATGCAAACTACGCATGAAGAGTCTCTTAACAAATACGTACTGCCAAATTCTTAGATACACAGGACCACTGCAGTAAAAACAAAGGGATTGTATGGGTGGGAATAGGAATAGATTCTGCAAGGAATGTGGATTCCCAAAGGAAGTGGTAACTTTCATAAACTCTTGAAAACCCATTTTCTATACCCGCCACTCTCATCACCTTCTTCTTATAAAGCGGGCCATCCAGTAAAACTTGCAGTTTTCTGACCTGCTGTGCCGTGCTATTACGGCTGAACAAGTGGGGTGAAAAACAGGCATGTGAAATTTTCACAGCGCAGCACACACCAACACAAAGCCTTGCCTTGGTTTCAAATTTCTTTACGAATCCAAAATCCAGGCAAGCTTCATTGAAGGGTTTGTTAAGGTTCACGAACCACAGGATGAGTTTGGGGGTGTGCCAAAAAAAAGAAAGGTCTGGAAGAGCGAGCAGAAACTGGGAGCAGATCTACTTTGGGTTCTGCCACGGGCCGGCTGCGGATCTTGGGCAGATCATCCTCCTTCTCTCCTGTCTCTCAAATGGCATCGCATGAGTAACGCTGCTGAACTCCATGTGTCTCAGGAGCGTTGGGAGGATGAATGGCTGAGAAGCCCTTTAATTAAGTGGGGTGTTATACTAGGACTAGACTGGGCTATAAAGACTTCCCAGCAGAGCCATAGCAGCAAAGCTCCAGAAGAGACCCAGCTGGAGAATCCTTTTCCAGGTTTGCAGAAGTCATCCTGAGGACCACACATGATATTTCTCTGAAGATAACTTCTTTTACTTATAACATACACCTTCTCATGGATTTTGCCAGGATACCTGTGGCCACTATTCCACTTCCTCTAAGGCAAAGGAAATAATTGTAAAATGCAGTTTACCGAGTGGGGCATTGGAAGGACAGAGCTTTGGGCTGACCTCAAAGAAATAGGCAGCAGGGGCAGCTCTGCTCCCATGTTCACGGGCAGACCAGTGTGTGTGTACGTGGGTGGGAGGATATTCCTACCAGTCGTGATACAGCTCCTTCCAAATTACCGTGAAGTCACAAACTGGAATTAGTCTGTTAGGAAAGTTCTGAACCTGGGTTAGGTTTTATTAGGGTCATTTAACGTTTTAGCGATTGCTTTACCAAAGATGTAAGGAAAGATGCTGAGAAGGAAAAAAAAAACAAAAGGGCTAACATGAAAACCACAGTTAATACTTTCAGAACAAAATGGTCAAAATACTGATGTTTTCTTTCAGGTAAAATTATGCTGCTGTGGATCACAGCTCTACAATTCCGTGAAAAACAGGGTGGCATAAAAAGCGACAAGTCATCACTGACTTCAGAGAATGCTTTGTTTTAAAGCTGAGTAAACACACTAATCTGTTTGCTAATCTATGTTGTTGTTTGGAGAAATGCAACTATTCAAAGTAATGAGATTCTGTGTCAAAAGTATTCAGGTGTGTTACAAGTAATTATATATAATAAGGCCTCCCCCTATGACTCCGTATTTAATCGAGAACCTTGTTTTGCTGTTTAAATTCCATGATTGCCTTTAAGAGGAGCCATGTGGTTTTTGACCATGTCATTAGAAGTGTTTAACATATCTGTTGTTTTGTCTATAAGCGTCATTTAAATATTGCAAGTCTGCAAAGCCCTACCCACAAATTCCTCAATACCAGGGGGAAGAGAGCTTTTTCATGTCTGTAAAATAATTTTACTGGGTATTAAGATTACTTGCTGCAACCACATTCATTGAGGGGTGATGAAATCAGAGGCTTTGTGACAATCCCATAGCGTACGCGGTGGAGTGTCAAGATACTGATTACACGGAGCAATTTTGGGCAAATTTCATTTTGCAGCAGCCACACCAAGTGGTGTCCAATACATTCAAAAAAAGGATTTTCTGCTGTGTACGTCTAGACATGCGGTCTAGAGGGGGTAGAGAAATACTGGATACAATATTTACAGCCACGCAGTAGGAAACAGGGAGGTCTCTGTTATCTTTACTTCATATGGGATGAAGTGAGTCTGTTGTAAGTTAAGGTTGTTGAATTGCAGTAGTTCTGATATAGGGCTACGTAACATAAAAAACTCTATTTTTTAAAAAGGGTGCCAAAATTAAGACTGTCAGCTGCATATAGGACCACAAAAATGATCAGAGGGATGGAACACCTCTCCTATGAGGACAGGCTGAGAGAGTGGGGGTTGTTCAGCCTGGAGAAGAGAAGGCTCTGGGGAGACCTTAGAGCAGCCTGCCAGTACCTGAAGGGGGCTTAGAAGAAAGATGGGAAGAAACTTTTTAGCAGGGCCTGTTGCAATAGGACAAGGGGTAATGGTTTTAAACTAAAGGCAGGCAGATTTAGACTAGATATAAGGAAGAAATTTTTTATGATGAGGGTGGTGAGACACTGGCACAGGCTGCCCAGAGAGCTGGTAGATGCCCCATCCCTGGCAACATTCCAGGTCAGGCTGGACGGGGCTCTGAGCAACCTGATCTAGTTGAAGATGTCCCTGCTCATGGCAGGGGGGTTGGACGAGATGACCTTTAAAGGTCCCTTCCAACCCAAAGTGTTCCATGATTCTATATTGTTCCAAATGAGGTGTACCAGCTTTTTGATACATTTATGTGATTCTCAGCATTTCTGCAGGGATGAATTCATTCCAAAATGTGTGAGCAGAAGCCAGAAGGTGTACATGGAAGGACTCATTTTCACGGGAACCAGACATGGCCTAGGCCAATGAATTCCTTCTACTTAAGGTAAGAAAGGTCAGAGGCCATGTGACAATGACAGCAAAATGTAAGGCTTGTCTGTTGAACTTGTCCTTCTCACTAGAAGCTTCAGACACCGTCTCGATGTTACTGGCTCACATATATGTGCACGTGTGCACACCTGCACACACACAGTCAAACACACCCCCATTTATCCTGCAGAAAAAAAAAAAGAACATAAGACGCTGTTATTGCATTTTTCAGGTCTAAATACCTGGGCACGAATAATCGTTAAGGGTGCGATGTTTATGCAGGATAGTTTCCAAAAATGAAAGGTTCACTATGAACAGCTCCACCAGACACTTCATAGCTTCACCCTGCAACTTTATCATTTCTTTGTTCTTATCACCACTAAATGCCTTGTAAAGCCAAAGGAATCTAAACGTATTATTACTTCCAATATCTGTATGATACCAGTTAGGAGTAAGTTGCTGTTTACGCCACTTTACATTTCAGAATAGTTGATATATGCTGATTAAATATGACAACCTATGCAAAACTTGTCAGCTCAAATTAGGTACATCAAGTATATTGTTTTACGGAAGTTTTTTGGAATACATTACATCATACTTCTTTATCACTTTCTGAAAATACAAATGCATTTTCCAAATTTATACATTTTGTCTTACAATAAATCTGTTAGGAAGATGAGTATTGAAGATTTATCCCCTATGTATCAATAAGGAAACTGAGACACAGGCCTAGATCTTCCATCTTGCAGTCTAACCAAGTCCTGTGCGTAGAACAATAAATGCCATCCATTTATTTGCTGCACTGTTATATTTACTGCTGCATGGTATATTTAATGAATTAACTGGTCTATTATTATGCCAAATAGTCACTGTATGTTATTGGAAGGATGGGGCATCATCTTCCTCTCTTGTATCCAGTGTCCTAAACATCGGAGTCTCGTCTCGGAAGGTCCTGTTTCTGGAGGGTTCTTGAAGTCTCTCCTAAGGTTCCCATGAAAAAGACACACATGGAAGAATCTTATTAATAGCTGATTACTTATAAACTTAATACTTAGGAGTCGGCTGAGTGTGGTTTCTTAAGAGCTGTAGGAATCCCCTAGGACTGTGAGGTAGCCCCCTGGAGCCATGAAACCCCATCCTCTGTCTCCTGTCGTGGGTTCTCCACGAGCGACCATCGCGCACTTAACCCCCTGACGGCGCACGTGGCAAAGCCACCCGTCCCCGCATGTCACCCTCCCGGGTGCTGCCGCTGCCGATGATGATGATGACGATGATTGCTTTCCAAGTACGTCTGTGGTCATTGACTGGGCAAGGCTGGAAAACTTCCAGCGCAGTTGTTTAGACGACCGGACTGGGTGATATATAGGGACTTCTTTGTGCGGCACTCTCAGTGTCTTTGTCCCGACGCGGAATAGGATTCAATAAAAATACTTTTCCGGGGGGCGGGCTAATATTTTATTTTAGCTGGGAGAAACATTAAAGTGTTTCAACCCGACTGACTGGTGACGGACACTGGCCGGGGCGGGGGGCGGGGGGGAGCTGACCGGCTCGGCCGACCCCCGGGCGAGGCGGGAGGTTCCCGCGGGCGGCTGCCCCCCGAGCGGGGGTCGGTCTCCTTTGTGTCTCCGGGACCCTCCCGACCAAGAGCCGGCACCTCAGACCGCACCCCCCCCTCCCCGGGGGGCTGGAGGCCGAGCTCGGGCAGCGGCGTGAGCGCGGCCCTCTCGGGGCAGCCGGACCCCCCCGACCCCGACCCCGACCCCGACCCCGGCGTGAGGGCGGGCAGCCCCTCGCCGGCAGCAAAGCCGGGCCGGGGGCTCTGAGAGGGGGCCGGCGGGGGGGGGCTCCGCCCGGCTCGGCATCTACCCCCCCCCTCCCCGGGCAGGAGGCGGCTGCCGTGCCCCCCCTCCCCGCCACCGCCGCCCCGCGCTGAGGCGCGGGCCCGGTCCCCCTCTAGCGGCCCGGGCCGGCCCGGGGGGGGGGGGGGGGGCGAGTTCGGCGTGTGAGCCCGGCGGCCTCGGGGGGTAAAAGCGACCCCGGGAGCGGGAGGGGCGGCGGGTTGGTCTGCCCCGGCGTGAGGGGAGCGGGTGGGCCGGCTGCCGGCGGGGACACGGCGGGAAGAGCGGGGCGGTTCGGCGGGAAGGGAAGCAGCGGGCGTGGGAACCGCCGGCCGAACTCGGGCCTCCGCGGCGGGTTTGAACCCGCCGGTCCTGCCCGCTGCGGCCGGGTTTTGGCTGGAGAAAGCCTGCGAGGAGGCAGAAGGGACTCGAGAGAAAGCGTCTGCTTCGGGCTGCGGAGGAACCGCGCCCCGGGACCAGGAGGCCTCGCGCGTGACGCGACGCGCGTTCGTGTGCGCGCAGATGAGGCACGGTCGTGACGTGACGGGTTTCCCTGATTTCCCCTCTATAAACAGACACGCAAAATAAACACGCGCGCGTGCACGCTAACACGCAAGAAGGGGTGAAGTGAGAGAACCCGCTACGCTGGGCGGCTGAGGTCCTCGTCTTCCGACTACAACACATGCTAAAAAGCAGCCGTGACCACCTCTTTGCTTTAATACACGCAGCAGATTTAAACAAATACATGAACTGAGAAGGCTATACAATACAAGATACAATTTTGGGGAAAAAACATTTGTGAAGGTCGTCAACAGCATAACAAATTCCCCAGGTGCACTGGAAGGTTTTGCAAGACCTCGAATGTAATAAAGTTGCTCTGTTCCCTAATTTGTTTGGTTTTATCTCTGTCACAAAAGCGCCATCGTAAAGCTGTTCTCCAAGGACTGTCATAACCTGTGACAACAATTTTCTTTTTTTTTACTTGTAGACACCAAAAATGATTTCTGGAGAAGCCCACCGTGCTTTGCAAACAAGCAAATATAGCAGCGGCAAACGTGTATATATATGTTCCAGTAGAAAGAATGCTTCCCTCTCCATCAAATCTTTGCTGGAGGAGTTGAGTTCGCTGTATCAAGAGATTTGTAGAATTTGTAAAATTCTGGATTAATCTTATCTGGAGAGTACACGCAGTCTCCCCCTGCTTTCTTTGTATTCACAACTGTTTTCTCAACTTCTTTGCCTCACAGCTGCAGCGCTAATAAATTATCAGCCCAGTCACCTCCCTCATACTGGCTGAGCTGAGTCTTCTTCAAAGCCAAAGGAGTGAGCTGCTGGACGGCTTGCGATAGAGGCGGCACGCTAACAAGGGGGGTGTGAGTGAGCTTCAACTTCTCTTTGGTCATGACTTCACAAGCCTTGTAAAGCTGCCGGGCAGGGTAACCAGATAAAGCGGAGATTAAAAAAAAATAACCTTTGAGATGAGGCCAGATCATCTTTGATCTCGGGCAAATTTGTGCTGCTCTGTTACTCTAAGCTCGCACTAAAACAGACCTAGCTGGCGGCAGAAGAAGGAGCGGAGGAGTTGCCTGTGCCGTGTTGGGAGGCAGAGGGATGTTGCTTGCTGCCATCTCGGTGCAAGTGTCATGATAACAGCGACGAGTCTGAAGGCATTTTGGCATCTCCGTGAGCCAGGTGCGGTAGCAGCCCCTTGGAAATACTGAGCGTTGGCACAAGTGACGGCAGCCTCTAAGCTGCTCCAGCAGGTACCAGAAGAATGTTCGGCAGTGCGTGGGTCAGCAGTTGGGGCAACAGGCAGGTGGTTGGCTTGTACTCTGGGCTTGTAAGCGAGAGCAAAGATGGGGGCCAAACTGTCTTATCAGACAAATGCACAAACTGGATCCACTCACTTCTGGAAGTAGCAGCCAGCCAAATATATTCAGTATCAAACATTTGCAATGGGATAGTTTCCTCTGAGTCTCCATGACCCAGGCTACTAGTGATAAAAGGAAATTCACTCTATGTGAGCCAAAAGTTATTCCAGTGCCAAATTCCACCCGCCACCCCCCCCATCATCCTTCCCTTTCTGTGCTCCTGCCTGGCTTCATGCGAAGGGCATTCAGTGCTGAGCCAAGCTTCCTTGTTTCCATTTGTTTTGCTGTTCACCTTAATGTTTTCCTTTCCTTTCTCTTTGTGTCTCTCTCAAAGGCTGAACAATGTCGTGTATGCAAACACACTCAGTCTCCCAGCCACTGGTGGGAAGACCTTGACACCATTCCACGCTGCTCTCTAGCTAGGCAAGACTCCAAGATAGCAAACTCACCATAGGGGAGCAAGTGGCTGCGGGCATAAACATGATGTCCAGTGCCCTCTTAGACCCACCGTGGTATCCACACATCAGCACAGGGCTGGCAGCTATGGCAGGGGTCTTAAAACAGACCTGTGTCTTTCCAGAATCACAGCTAGAGATGGGGGAAGACACCAGAAGCCGTAGGTAGGCAAGCTCCCAGCTTGTCGATTTACCCCTTTGCTGATGTAAATTGGAGTAGCTGCACTGCCTTCATGGAAGATTTGGGCCCCTGTTAGTTTTGTTCTTTTTTAAGATTTTTTTCCCCCAAATTAAAGAAGACGCAAGCTCAGTGCCAAATCAGATGAGCCCATCATACATTTTCAACTGAAGCTGGCTGATTATGTAAATGTTTCATTACAATCACAGTTTCCAGTTAGACAATGGCCATTCTTCAGACCATTTTCACATTTTTCAATAGAAACTTAGAAACATCAACAATATAAAAGACCATGGCCCTCTCAAGCCCAGTACTTCTCTTTGAATAGAAATTTTAAAACACGGGGTTTCACTTTGATCTGAGGAGTTGCCTTTTCTCTTTTGCCATTTCCAAATAAAAACATTGGTCGAAATTCACCCTGTGTGTAAATATCTCCCATATTATGATTTTTTGTTTGCTTTTTAAGAGAAAAAAAAAAAAGGTCTGTAGCAGTGTGCCCACTCAAACCCAGTGGCTTACCAGGGACCACCTCCCATCGTGGTTCCCTGGTGATGTGCAAGCTGCTTTGGAGCGAGCTCCACAGACAGCTTCCAGCAGTGTAGGTGGAGATAATTGTGTAAGTTCTGGCACGAGTGTATTCACATGCTCATTTTCACGCATCCAGCAGCAGACCAGCAACACCTTATTGCCTTAGTGGCTGCTGTAAAGACCCCACCAGTGCCAGTACCTGCATCTCCTGGTAGCACATAAAAGCGGGGCAGGGCAATAAAAGAGGAGAATGCAAGGTGGGAAGCGATGGAAAGATGCAGGCTGAGATGTCTGACTGGGTGAACAGCAAGGGTACAAGACTGGCGTTCCCATGGGTTGGAGGGGGGAGAGTGGAGGATGCGAGGGCCTGGGTACATTTTCGGTCACGGTCTGATGAGGCGGGGGAGAACAGTGTTGGATCCTAGACTGAGTCTAGTGATGCAGTAGAGAAGAAGCCATGCCTCTCTGAGCCCATATGGATCAGCTGCCGCGGGACCAAGAGCTGCTACTGCCGTGGAAGCCCTGTAGCTGCTGGTTTGTAGGCAAACTACGTTTGGAAACATGTGTTTGAGAATCCCTAAGTCTTTTTAACTAATCCTCTTAATAGAACAGAAACAAACTACACTGCATTTCTCAAGGAGCAAAGGAGATTATTTGTTCATCTGCTTGTACCTACCAAATAGCATGTGTCAGTATAAAGGCTACATATTTATGCCATGATTATCATTTCCTTAATAAACAGTTTCTGCCAGAGGACCCAAATAGCTTTATAAACCTTGTCCCTGTATTAATGCGGGCAAACTGAGGTGCTGAACGGTTGGCACTTGAGGCTTTCCAAGAGATGTAAAGGAGTCAGGCACCCAGCTCTGCCCGGCTTTCCCTGGGAGCTGTGCATCTCAGCCCCCTTTGGAAATTCCAGCCTAAGCGATTTGCCCCAGGGTCACGCAGTGAGTCAGTATGTGAAGTGGGAACGGAGCCAGGCTATCCTGACTCTCTGTTTCCTATCCTAACCGCTGGACTACTCACAGGATATTTGATCATGCAAATCTCCTTGCACAATATCTTGTCAGCAATGTTTTGCCATGAAAGAATTGTCATCCCTAACAGCACATGGGATCCCTTGAAGAGTGAAATAGTAAACCCAAGACGTTCTATGTAGTCAATACTACAGATGACACATCCCACTGTCAGATCTTATTACAATCAAATATTTGTGGTGAAAGGACCAAGATGAAATGATGCAGTCCTGATAAAATGGCCATTAAAGACCAGATGTATGCACCTGGAAAATGAGACACACTGCATTAAGTATCAGGCCACAAGTATTCCATTTCCTATTTGGGGTCAGATCTAAAGTCAAATGAGATCACTTCTCATGCTGAGAAGATGCTTCTTGGTCTTAAAAATTCATGTAAAAAATGAAATAATGCAGGTCAGGTATTTATATATGTTCACCGAACCTAAAGAAAAGTATGTTATATTTGTATATATAAACTCAGTTAGCCAGTGAAATAAATGTAAATGTAAATATAAATATATTAGTGCAGCCAGGAGGAGAATTTGGCACTGTAGATGAAACTGTCCCTAGTATACTGAAATTAGTGAGTTATAGTCTGCTATTTGTTCAGTTATATATATATAAAAAGTATTCTTTTAGCACTTGCCTACTCAAATTTTGCACTGAAATGAGGAACTGTTATGGATACCCTCAAACGGCAGGTTCAGCTTTATAAATTATTTTACATTTAAAATAAACTATAGACATTAAATGTGTCATTTTCATTCCGTGGGAAAATAAGAATCCAGGGAACTAGTTAATAATACAATACTGTTCTCTTCTTGATCCAGCAGTAAATAAATACAACTGGAATTTAGAAAACATTTCCCTTGGTATTCTATACAAAGACTGCACTTGCTGGAAGCTTTGCAGCGGGATGTCCATTAACTGAGTACATAATCTATCACCTTTCCATTACAGTGTCTTTAGCTGGAACACAAGACCAAGAAAAACATAATTTTGTCTTAAAAATAGCCACAGTCTCCCTCAGAAGCAGATTACACTGAGCTACAACAGACTGTCTGGATGGGGAAAATGTTCCTCATTTCCGCATGCCCATAGCCTGTTAGCATTATTTACACCATGGGACTTCCTAGATACTCGGAGGAATGGAGCTCATTCTGCTAAGCGCTGTGGAAACATGTCATGAAAAAATAGTACCTGCCTGCAGATACAAGCTTTACGCTTACACTGTACTCCTCTGTACTGCTTTGACAGTGCAAATCTGTTCCAGCTGCCATTTTCCAATACATTTGCAATGCCATGGTTTGCTCCAGGGTACATGAAAAACTATAACGTGCCTTTTAATTATCATGTACCACCAAAGATGGGAAAGTGGAGCAGCCAGCCAGCCTTGTCTTTGCATCCAAGTGGGTAGAGGACATGACTAGGTCATACCTTTGCATGCATTTGTGCCTACCGGCGTGTTTAACAGCTTCATTACCAGGTGAGTCGAACTACAAGAGCCATCTTTCCATTCAGCAAATTATGTTCACAATGAAGGGTAACCCCCCGCAGTGTAGCTGAAGCCCCATGGTAGAGAAGGGCAAGGAGCCACTGAACATGCCGGGAACATGAGCAGCCGGCTTGGAGGAAAAAGGTTTAAGGCAAGCACTGACATCTCAGTGTGGACTTCTTTGTTACTAAGATGAAGACTCAGGACATGAGCATATTTGGACACTAATGCGGATGAAAAATGCTTCTAGGCAATTCACTGTTTCTCAGTGAGCTTGCCTCTTTACCAGGCTGGCAGCTCCATTTTGAACATGCGCTGCTTCTCGTCTCCTGCCTTCTTGCCTCCCTGGGAGTAAAGTTCCAGCCAGCGGTGGCACAGACCTAAGCAAAAGCAGGCTGTGAGAAGGAAACAGCCAAGCGTGCAGGTGCAGATAGCCCTGAGCAGTACCGCTGAGCATGGCCATACCAGCTTTTGGTGGCCACAGTGAGCTTTACATCCAGCCACCCCCCAGAACTTCCTTCTCATTCCCATTGCATTTGGATTGCAATTGTCAAAACCATTTGAAAACCTCTCTACCAAGGCAATAACCTAGCTCCTACTGAGGAGAGTTGCCAGGGAGGTGGGCCAAGCTGGCAAAGAAGTCGCATGTTATTTATCTGTGGTCACTGGTCAGGACAGACCAGAGAGCCTGCTATGCAGTGGCAAGAACTGACCATCAGCTGCCTCCAGAGCTGAGGATGTAGCGGCTGTAACCGCTTTTCCTTCCGCAAGCACCCTGAACAGGGGGACCTGCACCGTGATCGCACCTCCCTGTCTTTGGCTTTGACAGGAGACCTGGAGGTCAGAGGTCCTCCCAGCATCTGCCCACTGCTATCCAGGGGAAATGCTGGCCCAGACCTACGGCAGGGGAACCTTGCTTGGGAGACCTCAGTTCCTCTTCAATGGGAGCTGACAAAAACTCACGAGCAAGACCAAAACCTTTAGCTGGGTGAGACTATGGGTACCTGGATGTTTGCGTCCATCCTGTCCGGGCTGGGTTATTGTAGTGACTATCTGTGTCTGGATCCAGAGGCAAATAAACCTGTTCTCCTCAGGGGAGCAGGTTAGCGTGAACCCTCATTTTTCTGCTCTCTACCCCTGCATTGGTTTGTTGTGCACTTCATTCTCTGCTTCCAGCTTTTACTTCCGATTTTCCAAAGATTCTAAGGTTGACTTAGGACCCACTTGAGTCATATCACCACCATGATATCACCACCCTGACTCATTCAGTTCAGCTGTATTCTACAAGGATAACACGGCTTACAAAGCCACAGATGAATCAAGTAAACAGAAAATGTTTTATGAAAGGGCATTCAAATGAGATATTAAAGATAGATTTAATACTATGCTAGTAGTATGACTAGTGCTTGGGCATGTGACAACATCTTCCTCTTTACAAAGCATTTTTTCTCAGAAATAGCATGATGATGATACAGGTGATTAAAATGTTTCCCACTGCTTTGACCAGAGACAGAAAATCTCTCCTGGTAGTCTCCATGAAACATAGATCTCATTTACCTCACTAGCATTTCAACATCCTGGAAATAAATTCTCTAAAGCCTCTAAGAAAGCCTTTGCCTACAGTAGGAAATGGAGTAATTTCATTTAACCTCAGCCAGTGCTGGCTCTGGGTTTGCTGAAGGTGTGGACAAAAATAAATACACCAAACACTTGTGGTACACATGGCTAAAATGCAGTTGAAGGCAAGTAGGTAAAAAAAAAATTGGCCTGCTTTCTCCTGACAGGTTGGGGCAAATCTCACCTGTGTATGCACATTTGGTTTGTAATCCAGTCCTTAGTTGGGCTCCTTCATTGAGAATGACCTGTTTTGTCTTAATTTTATCCCTCCCTGAAACCAGGGGTTTGTGTAACAGCTACACAGAACAGCTGCTTGGACTATGCATGGGCCAGTTTACATTAGCCTGGTTTTTCTTGAGAAAGTCATAGTTTAAACAAATGGTTATGTCTATTTTAATCATTTTTGTCTTCTTTTGAAGTGTTTTTTCAAACATTAGCTTTTTTTTCCTTCAAAATCAAGTTTAGCTTTACAAATTAGTCTGCTCTGTCATGTCCCCTTTAAACACAGCTGTTACTACAATGTAAACATAGGTTTAAAAATGTAGATAAACAGTTACAAGAAAGAGATCTTCAAGTGTTTTTAACACATGGTCAGTTCTTGCTTACTTGATTTGCCTCAGTTTAAAATTAGAATTCAAAATACACACTGTATTTCACAGATGTCAGCCCTTCAATAATAACACTTACATAGTGCTTTACATTTGCAAAGTGATGAACAGAGAGACACCAACTAATAATCCTCCAAATGCCCCCGTGAAAGAAGCGAGCATTATTTTATAGGTGGTGAAATGGAGTTACATTGGTTAGAGCAGGAAACATTTGCAACATTTTCCTACCCTTGCACACAGCTCCAGTCCTGTCAGCGATAAGAGCTGCTTGGAGTCCCGCTAGTGCTGCAATTACTATATAGTACCTTCTTTATGTAGCTGCAGCCTATTGGAGCACAAGGCAGGGACCAGGGCTTACTCAGTGGGACTAAACAGTTGTTCAGTCCCTGTTCCAAAAAACACAGAAAATCAAAATTAGTGGTGAAAATACCCAATGTCATTATATTGATAGACCCCAGGCTACCACAAGACACTGGTCAGAAATAACCAACAACATATTAGAAATGAAATGGCAGGGCCAATGTCATCACCGAGGGACGCAGTGGCTGGAGTTCAGAGTGAGATTTAAAAGCTTCTCCCCTGAGACTTTCGGCACTCATCCTTTCTTGGCAACATCACCTCTCTTTAACAGAGATATTCTTTTGCTTTTTCTGAAAATTTTGCCATTATGTTCAGCAGCTGGCCCGCCAGGACATTACCACCCTGTTAAAAGAACGTCAGTCATGTAACGACAGAGTGCGCGTGATTTTAATGTGAATACTTCTGTGAATGAGAGAAAGGGCATGGGGATCATAAATCTGAAGCAAATGTTTTCCTTTTAATGAATTGAGAATGACTTCAAACTTAGGAAGTACTAAAATAAAGTGAAATTATGAATGAGCTCTCCCTTCATGGTTATCTCTAACAACCGAAAGTAAAGTGTATGGTATTTGTGCTGCATTTATATCAGACAAGTGGGAATGCCTACAGAGCCATTAAAAGTCTAGCATAAAATATTATACCGTTTGTTTTTTCTACAAGACTGCATACTGGTTCCCCCAGATGAAGTTACACATGTGCTTTCATCCCGAAAGCTCATTTTCAGATACTTAGAACTATGTTAAAACATCACCTTTTTGGAATGCATGTTTCCAGTGTTGGACTGAACTGCTTCAAGCAAAATTGGATAGCCCTTTTGAGAAAATGGAGAGTAAAATAGTATGTTTGGGGCACTATAAAAACTACTTATTTTGCTTTTTTAAAATTGAGAACAGTTGCTTCTTAGGAAACAGAACTTCTAATTTGCCCTGAGTGGTAGGACTCAGTGTCAGGTATCATCCTCTGTGGGAGCTGGGTACCCCGATCCCTTCTGAGGCTGTGGTCCTCAAGTTGTAGAAGATCAACCAGTTGTGATCCTCTGAGAAGATCAGTTTTGAGCTGGCAGAGTTCAGTCCAATGTGTTTGTGGGTGCCCAGTATATGTTGTCACATAATGGACTATTGATGTAGGAAGAAGTATTTTTTATGGTTTAGGCACTGAAACTGGGAAAGACACAGAGGATTAAGACTCATTTAACTTTAGCCATCCAAAAAAATTAGGTACCCAGGTTCACACTGTCTGTGGTCAATGGCAAGAGACAGGGTACCACCGAAGGAAGGTCTATCACAAAACAGTGTTTCTAAGGTAAAGGAGATGAATTGCTCCTCAGAGGCACACTTGATGAAATAGAGAGCTGAAATAGTTAGCTTTTAGTGACCTAAAACTGCTGAGATAAAAACTACTTTCATACCAAATGCTTATCAGCAAAATAAAAATAAACCTAATTTCTTCATGCACCCTGTAGTCCCTGCAGCATGTCCTTTGTTATGAGTATCTACAGTATGTAATGTGGAAGGAGGGAAAAGGAGGTCACTCTTTTACGTAATACAGAGCATAAATAATATCTGTTTTCTGATATTCCATGCTAGCATGTGAACCAAAGGGAAATTTCAATCCAGTAGTTGCTCTGCTGTTAGTTTATTTATAGTCAAATGCCAGAGTAAGCAGAAGAAAATGGACTTTCATTTTTAATTAGTGGATGTTTTTAAAATAACCTTGCACCTTCCCTTCCTTTTGTATGATATGCAAAGAACATGGCTTCGTGAAAGGCTGTTATCACAGGAGAAAGTGCCAAAAAGAGACCTTCTTCTGCCTGGTACATTGTTTCCAGTCATTTTTTAGGGGAGCCTTGTCTTACTGAGCATGAAAATTGTGTGGACTGGAGCATTGCACTGCTACCTAGCAAATAAAGCACATACATCTAAAAAAATCCATACCATCCACTCTAAGAAAAAAAAGGAGGGAAGGGAAGGGAAAAAGGAAGGGGAAAGCACAAAGATGGGGGTGGGGAAAGGAAAGAAAGAGAAAGGAAGAAAGAAAGAGGAGCAGGAGGGAGAGCGAAGGGAAGGACGGATAAAGAAAAGAATAAAGAAAAGAGAATGAACAGCTGGGTATTGAGCCACCTGCCTATCAAGAAAAATCAAAAGCAAGCTGCCCATCCACCTATATCTTTACCCTACCACAACAAAGGCTTTTATTGCAAAGCCATGTATTTCCCAGCCCTCACCCACAACACACTTGCCTTTTCTTTCCATATGATGGTTCATGGTTGGGAATGAACAAGACTGAGATTTTTATGGTGTTTTCCCTTTTTTCTAGGAACTGAATATGAGATGGACAGAGGAAAGAACTTTGTGAAGAAAAGATGATGAGTAAAACACCAGTTAGTTCCTCAATACCCTGGTTTCGAGGCTAAATTTTGTTAGCTGTTTCAGGTAGGGGTCCTGTTTAAGGGAGAGAGACTACGGATGCTTGGCACCTTTGTTGGTGGGGCCACAGAGCCAACCCTGAAGTGACCTTGCCACTTTGGACTAATGGACACACGTCACACAGATGTTTCCCTGGTTCCCAGCCCTACCATGGCCGTGATCTGACCCAGGGTGATTCTCTCCCTTTGTAAAAGAAACACACATCACACATCTTCTGCACTGTCATGAAAGCAGCTCCTCCATGCACAGGCTCTTTGGTAAAGAATAAGGCAAGAAATTTCATGTGTTAAGTTATACACCAGAGGGAGTTCCATGAATGTAGTACAAACATTCTGACACTACCAAAGAAAAGTCAATTTAAAAATGACAGGACTTGAGTACTGTCGTCCATAGTTCACACTGTAGCTCCTCCTGTCTGCAAAAATTCATGGCCATCCAGCTTCATTTGCACTGCACTTCCCATAAGCAGCTGAACTCAGGGGCTGTTGACAGTGAAATTGCTCCTTACCTTTTTTTTTTTTCCCAGGATGGATCCTCATCTATTTCTCATTGAGAAAACCACATTAAACTGATTTCATGTAGGTAGTATTAGATAGTAGGATCCATCTAGGTTTGCATGAAACAAACACAGTTCTCACATTTGGAACTGCTTTAAGACAATATCTGAGATTTCCCAGCCATTTGGCCCTATATGATGTGTATGATGACGGAGAGCCGCCCTGCCCTCCCTGTTCACCCCCTACATGAACACGCAGTTTTAACGTCAGCCTGTTTGCTGAAAGGATTCCATTTAGTAACTCGTCTCCTGTTTTCATCCATTATAATTCCTTTCCCCTTGCCCCTCTGGAAATGTTACAAATTTCATTACAGAAGACCAGCCAGTCCCTGCCTTTTCACCTGTACTCGAGTCAGCAATGTTCAGCTTCTCTCCCTACAGAAATGACATCCAGAAGCCTGCCGTATACTTGCTGACTGACTTCAGGAGTTTACTTCAAATCTAGCTTTGAACCATGGAGGAGATGCAACAGGTCAAACGCAGTTCCTGATGTTTTGGCAGGTCTTCTTTCCTCCCTTTTTACTGTTTGTTTTTTTGTTGTTGGGGGTTTTTTTAAAGCAACTAAATGGACTTTGTTTTGTCTTCTGCATTTTATCAGGCTATTTATAGACTAGGTCCCACCATGCAGCTGAATTTTTTTTCTTCCAGTAACATAATGCAAAAAAAGGTAGTGCCCTCATTGAAGGCAACTCTGTTAATTAGAGGAAAGGCTCGTATTGTGTGAACATTTGATAACTGACTGTGGGCTGAGTCGCTGCTGCTCTTTGTCTGAGAAATTCAGAATCCATTAGGCTGATAGCCACTGTTCTTCTGAGGAAACTACAGCCCTTGTGGCCCTTCCTGTTTCCTTTCAACATTCTTAATGTGATAGTGGAAGAGGATATCCTAAGGTCAGACATTAAAATGTAAAGTTGTGAGGTGATGATTAAATGGGAACACAGTGAAAACTTCACTATTCATTATTTTAATACAGTCCAGCCTGTGCTGATATAATCATTTCCAGCAGATATTTAAGGTAGTTATAGAAATGATGAAAAGAAAGGCCTTTCATTTATTATCTTAATTATATTTTGTGTGTTGCTTTTTTTTTCTTTTCTTTTCCCAGAGACCAACATTAAATGTTCACGTTTAAGTCTTACAAGCCCATTTTAAAAGACAGTAATATATTTTCAGCTCTGTATTGCTCTTTGATCTTTTGAAGTATAATGTCTCACAAAGTGTTATAGCAATGGTCACTTCAGTTGAGATTCATAAACATTTTCCATCATAACTCCATTGTTCCATGGTCTTGTAACGTTCTGAAAAACCCCTTTTGGGCTGAAACTGTCCATTCTCAGTCACTGCAATTAGTTTTAAAATTGGGGAATGATCTGTTCAGCTTTTTTTACTTATGGGAACAGCAGAGAAAAAGAAGCCCCACTTTTCCCACGGTAAGTGGTTTTCTGAACGCTGCTACAGCAAAACCAGCTGAAATATTAATCTTGAACTTCTTTCCACGGGCTGACTGCAGTTAGTTTCTTTACAGAGGATTATTCTTCTGTATCAAACCATACAGGTAGAACAAGTGCGTGGTGTTGGTAGATGTGATCTCCCAGCTTGCAGGAAAGTTACGATTCAGCAACGGGAGAGTCCAGCAGGACTGTTCATGGGCTTGAGGAGAGACACACACTTACATACCTCCTGAAATTGGGTTGTAGCTAAAGAGCAAACCCAAAGTAAAAGGCAAGCTTCCACATGAAAACAAGAGTGAAGTAAGGCATTGTGCCCTACATGGTGAATGGGACATGAGGGCTGTGGCAGTCTTTGCTTCTCAGCTGCGAGGGAGGGGAAGGCAGAAGAGGTGAGCAGGCAGCATTGGCAAAAGTCATATGGACCCTGCACTGGCTTTACACGTTCAAGGAGAATATTAATTCAGGCACACAGGGACAGCTTTCAGTTCCTGTTTTCATTATTTTAAAGCCCAAAGTTTTAATTATTTACATTTTTTTAAACAGAGACTCCAAAATACGGAGGATGAGCAGCTATATTACGGTTTGCTGTTAGAACCTTACTTTTGCATTTCCCGACATTTTGTGATTTTAACCATTCATCTGTAGCAAAGCATCAGCCCAGGCTTTTTCCCTCCATTTAATTTTAGACTGAGTACAGAGTGAGTACAATAACCTTGGTAAATTAAAATGTCACATGATTTCCTTTCTGCTAGCCGAGCGGATATGTCTGCAGAGCTCTAATGAAGGAGGGTTAGTACAAGAATGGAGAGCTTGCACTCCAAGCACATCAAAGCCCCTCAGTGTTTGTAGAGTTCATGTGCAAAAAAACGCAAATGCTGTGTGAAATTCCAATTTGGATGAGTTGCGGTCTTCTCCTATCTGCTGTTAAGTCTTCATCTAGAATGAAGGTACAATGGAAGTTGATGGAAAGAGCTTGGACAGTAAAGATTAGTAAAGATTGTGCTAAATTAGGCACATCAGTAAAAGCTTTGAGGCTGGTCTCTAAGTTGTTACACCTGGCTGGGATTGCAGTCCTTTGCCAGTTCATGTCCAGGACTTACTTGGAGCACGACCTAACTGTGGGCTTGTGCAAGAGGTCATGAATTCGTTCAGTTTTAACTTCAAGTCTGGTATTTTTGCTTCTTCTTTTCCTTGAGAATCATTAGGGCTGGCGCTACATCACCTCGAGGAAAGGGAACAGACTCATGGTGTTTTGAAGAGACGTAAGGGACAGTTGTTGGCCAGGGCTGACCTCTTTCAAGTCCCATTACATAGAGTCAAAAGCTCGCAGCACTTCCCAGGAAGCATTCAGCAATTTGCAGGAATGGGTTCTCAGGATCTAGGTCGCCTAATGAATTTTAACAGAGCGGAATCACATTATGAATGGAAAGCACCAAATAGCAGATACTTTTCTTTATTTAAACTGGCTGCCTGTAATTTCTGAAGTACAATTGACTTCTTTCAGTCCCAGCCCTGTTGCAGAATTGTGTGGGGATGACAGAAGGATTTGGATAGTCAAATGTGCGATTCTACTCTAAAAACTGGCTTCAAAATGGCATTATGTATTAATGATTCCCAGAACAAATTTGCTCAGTTCACAAGTGAAAAGCTGAGGGGTTTTATATCTGCCAGCTCTGCAAATTCCCCTTGGGGCATGAAGGTCAAGCTTGCGCTATTTCCTTCTCACACATCATCATCACCGTCATCATCAGTAATAAAGATTATGAGGACCAAACTGTGCCTCAGTTACGCCTGTGTAAGCTCCGATGTGTTTCAGGGGTTGCACAGATGTAAGGAATCGTCCCTCCGTGGTTGCAGAGCCATCCTGCATGGCCAGCATTGCCCAGGGACCTGCAGCACAGGGGCTCTGCCTGCGTGTGACAGGTCTGACCCTGCAGCATCAATCCCCTCCCGGTCACCCTCACTGCTGCCCCAGGTGAGCCCTGCAGGGATTTGTGGATGGAGTTAGGCACCGTGCAGGCAGCCTTGCTCATACAAAAGGTGAAGGGCTGCTTGTAAATGCCATGGCTGGATCCAGCGCAGCAGCCAGGCCCTGGTGCGGGTGCTCAGGACCCAGGCATCAGCTGTGGAAAGGCTTTAGACCTCATGTTTGCTGTCCCGATGCCTGGGGATGCCTTCTAGACCACAGGGCTCAGACCACGGGCTGTCTCTAAGCATGGACTCACGCCTGTGTTGCAGAGCAGCTCCTCTAACTTCAGTCAGCTGAATATGTAAAGGACCTAACTGACTTCCCACAACTTTCTGAAAAGAAAGGCAATATTGCAATGAGATTTAACAAAATTCATAAAATAGCTCCTAATAGGGAGCAGAGTTCTTGGGGAAAGAAGGGTTCTTTTTCCTGAGAAGTGTTATTTTTGCCGCTCCTCAGAAGAGGGCTGTGCTTCAAACCTGTCTCAGTGTGACGGGAGTGACTGAAACTAAAAGCTGGCCTGAGACACATCGTCCCTTTCCCATCAGAAGACCCAGGGCATGCTGCAACATTTTGTACAAGGCTCCCAGACGACACTTCTCTGTGGAGATGCAGCATCGGACAGGGCTGAGCAGTTAAGTTTCCTGTGTAGGGTTTCAGGCTCCGACTTGACACGTGTTCAAAGTCTTTCCATAACACAAGTGTAGTGATGCAAGTGAGAAAGCAGGTGGCTTTGTGCGCTTGGAGAGTAAGTTCAGCGGCATTTTCAACTGTGTAATGGCTTTGTCTTTTATGTTGCTTTGTGTTTGCTGTCTACCTGACGCAGACTGTGCTTGGGAGTCACTCCAAGAGCCTCGCTGCAGCCACACAGGAAGCGGTAAAAGCGGAGAACTAGACCATATATTTGTTAAACCTTAGGCTTTTGGGGGATATTTTAAATTTATTGCTTCCCTAGATTATTTTTTGAATATTGCAGGTGCTTGGATAGTAAGACCCATCTTCTAAGCAGCACAACGCACAGCTGACAAAAGCTTTTTTGACGCTGTCTCTCTATACCCTTTGGCTGCCGGGCTGCTCTGGGGACAGCAGAGTTACGCTGGCAAAATTTACATGGCACCAGGTGTGTTCCTAAAGAGTGGCAGCAGCTTTCCCGTTGGATGCAAGGGCTGGAGAGGCTGCTGAAATCCTCCCAGCTGCGTCCCCCTTCTCTTTACACTCCTCTGTCACCTCCTCTGTCTCTGACATGCCCTTGGCACTGACGCTTCCATGGGGTTGCCTCCGTGTTTCCTGACCCAGAACGACTCTTTCCCAAACCAGTCAGATCCCCTTTGCTCTGAGTGCAACCCTTTTGTGCGAAGGGATTGGAGCAGAGGTGAGAATTTCATTTTTGTACTCAGGAGTAATCTCATCCTGAACTTTTCTTTCATGCATCAATCTTCTACCTATGCTAACTACCCAGGCGTTTGTGAACAGACACCCTGCTGAGCTACTCTGGGTCAAATTACTCTGTTTGTATCACAAAATGCCAACAAGACCACCACAAATTGTACAATACGGTGGGAGCACAGAGCCTCTGCTGGGAAAACCTTGTGTTTTATGGGTAAGTCAAAGGCTGTGGGAGAAAACAGGCACAAAAAGGTGAGGGCACTTACTGTGCAGCTTACCCAAGGCTGCGTAGTAAATTACTGTGAAAGGCAAGAGTAGAGTCCAGTTTTGCTTCTGTAGTGGTGTTCCACTCCCTGAAGATAAGAATCAGGAACCTCTTTACAGATTACAGCATTTTTCTATATAGATCTCCTTTTTTGCTTTGGAATGAATTAAAAATTGAAACAAATACTAAGGTTTAGGGTTGATCATGACGACCACCAGTCTCAAAGAAGCGTGCTATATTTACATGTACCATATATACATTGTTATCATTATTTGTGTGTATGTGCACAGCACATGTGTGAGCTATAGCTCATGCAAGCCCATATCTTCCTCGTAACTTGTACAGTGCAGACAGCAAGCCCATGGAAGGGTAATAAGTGCTTTTTTTGTAGCTTCTGGCCACCAAAAGCACTTTGGATTCCCTGCAGTTTGCATCTGGGGACTGAGGGGATGTTGTCCATCTTCTTGAAGCACATCTTTAAATTTCATACATCCTTGGTGGCTATGAAATAACCAGCCAGGCTTCCCAGGTAGCCATGGCCTGGGGCAGCATGACTTAGTGACAGAGGGAAGATAGGAGTTACCATGCTGGCGAGGAAGGAAAGTGTGCAGGAGCCTAAAGTGGAGTCATTTACATGACACGGGGACCAAAGAGCAGGTTTTCAGAAGGGAAGTCAAGCAGCAGAGTGAAGAATGTAAAGGCACCTGCCCTGTACTCCTCACAAGCTCTTGTTAGTAGTTTTCCCTGCAACAAACTTGCCCCTTGCTCTCAACAGGTATCCACTTACAGCAGTTTACAGCCAGGTAACTTACAGCACCGTATTTCAATCTGATGCCTGATCTTGCACAAGGTGACATGATAAGCAGGCACTTTATAACATCATAGAAATCCCCTACAGAGTAAACTAAATGACCCTAGTCCAGCCACTTGCTACTGATGTGACAACAGCCTTTTCTTTAACAATTTATATATTTAAAAAAAAAAGGCAAAAAAAAAAAATTTACTAAGAGTCTGTGTTAGTCTCATTTCCTTGTTTAAATCTCTGTGGAAGCCTCTTTTTTTACTTGTAGCCTTTAGTGTTATGCCCAGGTAAGACATCTGTTATTATCTACTTACACAGTAGGTTTCACTCTTACTTTGTCTGATCAAAGCATCTAGTAATTGTTAACATTGAGCGTCTAATAACTGTTAGGAAACAATTCTGGATTAAGATTTGTTTTACTCTAGGAAGTGCTTTAGCAGGTAAGATTTTGTGATTACTGCCATTATTAGAAATGAAAATGAAATCACAGAAGTCCTGGATTCCCTAGTGTACTTTAAAAAATCCCTTACCTTTGCACTGTTTCTGAGATGCTGGTACCTATGGTGTAAGCATTAATGTACTGAGACAGATATTTATATTCTTTTGTTGTCTCCACTTCTTTGAGCAATGAGAGATGATGGTAATGAGGTTTGTGTCCTCTTCACACCCTTGCACCTGTCTACAGCAATCTGTCCCAGTGGCATTCTGCTACGTCTAACTCGTGTCATGTTGGGTGCTTGACTGAAAATTCAGAGATTTCTAGGGCTTGGATGGACCTCAAGGGATCCTGTACCGCAGAGGTGGCCAAATGGTGACCCACAGGCCAGATCCAGCCCACCAGAACAGCCAGAATCACATCACTGCTCACTCCCACCCATAATCCATCCTCCTTCAGGAAAGCCTCCAGGAGAGAAGCAAGGGCTGGGGGGCTGGATGAGCTGTCACTCTCTGCCACACTCTCTGCCTCTGGGATTCCTTGCTATGGGACCACACATCCATACCTCAGCTCACCTTTCAAAAAAAAAAAAAAGTCCACGTATCATCTTGTACCCTCCACAGATTTTCACCTACAGACAGTGACTGACTGGACTACCTCTTGAATGACCGTGTTCTACTGCTTCTTTTCTGCATCTCATTCATTGCCTTACTGGTGAAAGGGAACACAAATTTCTCCGGGTTTTCTGTCAGTTGTTTCAGAGACCATGTACTGCTGCCTTCTGCAACTCTTGTGGTCTAAAACCAAGCTGGTCTCTAGCAACGCTCAGTCTAGAAGTGCATGTAGATATGGCCTTATTCAGTTATTGTATTAATATAAGACTGTAACTGCAATCTTTTTCAGTGTAGAATAAAGTCTCCAAACAGAAGACTGAACCATCTTTTACTCAGTCTGTTGTGTGGCTTTCCCATTTCTATTGTTGCAGTTCCTCCCCAGCCAAGGGTTTACTCAGCCTTTTTTGTTTGTTGATTTTGAGAAGCAGACTGGAATTAACCAAGCCACACACATTTATTTATATGTATATGTACGTATATATAGCTATATATAACCATGTGTATATTTTTTATACTGAGTGTTATAGTAGGAACAGTTCCCCGATAGTTCACTGTTTGTCCTCTTCAGCATTAGATTAACATACCCTTCCAATGGTTCTGGCTGTCTGGTCATTACCTAGTTTTTATTAGACAAGGCTGCATTCAGCATCTCTTCACATGAGGACTACCGACTCCTTTATTCCCCGGGAAAGAAATGCCTCCAGAAGCAGAGCTCCCTTAGCGTGAAAGCAAACCCTGTGTGCCGGCTTGAGGCGCTGCTGCCCACCGCGTCTCCCAAAAGATACCAGCCACCCTTCTCGCCTGCTGCTCAAGGACTCCCCGTCCCTTCTCTCTCTGGTTTTGAGTATGGTGCCTGTGGAGAGACACTCCCCATGGGGAGGGACAGAGGGAAGGAGGGAGGGCAGAGTTGCACAAGCAAAGGACCGACGCGGACTCGCCAGCTCCAGGTCTGCAGACCTCCGCTCCCTCCTGGGCACACCGTGTGCCTGGTGTTGGGGGGACCCGAGGGCCCCGGCTCCTCCCTGGCATGGTCCCAGCCAAGGGGGCTGCTGTTTAGAGGGGCTTGGACTGCTCCGTGTCTGGTGGCCACATTCCTGCACGTGGCAGAGGCGCAACCTGGTCTCACCGGGCACCACCGGGGGTGGGTGCAGGTCCCAGCCGCCCATGCACTGGGATGGTTTCCAGAGCTTTGTCCGTGGTTCTGCTCCTCTCCCTGTCCTGTGGGTTTTCCACGAGCTCCTTGCACAAAAGGAGGGGAGAGGCCAGACACCGTGGAGTCTCTGACCCCAGCGCAATTAGCCCTGGGGGTCAAGGGGCCGCCAACTGGCATCTTATTTGTCTCGTTGCCCTTGTCAGGATCGCTGGCTGAGGCAGGAAAGCAGGGGTTATATAAGCAAAGCATAAAAGCGATTGTTTTCTGGGCAATGAACAGATCAGGTGAAGGCTGTTTCCTTTCTCCCATCTGCCGCATTGTAGACCCTTTTAGGCAGAACAAGCGGCTACACAAAAGCCAGGGGCCAGCTAGTTGTTTCGGTATTGTGTGGGTCTAATTCTTTAATCCTGTGCCATTCTTCCTAAGTGATCAGTGACTGACTGGAATGAAAAATCCCGAAGCATAGATTTTAAAATTGCAAAACTGGAATCACTTGAACCATGGCTGATTAAAAAGGAGGAGACTAGACCTTCAACAACAAGTGGATCAAATTTAGCTCATTGGATTGACATGTCTCCAGTGTCATCCGCAACAAGAACCAAATGCTAATTGCCTGACACTATTAAACACCTCATCAACTGTGACTTAGGCCTCTCCCTGTGCATGACTTCAGAAAAACAAGCCTGCCTTTATGCTTATCCCAGTTTCGTGATTTTCAGTGGACCTATTTTTCTGATGCTAATGGGGATAGTGTACTTTGTTGCTACCGTTTTGCAAACTACTTTTGATGAAGTGCACAGAGGAAGCTTTCACACAGTCTGGATTCACTAATTGGAAAAAGACTTGAGACAAATCTGAATGGCACCATGTTTCCCCATGTCATCACGGAGCTGTTGATACTCTTCAAAAGACCGCAAGGAATGGTGGTGACATACTTCATTTTCAGAACTCTCAGAAGAAGGGAGAAAACAGGAAGATTCTAATAAAAATGCTAAGTACAATATATTATCTTGCCAGCAAGAACTTGTCCTATGAAGCCATTACTCAGAACAAGATGAAAATATGAAGAATTTGACCGCAGCTTTTTTAAACTGTTTTTCTGAAGTCAGAATATGATTCCAGGACTTTTAAATGGTTGAGAAAGCATCAAGTCAAATTCACAGGTCCTGTTGTGCTGCTTGAGTAGTAAAGGCTATTTCTAGGAAATTTCTAGGAAAGTGGCATGCTGCTGTGGTAAATAAAGATTTGACTTATCCAATGAAGGGCAATTATATCTGCAGTATGTAGGTGACACAAATACTTGTGAAGGGTTTGCTGCAAGACAGCCTGTACACTGTCAGAGATAATTATAGCTGCAATTAGAGTAATCTCCAGATCTGAATATTGACTACTATTGTGGATCATGCTATGCTGGTTTTGTGTGGCAATCTGAAATCAGTAAGAAGAACCACAACTCATGAATACATGTTATCACAGGCAAGCTATGACCTTGCCAACTGTAAAGTATGCAGTGAGATGCTGTGAGACTAGAGCTCAGCGAGGGTTGATATGGCAACTCAGATGGGAAAATGCAAAGGAACTGATACTGATAGAATTTAGAAAGTCTTAAAAATTCAGTAGAAAATGCATGAATCATATATTACTGTCACAGAAGTTCTGTAGCCTGGAAAATAACTTTTTACTTCAGTCCATGCACCAGATCAGACACAAATTATTCTAGGAACAAATCAGTGAGAAAGTTGGGGGTGAAAAGACTGATTGAATTTGAAAGGTGAATAAAGTTTCCAGGAAGATATCGAGAGTGAAAGAAGAACCCAAACACCCACATTGAGAAAAGAAACTTTACGGTCTCATCAACTCAGAAATAATGAATTGTAATCAATATTCAACAAAGATGTGTTCATAAAGTTTATGTCATTATTTAAAATGTTGAGGTTCTCAAAATAACTCAAACTGTAAAAGAAATAAGTGTTCAGTGAGGTATGTTTCCTATTTCAATAAAATGAATTGATTTTTTTGCTTCCCCTCTTGCAAAATGACTAGAAACTTCCCAAAAGATAAATGGAGATATTACAGATACAGTTCAGAGTTTGTGCCCTTGAGACACTAAGTTCTAGGGAGACTGAAGCTGGATGAAATAAAGATAAGAAATTAAAACTTAATTCATAGATTACATTAGATCCCTGCTTCAACATCATTATTTAGAAGATACTCTGTCTCTAATGAATGCAATTTTAATATTTCTCTGTACTAATTTTAGCTTTGGTTTATATAGAAGTGTTCTATGTTTAGCCAAAATGCATACCATCTGTTTTCTGAATTGATATAGCTGATAAAAATGATTTTGGTGGGACCCATGCTGAAAAGGACAATACTAGTGCTCAGCATGAAAGGAAAAGGTAGTTTCAGTTTGGAGTAGGACAGTCATGGCTCAACTACTGCATAATTTTATAAGTCTACCAGGACAAAACTGGTGACCTACAGCTTACAGCTGCTGTAGGAGAATTGTTTTCAAGAAATTACACGATCAGTCATGTGCTAGAACTTTTTTTATATTTATAGTTCATGTTTTTTATTAGTGCTGAAAAGAGTAGTGTTTCAAAGGGTATTTTTTTAACATAAGTAAATGGTCCATTTTTGACAAAGTGAGATAATCTAGTTCTGTCCCATACTCCATCTCTCCTTTACAAATAGAATCCCTAAATATTAAGGGAGAGACTAAATCTATTATCCCAGTCCCAGTATCCTGTATCCTGCAATTGCATGTGGAAATGTAACATGACTCTAAAGAAAAGGAAAAGGTTTCCTCATCTGTATGGCTCTCATTCACATCTTCATAGTCAAGATTATTAGGAGATGCTGTTGAATGTGCATTTCACAAGAAATGATGTTTTGAACTTTTAAAATCAACTATTTCTTGGTTTTACAGGTGAATTGGAAAAAAAAATATTTGGAAACAAATGAGTATGGTTTTGTGAGCCCCAAGTGCTGGGATCTCTCACAAGGCTGTTTGTAAAAAGTGAGGCTGATTTTGATTTTCACTATCCAGAATAAAGTAAGAAATGGGAGGGGGGGGAGGATAAAAATAGAAGGAAAGCCACGATAGATAATGGCATGTGCACTGGATTTGGAAAGCGCTTTCTTTTTACTGGGATGCTATCTGTCATGTGAGTAAAGAGTTGTGAGTACAAACTTTACTTTTATGTGCAATAAGTCAATTGATTTGTACCATTTCTTCAGCTTACACAATTGTTCTACATCAGAGAAAATACATCCCTCTCCAGTCGGGCAGTAACTGCAGCCAGCACCTCTCTCATTCCGATCACATACCTTTTTTTAGGCAATATATTACATACAAAGAAACCATTGTACTTTCATTCCTGCCAAATGTGATACAGCTTACAGGAGACAAAAGAGCAGAATGGTTCCTTTTAATAGATCTTGAACCTCCAAGTAAATACATAGAGGTTGCTCAAGCGCTAACGTCTGAAAACCGAACCCCGCGGCTTTGATTGTAGTAGCTCAAACAAACCAAACTCTGCAGGGCTTGCCCGGCGGTAATTGCGATAAACAACATAGGAGAGCTCCCAAATATTGCTCAACCGAGCACGGCGTCGGCGACCCGCCAGACGCCTGATGGCCACTTCTGACCGGCATCCCGCGGCCGGCGGGGAGGGACGGCGGCAGCCCCAGGGCTGGGGTGGCTTCCCTCAACCGGCTTGGGAGGGACCAGGGGAATGGTGGACATCTGTGGATCACATTTGGCCTCTGCACCTCCCCTGGTGCTTACACGCAATGAGTCAAGGAATAATACATACACAAGTCGTGGAGAGCCGTAATACAACGGAGTGCAACCGTTGTAGCCAAAATAAACAAGACTAACAGCACTCTCCATTCAGAGTGGTGCTACTCGTAGCAACAGGGAGCCCTTTATTATATTTAGAGCAAAATAGCGTAGGGAGAATACAGCACTTGGAGAAGAAAACCGATTGCATAGAGAAAGGACCGCTCCTGTTCACACTGAAGTCACTGACAAAACTCCTGCTGCTCCTTCCCAGGAGGCTGGTTTGGCCCAAGGTCAGCAGTGACTTTTGCAGGTTGTAAGCCTGTGCATTATCACGGCGGAGCCCTAGTGACACACTGGCTGGTGAAGGGGATAATTTTCAGCAGAGGCATCGATGTGCAACTTCCCAAGTACCTGGGAGCAATTCCCCCACTGCCTCCGCTCCGTGCTGTGCTCCGCTGCCTTCCCCATAAAATGTGTTTGAACACATAAAGCTGACCTCCGCACGCAGAGGAGGGTTCCGAGGAAAAACAAAAGCCGAGTTTTCTTTCAGGATTGCCAATATGGGCAATATCACTTATTTGTAGCTATTACTCTGGTTGACGGGAGGCTGGGGGGAAATAATATCGGCAGAAACACCATACCCGATGAGAGAACCCCAGCTAGAAAGCAGTAATGAAGAGACCGGGCAGTGACGGTATATAAATTAATCACGAGTGCATGACAGGATGCTTTGTGCAAAAAAGCAAATTGCTATTTTTGGACACGTTCCGAGGGAACCTGAGTAAATCAGTGACATAAAGCATTCCCCTTTTCACAGCTCAGGACTCAGGCATGAGACCCTGGCTCATGTTGGTGAGCACTTAGTCACACCAGCAGTCCCACTGACTCCAAGAGCATAACTCATGTAGTCTGTTTTGTTCTGGGCCCCTTGGTTCAGAAGAGCTAGTGATAAACCTGGGCAGCCTAAAATCCAGCAACACAATTGATAAAAGGGTCAGGGGCCATGACCTAATGGGAAAAAGCAGGTAGACTTTGCTCGGGCTGGAGAAGAGGTGACAATGGGCATATGCCTTTTGTCAGGGAGTGACACAGGTGTTAGTGAATGATTTAAAAAAAAAAAAACACTCTAGAAAAGAGGTTCCATGAAAGGGAGAAAAGAAGGTGCAGTAATACCATTATAGTAAAACTCATGAGTGCAACTGTATGAAAAGGTCTTTAAAGATGTGTTCAGTCAGGCAAGAATAAGTATACCCTGAGAAATCACCGAGGTATATAGAGCCCCCCACCCCCCCCGAATAGGTGCAAGACAAAGCCAGACTTAATACTTAGGAGTGAATGTTAAACAAATACAGCATTGAAGTAACAGCATTAAAAAGTGCTGCAAACTTATCCTCTCCAAAACCCAGGAGGGAACTCAGTAACAGTTCCCACACCATTTTTGTCATAATTAAAAGACACTCCAATCTCAAAAAAAAAAATGCCAAAGCAGACGTATAAATAAAAACAACAGAAATAAATGATTGAACAGTAACAGTGGTCATAACAATTTCATCACTGGGAAAGAAAAAACACCCCACATTTTAAGCCTCTCTTAATGTGAGGGGGAGAAAAAACAAGCTAGGTTTCAGAAAGAGGAAATCACACACTCTTGGGCTCTTGGAAGATTACTGATATGCCAAAGGGCTTGTGACTGCAAAACCTACTAAATGGTGGACAAATTGATTCACAAGCCTGAATATAACCAGGCTACTTTTAGGCTGGAGATTTACACAGCATTAAGGCTCACATACGCTGTGTCTTAAAAAGTATCCAATATAAAAAAGACACTATTAGACCGAATATTGTCACAGGACAGGAAGACCATGAGTACTGTAAATAAGTTATAAGCCAGCTTCTAGGGTCATGCTTCTCCAGGCTGTTGCGAGATAAATGGGGGAATTACTTAGGCAAAGCACATAGCTGGAAATCACGTTTTAACTCTATAGCCAACTCAAGGCTTTCCAAGTGCAAGGAGATGTTAAAAATGGTGCCAGTAGTATTAACCTGATTCACAGTCTCCAGATAAGTCCCTTCTAGCCAAGAAGACAGTATATCCAGCAACAATATTTCTGTCTTTCCAAAGCTGAGGACAAGACACCCCTAATGCAGCCAAAAAGCAATAACATTCAGACATTCCTCCATAGCTTAGACTGAACTTGCAGTGTCCACATGAAATACAAGACGAGTATTGTCAATATACTCTACCTGATATTTTATAATGATCTCCCCAGCTGGCTATACTTTAAAGAACACAGACAGCAAAGCTGACCCATATTTCAGAGTCCTCAGCGATGAGTCCAAGCAGCCATCACCAGGAGTGTATTCCAGTACTCTGAAAGGGCAGGAACCACTGGAGAGCAGCTTCAATTAAAACAGCACTATCCCTGGCTGCTGGAGCAAGCGTCCATGATCAGATATGTCACTAACTGCCAAGAAGTCCAACACAGGCAAAGTAGCTTGGAGATTTTGATCTTACGTTAGCAGGAAACAATTTACCACTTCTCATGCATGATATTGACTCCAAAGAAAGACCAAATGAAGGAAGAGCATCTGAACCAATATCCCTTGAGGTGGAAGAATCACTACCTTTCTCCAAAATAGGAGATTTAAGATGGGCTGCAGCTGGCAAGAACTCCACAAAAAGAGCTGATTTCTTCAGGACTGGGTGAAATGTCCATGTGTTTTAAAATAGCCGGTGTTTTGCCTTAAGTAAATAATGTGTTAATAATGACTGTACATTTGCACTTGCCTTAAGTAACTGATGGAGATGAGAGAATTACAAATGGTTGTTCTCAGGGTGTAAGAATGTCAGAGGTGGCCCCACCAGAAGCTAACCTGAGCACAAATGCATAGCAATAGCCCACGGAAACCCCAAGCTCCTAGTCAAAAGAAAAGAGAAAACTTGCTAAAAGCCAATTGACCTTTTCCAAAATGAACATTAACAACGTATTCATAGCACTTTATAGAAAGTAGCTATAGAAGGTGATACACCACATAATGCTACAGCCACTTCTATGTCCCAGCTTCAGTCATATCCCCTGCTTCTCCCCCCCAGATACCTGCAGAGTCCAACAAATCATCAAATTCCATGATGCTCTTCAGCCATTTCATCTCCAGGCTGAAATCTGAATGCTCCACATCCCCCTTAAATGCCAATGGCTTCCCAGAAACTGAGAGGCAACAGGGTATCATATAGAGTTCACAAGTCAAAAGTTTCCCATATGAATGGATCACAGTTATTGACGAACCACTTTCCTTGCTAGAGGAATAAGTTACATCATTTGCCAGAAGAGTCAAGCACTAGAAGATGTTGTCCAGAGAAGCTACAAAATCTTTGTAGTTGGAGGTTTTCAAGACCTAATGGGACAAAGGCCTGAGCAACCAGGTCTGAATTCAGTGTTGACGCAGGTTTGAGCAGAAGGTTGGACTAGGTGACCTGCTGAGGTCCCTTCCGATCGCAATTATTCCGTTCTGTAACTCGCACTAGTATAAGTTACTAAAGTAAAATGGATGTTATGCTAAAAGGCCATACTGAAAGACCTTGACCACAGCATTAAGAGCAAAGAAGAATATTTGCCTTGTCATGAGTGAAGTGGCATTTCAGGGAAGATCTCAAAATCAATGGCCTCCATACCATGGGTCAAAGCCTGATGGACAGCCCCACAAATGCTCTCAGATAACATGGGTACAAAGCTTGCATGAAATCCACAGAATACCAGTTACCACGTAGAGAATCTAAGTTATGATGACATCCCCTAAGGACTACACTCCAACACGAACACCAGAAGCTCCCTGGGATCATCTGAAGATTTGTCCAGTGGATCTCACAATCATTTCAATGACAAAACTATCAGTTTTGGTCTATTCCCCATCACAAAAAAAGGCCAAACACTGCTTGCCTTGAAGGCCAGCAACCTCTAATGCTCGGAGTCCACTTGCCTTCTCTGTGAGACTGCTAAGTCACCAGTGGGGACAATGGGGGCTGCTATGATGCTGTGAAGTGAGAGGTGAGTCATGTGCAAATCCAAAAATATGTGGGAAAACTGCAACGTTATGTGTATAATACCATTAAAACTTTTTTGACTTCAGCAAGCTTATAGACTTGATGAGAGAACTTGAAAAGTCAATTGAAACAACAAGAAAATAATTTAATATTTTCATTGAGTTCAAGATTCCTTGCCAAAAGATTGAGAAAGAATCCTGAACATTGCTTAGTTTCTTAAAGAGATTTTTCTTTAATTTTTTTGGTTTATAGACAAAATTTTATTTTCAAAATATTTTACCATAAGCATGAAAAGCAGGAACATTTTTAAACAAATGGATTTTCCATTAAATATAATACGAAACAGGTGAAAACTCTGAGGAAAAAAAAAAGACTTAATTTTGAAAAAAACCCACGTTTTTTCATACCAACATCTCAACAATTCCTTGGTGAGAATTCTTTGTGTCTGGAAGTTACTTCTGATATACACGGTGTAGGAGAGGGAAGAATGAAGCTCTGGTGTGTATAGCACTGTCAGACGTATTGGAATAACCTCAAAGGTCTATGAATGAAAATCCCAGTCAGACTGTCTCTACAGGAAACAGTCCATTCAAGGTCTGGCTTCCTTTCAGAGAATTTGCTAGCAATATATATTAGCATTTATCAGTAAGCATTAAACAAGTCTTACAGGTATGTTACCAGCTGTTTGTTAATGATCAGTACGAGACTTTTTCCAGGGTCACTGGCTCCTTGTTTGACTTCCATGAGAGCAGAGCCAGTCAATCTCCAGGGCATGATAATGCTTCATCTGTTGCAAAAGATACAGATTTATCACTCGGCTCTCCAAGGGAGTTGCAGCACGCTTGGATTGCGACGGTTACTTTCTGACATCTAGAATTTAATGTGTGACAAGTTACCATTTGCATGTATCATTGGAGGTGACTTATTTGGTTTTCTTACCTAAGTTAATCTTTGATTTGTCACCCGCAGGCTGGTTTATTTTCCAGGTCCATTTGGAAATATGTGGAGTCCAAAAATATTAAAGAATTCCTAAGTCTGGGTTCATTCCCCTAGGAATGAGCACTTCTGAAAGCAAGCAAGCAAGCAGGAGACTGGAAAGCCATCCTGTCCTGCGCGTAGGACTAGGGGCCAGGAATCCCTCAGTTCTGGCTCTTGGACAAGCCACATCAGTACAACTGAGTGTTGCCCTCATACGCGTACAGGAGAGTAAGTGGGTAGAGACCCTTCTGACTCCTGATTACCGTGGGCAGCAATCTGTTTGCTTTTCTTGCTCTTCAGGGTAAGCAGGTTGCATCTTTACACTGATCCATTCTCATCTTCCTTTCAGTCTTCCTAAACAAACACATTTCGGATTTTGTTTGGTGTAATGCTAATGGCAGCACGTTTCTTCAGTACACCCTTCCCTCACTGTCCTCAACTGCAGCCAAGAGCTATGATTAACCAGAGAAAATACTTTGGCAATGCCCAAAAGTTCACACTATTTACTAGACCCTATTTTGGTATCTATGCAGAAGAATAGTTAGGGTTTTCCATTATTTGAAATGAATTCTTTATTGAATTACAAAGATTTCAGTGTCTGACTGGTATCAGTTATTACGTTGCTGCTATCATCTAAAGAAAAAATCAGAATATTTGTCCATGACAATGCTTCCACCCCTGCCCTGCATTTGTTGCTTAAGAGCAGGAGAACTGCCGCAGTGCATCACACTGCAGAACACCTCACCTGGCAGTGTTCAGCAAAGGGAACCTCAAGGCATCACAAGAAATGAAACCTCTGCAGTTCCAGGCAGTGGCTGAGGGACATCTTTATCTGCAGGTTTCATAGAATCATAGATTGTTTTAGGGCGGAAGGGACCTTTAAAGGTCACCTGGTCCAATCCCCCTGTAATGAGCAGGAACATCTTCAACTAGATTGGGTTGCTCCAAGCAACTTGACCTTGAATGTCCATCTGGGCAGTCACTGTGGAGTAGCCATCAATAGACTTCCATGTACTTGTTCTAATCCTGGTTTTAACATACATATACATTCCGTCACCACAACATCCTTGCGGCAGCAATCTCCCCAATTGCCTGGAGAGATTTATTTGGTTTAAATCTTGTTCTGTCCAGCCAGTTCATTGAAGGCCTCCTGGTTTTTGTTTGTGGGGAGAAGCAAATAATCATTTCCCACCCCCCTGGGGGTTTTTTTGGCCTGTTGTATCTCCCTTCAGCTGCATCTTTTTCTAGTTGAAGACTCTCAGTCTGTTTAGTCTTTCTTGGTATGTTTGCTGATCTGTGGCTGCTTATGTGATGCTGCATTTCTTTGCAATGTTTCTATTTCTCATATACTGCTGTTGAGATGGGTGTGCATTCCTGCAAGTGTATTCAGCATGGATTTACCCAGCGGCACAGATCTCTAGCACTTTGTCTTGAGCAATTCTCACCAGTCTGCTTGTTTTCCTGACCACCCATTAGCAAGGCTGATTCCTTGTTTCCTTTGCAGTGAAGAAAAACTTGATATTTAGTGGCCTAGAGGTGCACTTGATTTCAGCCCAGAACACAACTGCCTCTTCTCCGCTCGCTAAAACCACCCAACAGGAAAATTTGTGTCTGTCAGAGAGGAAGACAAGCATGCAGAGCACACTTTATTAACCACATCAGAGTTGATTTGCAGGCTTTTACTTTACATTCCCTACAACATTAACAAAATCAGCCGAAGAAGCAGAATCAAACAGCCTGTGCAGGATGAATGATCTGGCGGCAAGTGGCATTTGATTGTATTTATCACAGTGTGAGCAAAGCACACTTGCTGTGAAGCTTCAGAGACGGCTGAGTTGCATGCAGTCACCTCTGGGCCAAACCTGGCATCTGCAGCGCTTGCTACTGCATCTCATTCATCTCTTGTCTTTGGAAATTCTATTAATCCTTGAAGTACCACAGAAAGTAAAAAAAGTTTTCATTACATATTGGTGAGTGTATTTCCTTAAGAAGGTTCTTGGCATCCCGTGGAAGTAAATGAATCACTGGCTCCTCTGGCTGCTGCATAACTACTTATTGTTTTATTGAACAAGAGAGTAAAAAGTCATATAAAACCTTGCATACTATAAATGGCCAGGGTATAATTCAGACCTGCCCATGTGCACATTAATTTACGCATTGGTCTTTTTGGAAAAAATGTCAACTGAATAAATATAGCTTAGGCTGAACACTTGAACCATGAATGACTTTTATTATTTTTTTGGTTAAATTCCACTCACCTTTTTTTCCCCCTTTTTTTGGCATGTGAGTTTTTCAACTGTAGAATGAAACCATTTGCTAACAAGGGGAAAGAGAGCTAGGACTACAGAAAAAGCACATAGCTTTTCCAAAGTCATTAAGAGCAACTTTTGGCACTTTCCATATATGGGACATAAAGCTTTATGAACCTAATCTTTAATCTCTAGGTTCTCTAACTGATTTATATGTTTACTTATGGTATTGTGTGTTTTCTCCTTCTGAAGAACACAGTCAGATCTCTTAAAACTCATACGCAGGAGACCTTTTTTACATCAACAGAATGGTGTGAATTTCAAGAAAGTACTACAAGCTCCTTAATACTTCAACATCCCTGGAGCCTGAGTTGCATATGTATTTTTTGGAAAAGCCCAAATTTAGTTTCTTTCACAGAAGTACATGTGTCCTACAGCTTCTCATGGACTTCCCCAGAGCCTCTCCCAGGGCCTGATCCCCCCCACACCAGCTGTGGGGTGCTAAGTGCCCACAGTGCCCACGGATGTCCACGAGTCACCGCGGAGAAGTGTTGAGTACCTGCAACTCGCTCTGAAGTTAATGGAAATAGCAGGTGCTCAGCATTTCTCCAGAGGGTGGCCAAGGGAGACGGGGAGTACCCTGACACTGGAAAAAAACTGCCGGCGGAGGGAGGCCCTGAAGGAAAGAAAATTTGCTGAGGTCTCCCCACATCCCGTTTCTTCACAAGTCCTCCTCCTGTCAAAGCAACAGGGAGCCTTTGTGCTCTGGGAGGCTGCACTCCTGAAAAACCTCCTGTGCTGCTGAAAAACAGGCTGCCCTGGGTTTCAGAAAGATTAAAAAGGCAGAGAGGTGCCTGCCGGGAGTCACCTCAGCAGGCAGGCGCATCGCCTGCACTGCATCCCCGCGCAGCGTGCATCTTCAGCTGTCTTGGGGCTCCCCCATGAAGAGCTTCCTGCAAAATATTTAGGGAGATGTTGAAGATATTTCAAGTTAAAGGTATATTTACCCACTTCTAGTTGTCCAGAAAGCAAAGGAGAAGCTGGCTGTATTCTTTAAATGGCTAATTCCCTTATGCCAGCACAGCTGTGGTGGCTCAGGCAGCCAAGAGCACTTCCGAAGCACAGGCTCTCTTGGTGTGATTGCCACCGACCTCTTCCATGAAGATATCTGTCATTCCTTGGGTGCTGACCCACTGGTTCTCTATGCAAAGGATACAGACACATTACCTCCGTACAAAGTGCTGACCCCTGAGAAATAACAAAGGGATAGAGCTGGGAGAAACATAGCACATATTAAGTGTACTTACCAGCTGGTTAGAAAAGAGGGAGAAAAGGCAGCAGCCAATCCCAAAATGGTCACTTTAGGACCACAGCTGCACATCTGTGTGGAATTTTAAGGACCAGCTTTGCAACAGCATGAGCAAAGCATAGTGGGAAAAGATCTTTATAGAAAGGCTTCCTATAAAGATGCAGTAAGAGTTAGGCAGTAATTGGGTGCCAGGCTGTTGCTGGGTGGTGAGGTGATGGTATATTGCATACATGCCTATATAGCATAGGCAATATATAATGGCATGAACAGCCTATATAGCTTACTTGCTGCTCATGTCCCATTAAAGGGAAACAAGCACAGCCATCTGTGCATTGTGCTGTTCCACACGTATGCCATAGGCAGTTCTGCAATAGTGTTAAATTGGAGATGTAAATATATGGAGAATGGATTCAAGTGCTTGACATAAAAGGAGCCATACATCCCAAAATTTACATAGGAACTGACCTGTGAATGCACTCTTTTCCTCTGTATGTAGCATTAGCCTTGCTGATATTTCAGAACACGCGTGCCTAGTTGGGAAACCCTTTTTTTTGCTTTCGGGTCCTTTGAGCCCACCAGAGAAGTAAACCCCATGTGCAAATTGCCTATGAAAATCTGAGCTTTAGGTAATTCACTAGATGCGCAAGACACATTTACTGGTCTTTGTAAAGGCACACATTGCTACTATTCCCTTTTGCATTGCTGGGATCAAGGTGTTCAGCCTGATTGCATATTAATCTATATGAAGCGAAGGGGAGTGGGTGATGCAAAGCTCTGGAGAAAGTCCTGTTTTCTTCATGTCTCCCTCCCTCCAAAACAAAATATTGCAGGGGCACCGCCTTTCAGAGGATATTGTCAGGTTCTGCTTTTCAGAAAAACTACAGGAGAGGTTCTTGGTCCTGGAGATGAAATTTATACAGGGAGACTGGTTTGCTGGTTCATCATTGTCTTCTGTGAAGAGGCTATTGAGATATTTTAGACGTGTTAGAGACAAGTAGGATGAAACTCATGTCACCTAATTGTAAATGTCTACTTTGCTGACTGCTGGACTAACTAGTAAGTACTTGAGGGTGCAGCTACATCAGTGTTTCATGCTGTATCTGGATAGCACTTCTGAAGTGAACCTCCTCATTGCCACCATTTTTCACACTTTGTGTTGTGGAGTCCTCTCAGTGTGCACACTGGATTCCTTTTGGATGAAAGCTAAGCCAGGAAATGATCTCCAGAGGACCATCAGATGTGCTCCAACTGCCAATGGGCATTCAGACCACAGGAGCAGACTAGAGCTAGTCCAAAATAAAAGCCCCAAATGTGGATGTCAGGTCCTCTGCACAAGCTGCTTTGCACCACTGAGCTGCTCCTACTGAGCTGTGATGTCTGATGTAGACATAGCTTCGGATCCACTTTACAGTCAGTGGAAAGAAATGGGTCGTGTATGAGTTATTTGACCTCTGTTACATATATGCTTTAGGATGAGATAAATTGTACTGTGGAAGCACCTCTTTCACTCCGTTGACCATAAAGGGAATCCAGTTGACAAGCTCAGTTGTGGATGGGTAATGTATAAAAGTCAGCATTCGTTCAACTGAATATTAGCCCTAGAGGGTTTGGGTAGGTGTCTTTTGCCACTTTTCTATTTTAAAGATTTAAAGAATAAAAAATACATTACATTACAGCCTCTGAACTTTAGGGGTACGGCTTTGTAATTTTGGAAGATGCATGTAGGTTCTTTTGGAAAAAACAACAACAAAAAAAAAACCAGTAGCTTTTTATAGCTGTAAGATCATGTTTACTGGCATTACAGCTGTTTCCATAGCTGAACTGTCTCAGATGTAGAACGCATTTATAATAACCACTTCATCTGCCTTTCATCGTACCTCCAATTTGTCTTCCCTTTCCTGTATGTGACTGTACTAGAAAGGGAATAACAAAGCAGGAATGACCGAAGCTGTGCTGACATGAAGTTAATGCTCAGCTTATGTCACAAGCATGAAGACATGCTCTCAATCTTAGAACATATCTTTGCAAATAACATTCCTTGCATTTCACTGCAACTAGTTTCCAATAAGCAGGAGAAACTGATTTCCAGTAACTAACCAGGAGGACAATTTGATTCACATTGTGACCATTCGAGCTAAAGAAATCACCTTCCCAGAGCAATCTTGTGCTCAGGATGGAGGAAAGCCTCCCTACCATTTTGATAGTTACCAGGCACAATGAATGAAGTGCCTCACTGGTGTCTCCTTCCAGTTGTGGGCTCTGGAGGGGACCTCCATGAAGCTGGTAAAAGAGGTATCAATATCATGTGCGTAGGTTTCCCCCTTTCCATTGCAGACCTCAAGCTAATTAAGGTGCTGATTTACAGTATCTTTCCGTCAGGGCTCTTTGACGAATATGTAATGAATATGTGTGTGAAAACTAGGTGCATGGCATCAACTACAACCTACACAAAAGCAGAGAGCTGTGATAATATATGTACTAAAGGGTGATACAGATCATCCTCCACAGATGCAGCAGAGACAGAAAATTATTTCTCCACTGTCCCTGTTGCCCATGCCTTACCTGAACTACACTGGTGGCATGTCTCCTGTACTTGAAGCCATTTTCAGATGTTGCAGGTAATGGTATGATTATTTGATTCTACTGAAATAAATTCTTCAATGGAAGGTTTGCCTTTCCTCATAAAGATTTGCAGCAGCTTTTTATTTTGCAGTTTTCTATATTCTCTATACCTCTGTCTTTACTTCCAAGGTATTGGATCTCCTGAGATATCTGAAGTCTTTTATGTCTTTTAAGTCAGTGAAGGTACTTTTAGCTCCATTGAATGACAATGGCAATATTCCCTGTGCCCTGCTCATGATGCATATGCAAAGCACTGGGGAGTCAGGCTCCCCAGGTTATCAACACAAAGACTAGAGCTAGATCTGATCCAGGAAACCTTTCCACCTGTTAAGAAAGACATATTCCATTTTTCTAGGGCAACAGCTGAAATGCTACCACTTCCATGATGATACTGCAGTATCGTAAGCAATGGCAGTGTTTGTGAAGAGGACAGCATTCCCTATGGGCATTTGAATTTCTCTCTCTAGTTTTACTTCAGTAAAAAGAGTTTTCCCTCTGTGTATCTCTGAAGCAACAAATCAGTCAGGTTTTCCCCACGTTTATTTATACAAATGTTGGCTCCATTTGATCTAACCTTCTCCTTGCCTCCCTTGAATATCCGTTGGAGTCCTGAGCAACTTAGTGCTCTCCCAGATATCATGGGTGCTCTGGTCACTCAGCGCTGAAGCTCACAGCTCACCTTGGCTTTAAGCAGCTACGAGCACAAAGGGAAAAGAAAAGAAAAATTATGTTTATTCTGTGCAACATTTGGCTTTATCAGACATGTGCAGAGGATGGAACTGGGAGACCTGCTGAAGAGATTCCTCATTTTTGTTAATGGAAACATGTACAGGTTAAGCCCAGAGAAATGCATCTGAGGGTAAGGTATGATTGGAAAGAGTGACTATAGTTTTTATTGATAATATAAATGCTGTTGTTTCCCTTCCTGTAGAACAGAAAGAATGCCTCATCTTCAGGAATAATCCACTCCACTTGCTGAGATAAATGACTCAGACTTCTTCCTCATGGTTTATTCCATTGCAAACCCAATTATTGCCTTGTAAAACAAGAGTATCTCCTCCCATTATCCCTTTAGTGACAGAATAACAATCACTACAAGTACAGAAAACTCATCTTAGCCCAGCTGAGTTCGGTTAGAGAACAACTGGCTTAGATCTGCCTCTACTATTAAGGGAGGAATGCCTTTATTTGTATTACATATTATGATTAGTTCCGATTATCTCTGCAGAGCTTTAAATAAACAGGGAGTTTAGTGTGTGATTAAGGAAATAATGAGCTCTGAGTTATTTGTTTCATGTGAATGGAATTTAGGGAAATTCCAGATATGAACCAAACCCCAAGAAGGCAGGGTTCTCCCCCTTTAGAAGGCGTGCAAGTTTGTCCAGGATCTACCTGGTCTTTCTCAGGTGATGTAAACCAACACAGCTTTGGTGGTTTTCCTGCCTGCCCGTAAGAGTTCTGTTTGCAAATGAGCTGTTGCCCTGACTGTACTTCCCCAAAAGGACACAGCAATGCACCCACAAGCATTTTGCTGCCACCCTGATAAGTATTTTGCATTCCTGAGGAAAAGTCTCTATGTCGAAGCTTCACTGTTCTGTGATACTGAAGAGTTGTTTGCATATCCTTCATATTTTTTACCCTCCCTGCAGTAAACAGGAGACATGCATACACAGGCATTCAAGGCCAAGCTTCAACCCTATGAAGAATCAACAGCAGTCTTTTCATGGACTTCCAAGAGCTTTGGATGAGCAGAAGCAGTTAGAGATTTCCTCTACTGCTGACAGGCTACAGCAGAAAGGAGATATTTGGAGAAGTTTTGAAAGGCACTGGCACAGCAAAGGAGTAGTGGCACTACACCTGCAATCTAGATGGACTCAACAGCAAGACTAAGGTTGTGGTATTGACCACCAGAGAGATTAAACCAACTTAAAAGCACAAGGAACCAAAAAAAGTATGATAGGTATTTCCCCAAGATCAGCTACCCACGTCACCATTGTAAGGGAGGGAAGGAAGCTTTGGGCTCTCTGGAAAAGCCAGAAATTGATCATTAGAAGCAAGCAAACCTCAGAAACCTTGACCTGCCTGAGACACCAAGATTTTCCATGTGGAAGAGTGGAATGCCTTAAGGAAATTCACCAATATTACCTCAAATTTCCTCAGAAATGCCTCAGGAAAAGGGAGCCTCAGTGCATAACTAAAAAGAGATAGTAAATATCACATAAAATATCCACTGGGGAGAAAGGTGGAAGGAAGCTAATACATTAGCACATGGCCAAGAGCTAGGAGAGACAAAACCCAGCCCCTACAGTTTGTCTGTGCAGAGGTGGTCCATGTCAACATACTATTCTCTAGTTGAATGAGGATCTTTGCCCCATTCTGGAGGTTCCCCAGAATTGTAAACAATCTGGGAAAGGAGAATGAGAAGCTCTCCAGAGTGTTCTTTCCTGAGCTATGTCTTACAGCTGCTCTGTGGGAGGTTGCAACTTGCCCAGCAGAGCCAGTGGATGAAACACACAAGTGCTGCTCTGGTTACTGCGGAGAGGGTCTGGCTCAATGTGCCGTCATTGAGGTATGAGGTGTGTGAGGCATGCATAAGAACAGCTAAACCCTAAGTCTTAGTCTCAAGGATGTTCAAATCTCAGTCCAGTCTCACTGGAAATCAGAGGAACTCAGCTCCTAAGTCACTTTGGAAAACTGGAGTTCAACTTTTTCCTCATGTAGACACTTTCCAAATGTTTACCCACCTCTTGCTCTTTAAAATGCATACAAATCTCATCTGTTTGCTATGCCTTTTGGATGCCAGGGAAATTATGGTAACAGTTGGGGAATTTAATGTCTATTTTTGTCGGAATGTGGATTTTTATGAGTGCAGCTAAGGAGATGTGGCTGGTAAAATTCTTCTATTCCAATATTATTGGGACAAAAGACCTAGGAAAGGTTTTAGTTAGTATATAATTAAAAATTTTGAATTGATCTTTCCTCTCCAAGGGTCCCGATGTTGACAGACTGCAGAGAGAAACTTCTCAGGCGTGCACATGTACTTATATTTTGATATCCTGAGGAGCAGGTCTGACCAGGGCAGGTCCCTTTCTACTGTGGCAAGAGGAGAAGAAGGTGGGGGCACATATGGAAGGGTGAAGCGCCCTGGAGGGCCAGGATTATTGCTGCTATGGTAGATGAGAAAGTTTTGGCAAGTTTGGCGGACTCTTTTCATCGAATAAAGTCAGGCCTAGGTAGGTCATGGCCATTTTTACCTCTTCTCTGCTTTGTTGCTACAAGCAGCTTCCCCATTTGTGCTGGGCCAGGACAGAGAAGCAGCACTTAAAAAAGGGCACAGTAGGTTAGGACAGACCATGATCAAAGACAACGTTCTTCTCATTTCCAATGACAAGAAAAGGAAGCATGGTTATCAAAGATGAGGTCCACAGGGCAGTCCTTGCACCATTCACTTTGCTTCCTGAATTCCCTAACCTAGGAGCGATGGGCCAGCAGGGCAAGTGAGATCAGTGAAAGCTCTTCTTGCAGGACCTGAAGTGAAAAACTGTGTCACATCACCTCCCATGGAAAATTGCCCTATGCTGCGCAGTGAATCATCCCCATGTGCTCCTGACTTTAGTCTAGAAAGAACCCCATGACTTTCCCTTGCATTTAATCTGCAAAATTAAAATTCACACACCTGGTAGCCCTTTAGGGGAGATGCAAATCATTCCACCCTTCATGCAGTGGCCCCTTTTCATGAATCACACTCAGTATAAGTAATTTGTTCTCCCACTAGCACTGCAGTTCTTGTCAAAGATTACAGACCTGCACCTCAACACCACCTTTACCCACTGTTGATGAAAGCCAACAGCAATCCGTTAGTTCTGCCTATTATATGATGGGATGAATGAATGCACTTATCGTTTGTATAGCAGCATAAATCTGCCTCTTCTGAAATACACCGGGGTTATACTCTAATAACTTACATACTGCTCACATGAGCTGGAGCCGAGAAATCTAGGCACATCTCACAGGTCTTCTTCTGGGCAGGGGCACAGGTCGTTTCTTCTCATTTTTCTGTGGAGCACAATTGTTTGGAATCCAGAATATGGACCTTGAAAGATAAAGAAAAGCAGCAGTTTAGCATTAGCTTTCTCTTACCTTCCCAGGAGTAAAGTCGACACCACTGTCCTGAGTGGTGACAGGGGAGGACAGCATTGGGACGCTGCTCCTTCCCTCCACCCCCTACCCTGTAGCCAAAATTTGGCAGTCCTATTGCCCACGGGTTTGGAGAAAACCTGTGGTACATGGGTGGAAGGACCAGCACAGTCATGGTACACTGGAGGCTGACCGAAGAATGACTCAGTGCAGGAGCCAGCACACCTTTTTCCCCATGTCTCCCTCCTTCCCTGAGAAGGAAGCATGAGGCCGGAGTAGGGGTGAGAGGCTGAAGCGAGGACAGGCAGCCGGGGAGGGGGAGAGTCGGGGAAAGGGGGCCTGGCAGAAGGAGTAGGGTGAAGACCAGACAGAAACCAGAGAAAGCGAGGATTTCCACGTCTCCCTCTGACACACCAGCACAGTTCATGAGAAAGGCAAGCTTTTGATAAGGAAAATATTTTATTTTCATTGTTAACTTAAACATTTGCAGACCCCTGAGATCAGAGAAATGCTTTGGGATGCAATCATGCACGCAGACAGCCATCACATTAAAGGCAGGAATAAGCACAGCAATATTACTCCAGTATTATTTTAGCCATGAGCGAACAGAGCAGTCGTCGTGCTGAGGGCTGGGGGATTACAGATGGGATCAAGAGGTGGCTCATAAGACAATCTTGTCCTTAAGAGCGGTTTCACACCCTGTGAGAGCTTGAGCACATCTGCGGGAGAGCAGCTCCCGCAGACCTTACCGCTATACCTCCACCAGATGTGAGGGCCCACGGGCAGCATCTGGCGCCGCACAACTCCAAAACCAAGCACACCAACGTTATATGAAAATCCACATCACACACTGCACACAGTAAGTGAAAGCAGAGTGCTGCAGGGGAAGTGCAACATCAAAAAGTGGGCTGCCAAAAAGTGTAATCTTCCTTCAGGAAATTTATTGCCTGGAGGCCTCTGTGATATTCCCACATGAAGAGGTTTGCTGCTGGTGGAGCCATGGGCTTGCCCTGGCCACCCCCAGGTGCAGCAGGCAGGGTCAGGGTGCCAGGGCACCCCACAGGCGGGCAGAGGCAAGCAGAGGCATCTTCTCCTCCTGCCCCGGGGACCACAAGTGACTGCACACCTGCGCATGGGGACATCCCACTGTGCCACCACTCCTACCTCCCTGGTAGTCCTTTCCTTGCTTTGGCTTCTCTTCAACGCCTCTATGGATCCATGCCCATGGTGGGCCATCCCTGCTTGTGCTTCGTGCCCATGGAGAGAAGAGGAGCGCAGCTGGGGAGGCTGGCGGGACAAGCCCTCTGCTCTCCATCCCTGATCCAGTCCCACCAAACAAAGGGGGCTTGTCCAAAGAAAAGGAAAGGCAACCCTCCTGCCCAGCTGGGGACCAGCTCCAGGTGGCTCAGAAATGCTAACGGCCTATACCCTCACTTCTGTCTTTCTCATTTCTGTTTTTACTAACCTCACACACACACACTCACACAAATGCTATTTTTAACCTCCAAAAATAAGTTAGTAGGGAATTTTTTCCTATTGGCTAAAAGCTGTGGTGAAATGACTTCATATATTGACTAGAGTTTGGCTCCAAACATGTTGAAATATTTGTGTGAGGTTTGTGTATTGGGACCCAGCAGAGTGCCGTACAGGTTGATGCAAGTGATACACTGGTTGCCACGATACTGCAAATGTTGGGATCTGTCGACTGGCCCAAGCATGCCTCAATGCACAAAGCACTTCTTATACCCGGCCCCGAGCAGCCTGGCTTCATGCTAATGAAGGCTGAGAGTTCATTTAGCTCTTTGCAATCTGTGGATCCCCAAACATTTTCCAGCAGATGTGCAAACCCCTTTAGAAATGTCACATGCGTAGATGGCTGTGCAGCGCGTATAAACTTGCTTTGCTTCATCACTTTTTACACACTTCTTAGAAACTCTCGGCTCCCAGGCTGAAAAAACACAGATTTCAGTTGCATGCAGCATTTCGGCTTTTAAATGGCTCTTCCTTGCTTCACTGGCCATGCTCGACCTGAGGAAATGTGGCTTGTACTCAGACAGAGGAGAGTTTCTTTGCTTCTCCTTCCAATTTCAGGTGACTGTGCCACAGGGCCTGCTGTGAGGTTTTTTAAGCTGGCATTACCCCCGGACGGTTGGTGCTGCCAGAGTCAGCTTGGGCGTGAGAGATGGCTGGCAGGCACAGCCAAGACCATCCAACCTGTGGGGCTTGGGGCTGCCCCGTGTGGCTGGACCACCTCTTCCCCAGCAGCCACGGGGTGACACGGGCCACCCTGTGCCAGCCTGGCTGTTTGAAGGCTGGGATGCGCACGTGGTGCCGCAAGGCAGGAGAAGGTCAGGAAGCAGCTTTGGGAAGGTGGCTGCCTCCAGAGCCACTGCCTTTGCGTGGTGATGGAGGGGATTGGTGCCAGACGGATAGACCTTGGCACCGAGTGTGTGTCCATCCTCTTGGCCAAACCACCCAGGCTGCCTGCCTCAGGGCAGCCTGTGGGTCTGTGCTCGCAGTGGCGCGGGGGCTGCTGGCTGGACCGGTCCTTGTACCGCCGCGAGTGTGGGATCAGGGCTGGGAGTTACCGTGAATGATCCTTTTGTCCCCTTTTCCCCCTCCCCTTCCTCACACCAGCACATATATATCCTCAGGTGGCCAAGGAGCAGGGTATAAATTTGCTTCTCCTCAGTCAAAACTTCCACTAATTTGATCATGGTTTTGCCAAGGAAGGAGTAAATATGGAGCAGGGACTTTGGGGATTTGAGCTATAAAAATGAGAGCTGGAGAAGCCAAGACTGAAGCAAATTTTTGAAGCAAGCGGTCAGATCCAGGCATCCTGGCTCCCTCCTATATGTACTTCTGGCCGAGCCTCCGCCCCCCGCCTCAACACCCCCCCCTGCACAGAGCACAAATTATCAAGTGTTGGTGGGGGGATCAGGGGCCGGGATGCTCACAACATCCTGAGTTTCATGAGGGCCAAGTCAGATCTAGGTCAGGCCAAGCCGCAAGGGTTGAGAGCCAACTTTCTACTTATGACCCTGTACACTGTGCTGTGCACCGTTTTTGGTCCCAAACCTCTGCAATACACTTACAGAGCATACTCTTATTGAGGCAAGCTGGAAATTTCACACTTCTGAATGCAAAATAGGTCACTCCATACAATTCTCCCATTTGTGCAGATGTATTTAGTGTTGGTGCCAGCATACACATATTTTCAGGTACAACCTATATCCCTATCTTGTGAAAATTCAGACGCTTCTTGTCTACTGCCTGAAAACTTGAGATTTGTCTTTTCCATATAAGGTTTAATGTCCAGTCTAGGAGCAGTTTAAATACCCAAAGGACTGGGGTTAAAACCAGCTGAATGATCCCCAATGCAGTCTTAAAAATGAATTTCCTGTTCCCTCAGGTGGGGGGAGTCCTTTCCCTGCAGCTGGGCCAATGAATTGGGCACCTTATTTCTCTCTCTCTCCTCGTTTCCCTATTAGCCGGTGCGTAATAAGGCACCGCAGGCTTCAAGCGTGATTTAAATCACCACTTCTACCCCTGCTTGATGTGCGTGTCTGTAAGGTATAGGGGTTTTTTTTCCTTGCTCACTTTTCTTTTTCAATTTATCTCCCTCAGTCAAGAGTTTGCTGGTGAATACAATGGCTTCAGACTGGAGAGAGCTGAAGCTAATTTTCTTATTCTGTTTGAATAAATGGCTGTTGGCTCTTACAGGAGTAGGTTAGCCTTCTCATGTGGTTGTAATCTCCTTAACTCCCAGCCACAGAGGTCCTAATGCCTGTTGTATAAATAATCCGCCTTTCATACATGGCTATGTTTGTCCTTGTTTAATTCTTTTTCTGCATATCTATCTCTAAAAATGCTAACCCTGGGATGGTCCCATTGTAAATGTGTTTTTCTGAGCATTCTAGTTCTCTTTGCTCAGGTGGCTTTTCCTGCTCGCCCTATGTTCTACCACCAAAGAGGAAGGGAATCAATCATGCCATGGGAAAAGAATAAATCTCTTGCTGTAGGAAGCAGGGTGCCTGTGGCCATCAGTGTGCCTCGCCACACGCCCTGCGCTGGCCAAGGCTGCAAATGGAGAATGAGATCCCAGTTTGTTGCTAGCCTCCTCTGCAGCTCAGGAGATGTCATCTCCCATGGCCTCGCTCCTCCTGCTGTCCTTAGGATTCTTAGGATAACACTCAATGAGTGTATCCCCAAGGACGGGTGACTACCAGGGAAGCTAAATATGTAGAGGTCCAAAAAAATTTACAGCCTGTCATGGTGTCTTTCCATCCCAGTAAGCTATGCACCATGGTTATTCACAATAAACTTGGAGGCACTCAAAACATTTTTGGCTTCTCTCATAGTGTCTATCAAGACCCAGGAATGAATGAAGCCTGTTGCTCTGTTCTATACATTTCCATAAGGTGGGGTGGACGATTTCTCTTTCCTTCTGGATACAGTTTCTGGAACGTAAAGTGCTGAGCCCTAAGGGTGGAGATTCACAGTGCCCTTAAATCAGCATAAGGCAATGCTGGTGTCAGAGGGGGAGTTGCACCCTGGGTCCCTGCTCCCGGGACCACCCCTCTGCCAACACTTGCCATCGCCGGCTGGGCAGCTCAGCAGCTTAGGCTGGTGCAAAATGACCATGAAACCACATGCCAGGGTTTAAGTGCTGCTCTGATGGTCTCTCCGTAGGCAATCCCAACAGTCTGTCAGGGTTTCTTGTACGAGAAGTAGATGATTTGTTTATAGCCAAATACTGCCTGTGGATGTGAGCCAGCCAGCGGGTTTTGCATTCACATTCAATAAGGCATTTTCAGGTGAGGCATCAGTGTTTCTCAGTGTAAATCCATGTACTTGGTACACAGAGTGCTCTAAGGGTCTTCCAAAAAGCCTAATACAATTGCCTCTGTAGAATATCCTGGCTCTATTCGGAGAAACATGGATGATACCCTGCAGTATGAAGCTGCCTCTATGTTTATTTCTTATCAGTCATGACATGGATATTAAGAAAACAGGATGTGCAAATATTCTGCTTCTGAAACATCATAGGAGATTGCTGCGCCTCAGCTATGTCAGCTTTTGATTCATGGAGTGACAGTCACCTAGGTTCACCGAGTCATCTGCACGGTACCGCTATTGCTGAAGTGATTGAGCCTCCAGGTTGTGTAGCCTGGGGCCAGACCTGTGGGGTGAACTCTGCAAGACGGGTCGCTGCGGCCAGGAGATGGCCTGACACACCTTGGGAAAAAGGTTGCAGGGAGATATCCCCTCCTTTGGTTACGTGCGTCAGAGGCATCCACTGAGCGAGGTGAAGGGCAGAGTTTCAGTGGTCACAGTCCCTGCCATCTTTAGGTTTAGGTGAGACCTGAGAAATAAGCTTTGGGAATGATGCTTTGAGATTTAAATGCCTAACGGAGTTAGGGTAAAAATTTCATATTCAAGTGCTTTTGTGGATCTGACACCTAGAGCTCTGAAGGTGTAAGTGCAACACACCTGATAACTATACTTGGCAATTAGTTACAGTGTTGAGAACCAGCTAGGTACAATAAAATATCTATCATACTTGACAGATGATAGGGATTTTATGTATCGTTTATGTATCTTAGTGATCAGGTTTTAGCATCTAGGATCAAAAACCTTGAGCATGAGGAAAACCAATGGCTATCCACCATGTCGTTTTTGCTATACCATTCTGTCAAGCATAAATTGGAGAGACGTTTCAATTTACTTACTGGCATTTCTTAGCTGTAAACATTCTGAATGGCTTCAAACACTCAAACCTTGCCACAGAATTGCAAATCTAAGCCACAATAATGAAAAGTGCAAGTATTTTGCAAGCTGAACAGCATTTGGGTTGTTCAACAGATAAAAGATACATAGCAGAAATTAAAACTTGGTAAAGTAAACTTCGAAGGACAACATACTCCTCCTTTTAATATTTATTGTTAACTCATCGGCTTCAGGTTAATTTAATTTCCTTCCAGCATACGAATCAACAGTTTGACTTTGCTAGATGCACAGTTCTGTTCCTCTGAATCCTAAAAGCATATTGTTTACACAACATAATCAGCAAATGAAAATGATCTTGTTCACGGAGGGTCCGGTTCCCACAAAATATCCACACCCTTCCTTGCTCATGAATTATGGATGTCTGGGGTCTGTGCTCTACCAGAAACTTGGCTGGGCTATGTAAAACCGTTTTCTGGAGAGTGTGTTTTATTTTGAATGAAGCAAGCAGGCAAGAGGCCAGTAGGATTAAAATGGATTCTTTATTTAAAACAACTCACAAAACACACCAGCTCCTACCATTTTGTTAGTGTCCCCTATTTCTCTCCAGATCCCTTTTCCAGGCTTCGGCTGGTGCTCTCAAGTACACTCAGCATCTCTCAGGGCGCATCAGAGGGTGGCTGCTACCCAGGGCCGGTTGCCACCCGAGAGCTGGTGGACATGAGAACAAGGAGACTCTTGTGGGAGCCCCGGCCGCCAAGTCACTGGATCCATTATCCCAACCCGAGCATGAGGAAGGGACATTCATCTTTCTGCTCCCTTAGCTTATGGGAAATAATTCCTCCAGGTATACTTCGGAAATACCGTGAAGCTTTAATCTTCTGAAATCATAACAAAGAGCTCTCAAAAGCAAATGCTCTATATCTATCTAATATTATGTTGCATCCAAAGCTCCCTGAACTTTTTTGGACAGTATTAACAGAAGTTTATTGAATACAGGCAAAATAGTGAATGGCCCACATCCACAAGATCTGGAATACCATGAGGTACTCTGGCAGTGCCAAGAACTGTCCTGCTTGACCAAGCACAATGCAGTCGCCTTCTCCGTTCCCAGCAAGATCTACGTGCGTGATCTCCTTCAAGTCACTGCAACATTTTTCTCCTGGTTGACTTTCTCAGAGGCAAAACAGAGAAAATAGCCAAACCTGAAATAAGAAGTATGGGCCTCCTTTGCTGAAGAAGAGGTAACCTGACAGCAACAAACAAACAAACAAACTCAAGTGTCATGAAAGATATTTGAGTATTGTACAAAGTGCTGCTTGGTGCTATGAAATTAAAAGCTGCCAAATCATTTAGCAGTGGTCTCTGACAAGGAGAAATGAAGTCTGTGGCTTCGAGTCCCACCCCAATTAGTGTTTAAATGTCAGCTATCCATCTGCTGCCAGACCCAGTGAGCGCTGGATCCTGCCCTTTGCGCAGATGGGGTTATCAGCAGAGCTGAAGTGTTGCTGAGCTCAACCAACAGCCACCCCTAAATGTCCGTGATGGTGCCTGCTTTTACTCGCTACCCGTCGGGTCCTCACCATACAGAACCCCTTCCAAGGCTACTGCCCTGAAAGAAAAGACCGTCCTTTTGCTATCTGCCCTCCAGAGAGCCAAGAAATGACCTCTCCCAGACCAAAAGCTCTTTCCTTCCTCGTGACACCCTCATCACAAAAGCAGCCTTTCCACCTCTTTAATCACTACTCCTTCTTTCTTATTTTGTCTTGCCATGTTCACTGCTTATCAGTTTGCTCAGCTCAAGGACTTTGAGTTTTACGGGTTGTCAACACTGTAGGCGCTAACCCTCACAGAGCACCCTGAGCCGTGGGAACCACACTTGCTGCCGCCCCGCGCCAGCCCCCATCCCAAAACCGCCTCTTCCCCATGACGCATCCTGCAGCTGGGGCTAGGATGGGCAGAGGCAAGCCCTTCTGGGCTGGGACAAATGATACTTAAAAAGAGGGGGGGGAAAGGGGAAAAAAAGAGCAAGAGCCCTGTTAGCTGCAATTGGCAGCCACTGTAGTTAGGAAGACCTAGAGGGCTCCAGAAAGAAAGCATTTCTCTGTGTGCTTTCCAAGATTTGTTTTGAAAAGATGCCAGGCAGAGCCCTGAAGAGCTAAGCAAGCATGATGGTGACATCTTTAAACCTGGCTGGCTACCAATGGGCTTTTACAGGGCCAGAGCAAAAAGGCTGGTAGAAGATTATTTTCTTTGTTGTTGTGAAATCACGTGGTCCTTGTTCTTGATAGCTGGGTAGGTGTTTATCCAAGAATACATGTTAAAGAAATACCTATGTCACTGAGACAAGAGCAACTGCCATAATTTATATGAGAATGCTGACATTTCAGCATTAAGTAAAAAAAAATCATGACATTTGCCATTTTTAAATCACCTCTGGGCAGGATATCCAGTCAGACATTAGCACAGCCCAATTAACCTGATAAGAGGAGGGACAACAGTTAACGTTCAAAAATACACAACCCTCTCCCCTTCCCTTGCCTCAAAACAAAAAATAATTAGAGTGGGATTATAAATTTCTTATCGTGTCTATTAATAATCAGCCCAAGGGCATGGAGAAGAGACCTTTTGACAAAGCAGAAATTAATAAGGAATAGTTTAGGGAGATCTGCTTAGAGTAGATTAGCATTGTCTTTGAAAAGATTTTCTCCCTCTCCATAAGATGCTTGGAGTTGCAGTATCATCTGTGGAGAAAATACTGCAAAGGCTGCCAAAAAAACATCAGAAGAAAATTAATATAGAGAGGAAAGGCTGAGACGAGATGGTTTTCCAAAGGTTACAGGCTTAATGTTCAGAATTTCTCTAGTCCAGCCTTTGTCCTAGCAGCAAAAGGTGCTGAGTTAAAATAAAATGTGTCTTCTATTTCTACTTGCAGATATTACTGAATTGTATGTAGTAATTTATTTCCTATGTTACGTACTTTTTTGGCTTATAAGGGAACTAACATTGAGAGAACCACCATACTGCAAAAAAAGCTGTATTTTCATGTCCAAAAGGGTCACATCTCTGACTTCTGCTATTTCTGCTCTGAGTGATGAAGAAAACTCTTTCTGTGTGCAGGACAGAAGGGCCAACTTGAAGCTTGTGGAATTTAATGATGCTTCAAATCAGAGGGAAGAAGGGAAGGAATATTTCTGAAAATGAGTAAAGGCAAAAAATACGAATCTACTAGAAGTCACCACAAGCCACTAGAGTGAGAACTGGGAGTCAAGGGTGTTCAGTGCTTCAAACAAGTGAGAAATGGAGCCAGGGAGGGAGGGAGGGGAGGAGCAGGGAAATACTTCTTTTGGTGGCAAATTCCATCCTAGAGGTATATAAATATCCCCAGACAGATACAGTCAAGAAAAGGCAGCAGACAAAAGGAAGAAGGCGACCTACCCAAGAAGACAAGCAGTAAGACATGCTGATGAAATTATGTATTTTCCTGCTGTAATGCCACTGCTGCATATCCTGTTTCCTTCTGGTCAGTTAGGTATGTAAAAACCAAACAAAACAAAGCAAAATTCACGAGTGCCTTTTGTACTTCAAAGTGGAAAGAGAGGAAACAGAGAAAGACATGCTGGTTCCAAGGGTACACACTAAATCAACTTGCATAGAAAAATGGAGGCTTATAAGGCTCTATTACTGAAATAAGTTCTTTGTGCATGACAAAGCTTCCTAGCTTAATGCTTTCACTGATAGAAGAAGGTACCTTCTCCCACGTACATTAAAGCCCATCAGAAGCAGTCTTAATCACACCACTTAAGTGATTGCTTCCTCTCCAAGCACGTTGTAATCAGGAGAGTAAAGTGCTCCTGCCCATAATACCCTAGCAGCAAAGGTGGCATTATGCAAAAGAATGGCTTTCAAATGGTCTACGGAAAACACGTTCAAGGGACCATACCCGACAGCTAAACACAAGTATCAGCTTGCTTTTCCTTCAGGCAGAGCATCAGCTGGGGTGAGCCACGCTGGAAAGGTGGGAATAGCAAGTTTAAGGAACCTGGCAGGCATCCCCTGGGGAACTGCACAGTGGCTTAAGGCATAGGACTCCTTGTGCTGCTGCCTTCCCTCTCCCCTGAAGAAGACCATACCGGCAGCAGAGACTGTGTGCCCACATTAAACTCCTAGTGAAGGAGGCTGCTCTGCAAGCCTTAGTGCTGGTGGTTCACCATGCACAGAGCCAAGGGCAGGGCTGCTAGCTGTGGGCCAAGGCTGAAGTGCACTGAGCAGGGCTACCCCTTTCTGGTAGTCTCTTGCAGTGGTGTCAAGGCTGCAGGACTCCCATGAGATGCTGCTGGCTGAAGGGTAAATGGGATATGTAGGCAGACTGAGCTCAATCAGCGCGGATGCCCGCAGCAGGTGGATGCTGATGGCCCAGAGGCAACTACATGAACACACCAGGCTGAAGCCTACTCCCTGGTCCAATACCTCAAGGTCAGACTAGACGTGTACTCTAACTCAGGAACCACAGCAGCTTTTGATGATTTAGCTTACACCATGTAGGACAGGGTTATCATGTCTACTGGCTAAAATATGTTTCAACACATGCTTCAGTGTACACGATTATAGACAAGCCTTTAGTGTGAAGAAGCAGCAGGGTTTTGGGTTTGTTTTTTTTCCAAAGCAAAGGCTCAAAAGCAGAACTATTTCTCCTATTTAATAAGATAAGACTAACCTGAAGTGAAATTGTTGCCTTACAAGAAGACTCTAAGTAATAACACTTGTGTGCAATTGCGCGTGGTAAGATCATTCTTAAAAAAAGAAGGCTTAAGTGCAGGGGAGTAATCATTAACATGAAGAAGGGAAAGGTGGGCCACCTTTAGTTTCTGCAGTGTGAAATTCTGTGTCTTTTCCTGTGTCTGTGGAATTTAAACTGAGACAGATATGTTTTATCAGAGCAGTCAAGAAAGTCTTCCTCTTTCTATGTGCTTTCCAAGATACCGTGGTAACACAAACCATTCCTTTCTCCATCTGTCTGCATGGCTCCTCATAATTAATTAATGTATTTCCCAAGGTTCAGGAGTGTCTTCAGTAACCTTGGGAAATCTTGTTTTCAAACTCAAAATGTGGTTTCTTCCCTGATCCTTCTTACATCCCCCTTTTTAAAATGAAAGGCTCCCATTCATAGTTACCCTTTCTTTCCTCCTCTTTTGCCAGTTTTCAGTCCAATATGCTCATTGTCCTTCTATTCCATGACTTCAGACCTTAGACATTTTAACCAACAGTGGAGAATGTTGTCAAATGCTTTCTGAAAAACGGAGTCTATAATATCCTTTCCCCTTCCTTACCAGGGCAGTAATTTCCTCAAAGAATTCCAACAAATTAGTTAGGCATGATGTCCTTTCCCTGAATTGATGTTAGCTGTCTTTAATCAAGTTCTGCTTTTCCAAGTGTTCCCTATTTGATTCCTTAAAGGAGTTTTGGAGTCTTTCCCCTTCAGTGAAGTCAAACTGACAAGTCTGATTTTTCCCAGTGTCTGGGGAAGCCGTCTTCTTTTTTCCCTTAAGAAAAAATGATGAGAAATAAATTTCAAGCAATTTCAGCAGCCTTCCACCTAGAGACACTTATTGCCTTGGATTTTTAAGCACAGCTTTTGCTGTCAAGAGAGGTGATGCATACTAAGAAGGTGAGGGCAAGAATGGAGAGACACAACATTACCGATGACAAGTTTGCGTAATTGGATTGTATATGTCGAAAGCTGGGAACCAAATAATAACAAGCATTTCTGATGAAGTCTGAGGTTTGCATGGATTAAACTCATGTCCAGTTCCTCCTGCAAGCAAGCAACACCAGGACCTGTACTGGCCTACAGCGCTTCCCCACGGACCTCGCTGGGGAACATCTGCTGGGATGTGACGTGGTTTCTGTTAAAGTCTTCATTGTGTTTATGTACTTCTGAGGCTTCGCAGGCTGCCCCCCAAGCTAGTCTTTCTCTTCAGCTGTGAGTAAGTTGGGGAGGGAGGATGTGGGAGATTAGCCTCTCTGCTGACATCAGCCTTGCCAGCCTGCGTGTGCCTCTGCACACGCATATGAAGTGGTGCGTGATCCGGCTTCATGATGGCACAAGCCTCTCCCCACACGCCGCTGAGAGCAACTGCGTCTGTGTTGATGTCATTTATTTGCCACGCAGTGCCGTAGCCTGTCTCCTGCTCTCAGTGGACATTTGCTGGCCATAGCCGGGAACCTTCGACCGCAGTCGGGACCAGCCGTGAGGGGCAGGCAGAGCCCAGCGAGGTGGGAGGCAGCATCCCCCCCCAGGACCTCCTCTGCCCAGCCTCGCCTGCAGTGCCCCAGGGCAGGGCAGCCCCAGGAGCCTGGCACAGGGCGCTTACCAGACCCTGCCGCTCTCAGGTCTGGGTTTGGCTTTTTTTTGTGGGTGGGTTTCACCGTCATCTCTCCAAAATCGCCCTTTCTTTAGAGGCAAGCTTCATTCCCTCTGTCCTTCAGGGACAGAGATGGCCCCAATGCAGTAGGAGAGCTGCCCCGGGGAAGGGGACAAAGGTATGACCGTGCAGGATGGCCTTGCACCTGGCCATTGCGCCTGGTCTTGTGAAGCAGCAAAAAGCCCAGCACATGTAATTGTATCTGAAAAAAAAAAAAAAGGAGTTTTCACCACTGACATTGGTAGGCAAAGGGAAATAAAAGAACATAAAAGAAAAGAAAGAGGTTCTGTCTCCTGTGAAGTAGAGATCCACTCAAAGTATAAGCACATCCCATGTTACTTTACATTTTGATACAAATTTGGATTGTATGCACTATGCGTTTCTTGGATTCCCATCTCTGCAAGTGATACTGTATTGATCTAAGATTAGCAATAAGAAGTCCCTGTATCGGTAGGTTTCTGCCCAGACTGAAGACAACTGCTGGATCCCCCTCATTTCTAAAACAGATTGTTAACACAGGCTGTTCTGGGAACACATCATTTACTGCCCAAAAGGAAAAGAGATTCTGTTGGCTGCACCTTTCACAGGTAAAGAATATACATTTGAAAAGACAACAGAAATCAGTCATTAACAGTTTTAGTCATTGTGTTTTAAACACAAGATAGCCCCCAAAGTTGTTTCTTTACATTTGAGAGAACTATATCCACTACCTACTTCTGACTCTTTCTCCTGTTATTTCCTTCTTGCCATTAAGTGCCATTCAGACTCTTGAAAAGGGACCCCTGAATCACTAGTCTAGTCTCCCAGTGTCATAGGCAATCACACTAAGTAATCCCTTTCATAAACTCCTCTTAAAACTCTGTCCCCCTTAAAAAAACAACTCCCACTTAGGAAAAAAAAAAAAAAAAAGGTTATTTGCTCCTGTTATTCCTACAAAAGACTATTCAGAACCTCATCTCCCTGATGTTCCTTCTTCCTATTTCCAGACTGCGTTTTTCATGACCCATTAATGTCCATTGGTTCTTGTGCTAAAATTTTCCTTTGACTTAAATATATCTTGTTTCCTGAAAGGTTTCCTTTCCTTCTTACAGCATCTTTCTCTTTTTACCATTCTCCTTCCATTCTTATTTCTGCTCTCTCCTTTGCAAAGTCTTATCTCACTCGTGACAGATTGTCTAGAAAAAATGTTGATGGATCAGGCACCGAATTTGTCCCATTGGGTTGAAAGACTCTATAATTAAGAGTTTTGGTACATCAGGAGGGATGTGACTCAGATATGTCAGCTGAAATGCGGGTAGCAGACCTTAGCTTGTGACACATGTCAGGTAAATCATCACTTCAAAACTCAGCAGAAGGCAATAAGACCAATATTTGAGACACGTTAGGAGCATAAGTATGGTCATTCAGTTATGTTGCTTAGACCTGTTCTAGAACAAAATACAGCAGATATCCCAGCTTCTGTAAATCTTACACCATTTTCTGGGTTTCTTCATTGCAGAACTGATCAGAATTAATGAACTGGAAAAAGCAGCAGATACTCCTACCTTATAACACAGCTCCTGGGGCCAGTACAGGATGCCCAGTGCCGCACAGGGAACCCAGCAGAGGAGCAGAAAGAGCAGACCCACTTAATCCCTGACATTTCAGCCCCGTGACAGCCCAAACACACAGCATTAACTCCATTATTAAATCTCAGCCCAACTCGGAGAGTGCTTCCAGATCTTCTCCAGAAACAATAAAACATTGCTTTAAAAAAGCCAGGAATGCTGGTGTTTTGATGGGCCGTTAAAAGACACATTCTACTGCTACAATTTTATCATTCGCCTGTGTTAGCAAGACCTATAGCAGCTTCTCCCTTTTATCAGGTTTGACATTTTTTGATAGATTTCTGACTGACCCCACATTACTGCACCTGGAAAATGTATCCTTGCTACATATCTGGTGTCTTACTAAGATCCATATTTGCTCTCTGTTAAATACTGTGATCCAGCTGATTTAAAACAGTTTGGGTTTGCCTCAAAAACAGGCCTTCAGTTAAAGATGTGCCTTCTTTTCCAATTCCTTTTTCAGCCTGCTTTTTTTTGCTAGCTTTCCGATGCTGACTGCTAGTCTGGCCTTCGGCAGGCCGCGCCATGCCACCCACCCTTAGCCCTACCAGGGCTCCACAGGAGTGTGGATGTGAGGACAAGGACCTGGTTATGATTCCTGCTGTGCCCCTGGTCCTGACTCAGCAGCCTGGTGAGAGCAACGTGATGACTGCCCTCACTGTCACTCACACAGCTGGTGAGGTTCCATCCTGCGGTTATTTGCCTTTGGTAGCTTCAAAGAGCACCAACATCACCTCCCTGGGGTCCACCAGATGCAGGTTAGCGGTTGCCTGCTTTGTACTACGTGCCCATTGCAAAAGGACTTTTGGAAGAAAAACCACAGAGAAATGAACTGTAAGTGCATCCTGTCATCCTCCTATGGTGGGCTCAGAATTCACAGCGTTGTGAGCCTGCCTCAATGAGAAGTGATTTCTTAGCTGACATTTGGGCATGTGGAAAGCTAATAAGTGCTCACAGTGCTTTTCAGCCAGCTAATAGAAATCAGTTGCTGTTTGTATCTAGCCTTTACCTCCATATGCACTGAGGAAAAAGTCACTGGTACTGTCCACTGAAGTCATCTGCATTTTTTCCATGTCCAGTCAACTCGCAATGTTATTCTCAATAGACTAATACAGAACATATGTAAATTGGACTGTAAGAACATATTTAGTATATTTAGCTTTGAAAAATGAAGTTATGATGAAGAATGAACATCAAGGGCAGGGGGCAGGGGGGAAGATGGCTGGGAATATTTTTATCAGGGCACAGCTAATCCGCAATCTGGATGCACTGCTCCCAGGTGATCAAGAGCTGACTGGGTTTCAATCACAAACGTGGCTCCTTTCATTTCTGCTTTAAACCAAAGTGAGCTTGAATTCTCTGGGCTAATCTACATCTTTTTCTCATTGCAGAACTTGGCACTATTCAGTACAAATAGCATGCCTTGCTTGAGGAACTGCAAGGTTAATGAAGGCTGGGGCTTTTTGAATCATGCCTGAGCTGCATTAGCAAAGCTGTGGGGCACTTCCCGCAGCACCTGCCTGCGCTGTTCCTGGCAGCGCTGGGAGCTGTTGGGCTTTCCCTTTCCTAATCCCCAGATGAAAACAACTTTGAAAGAGGCAGCTCCCATTGCGTGCTTCATTTTGGCAAGTAATGGCTGATGCTTAGGTGGGAAGAGAAATCATCCTTCCCTTTTCATCGTGACCTCTTTACCTTAGCTTCACTCCACATCTGGTCCTCTTCCCCCATGCCTCTGCCTCTGATATACCTTTTCTCCTCATTTTTCTCTCTTTATAACTTATCCCCCTCTTACGTTACCACCTTTCATAACCGTAATAGCCTAACATGATGTTTCCTGCTATCATTCCCTCCTCACCTGTGGTCCTGGTTGCAGCCATAAGCTCCTTGGGAAATAAACTTCCCACTGCCTCCTTTTTGCATCTGCTGGAGGGGGGCCTCAGTCCTGGTTGCTCTGTAGGCTAATAAACATGACTAAAAGTAGTGATAACAAATAGCAACTTTGCTCCTCAGCTGATTAGTTCCTACATATGTCAAGTATTTTGCTTCTTTAGAAGTTGCATATCCAATAGCAGAAAATGAGAATGAATCTATAATCTTATGTGTCATGAATTCAAGGGACAGAAGTCACCTCACCTGAGTTGTGCTGCTGACCTGACGCAAAATGAATTTTGAATTTAAGTAATGGGAATGAATTCTTTACGAACCACCTAAAGATGGAATTACTGAAGAGATTTGTGAAAAATTTTGTGTAACAATCAATAACAAGGAAGTCCTGAACCGCTCCTGAAGAGTTCACAAGTCAAAAAAGTGCTGAACTTCATCCAATAAATTATTTATTGTGAATTGTTCGCACAACTGTGCTCTACTTACAAGAGAAGCTCAGGGGGTCTAATAATCCCTCTTTATGCAGGATATTTTGATACAAGGGGAAAATAGTAATTCAGAGGATGTTAATTTTTTATGTTCTTGTAATAAATTAGGAAACTGTTTGATTCTGGCATTTGCGAGGAAAATACTTTTTTTCTTCACTGCCGTGAACTACCTCAGAATAGTTTTTTAATGGAAATTATTAACATGGTTACCATTAAAAAATCAGCTTTGGTCCAGCAATTACCACACAATCCCAGATGATGTAGTACAGGAAAATATATTTATCCCAGAGACAGTGTGTGGTAACTTATGGTAAAAGTTGCTTCTTTAGGAGCAGCCACCACAACTCCATCTGTTTTAGCTAAAATAACTGTCCAAGTGACCCCAATTTCAACTTTATGAGGTTCATATTAATAGGGAATCTGAAGAAAATGAGCCAGAGTTTAGCTTCATGTCACTACTCACATTTTCAAGCTCTTTATCAAGTATCTCTTAAAAGTGTCCTGTATGCTAGAGCTCCGAATGCCTGTCTGTAAGTGATGGACTCGTCTTTAAAGAAACAGATCCACTTAACGTGTCCATCTACAAACATGAGCCTATTGGTGCACATGAACTAACATGTCACCCTGTGATTGATGTTTCCCTATTACTCTGCCAAAGTACATTAAGTTAAGCTCCTTTTCATCTCCACAAATAGTAGGGACTACAGATGGCCCTCATTTGTAATCCTCAGGAACTAGCACAACTGAGCAATGCGAGGGGGTGCCGGTACCCATTGCCTGCCTGAAATGGATTAGGGAGATTTCTGTATGGAGCAGCGTTACAAGAGTAAAGTAACATAGCAAGTAATAGCGGAAGGGAAGGGGTGCTGACAGTGGCTGTGAGCATTAGCAAACTGTGCAGACGACAATATTCTCTGAGCAGACACTCGTATTTGGTGGTGAGTATTTTAGCGGCCTGCACAACTCAAATCTGCGTATTCTTTGCCACTCACGTCCCGTGTGCCATAAGCCACGTGCACCATGAGAGGCCACATCCACCGCTTTGGTGGCATCCTGGTCCTGCTGAAGCCCATGGCTAACCTAGTGATTTCAGTTGCGGCCGGGATTTCATCATGGCCTGGAGCTTGTCGAGGTCCTGGGTGAGAGACAGCAGAAGGACTCTAAGGATTGCTGGACACCTCTCAAAGTGTGGGGTTTTTTTCAGCAGTGTTTGTATAGGGAGCTTGGGCGACTTGGAGCTGGCCAGCCACCTACTTTTTAAAGTCATACGAAACAAATCCCCTGAGGCTTCGGGCCCAGCTGTTTGCTGGAGGCTCCAGGCGTAGGTGTCATGGCTGCAGTGGGTCAAGGGAGCCTTGCTCTGGCAGCCCTGGAAGAGGAGCTCTGGCTGCCTGCACCCCCCCGGAGCTGGGCCGGCCTTGCAGCCCACCTCAGGCAACACAAAAAGGCCAGGAAACCAAATATTTGGGAAACTCAGTGCTGAAAATACTTTCCTCAGGTGGAGCTAACATCAGCCCTTGTGAGACACCTCCAAGGTGTATTTTCCCAAAAGGCCGTGCTGTGTCAGCAAAGAGAGAGGAGAAAGGCCCTGTGCCGCCTTCACCGTGAGCGAGGGCCAGAGGCAGGCAGGGCCTGGGCTGCCGGACTCCTCGCTCAGGGTTGTACACACCACACCGACTGAAGCCATTTTGGGATGCGGCATAGGTGTGCCTGCTCACCGATAAAGGTGTCCTCTCGCTGTCCTCAGAGCACAAGTATGCAGGGTCCACATGGGCCAGCCCTTGGGTCTGGAGCCTGCCAGCGCTTTTGTGGGAATAGCAGGGGGCTGGGAGGGGGACGCGGATCTCCCTCTCCCATGGGTATCATTTTACCTCATGTCAAAGCTATTTCCATCTCTCGTAAAGGGAGCGCGTTGTAACGCAGATGGTCTTCACTTGACGCGTATTACGAGAGTGAATTTATGGCACTTCTCTTTTTTAAAAGAAGAGAAAAAAGTGAAGAAAGCAAAGGTGATGGTAGCTTTGAGTGAGGGATTTGCGAGGCGGGAGATGAGCTCCCGACCCGCCGGTGGCGGCCGTGGCTGGGAGCAGACAGGGCCGAGCGCGGTTTGGAGGCCAGACAGGAAGGGAGCCCGGCCTCCAGACGGCGCGAGAGATAACGATGGTCTTTCCAGACACTGTTATCTGCTCCAGCGAAGCGCTGGGACCGGCCGACGGACCTTCTCCAGGGAAAGCTGCCTGAAACTCCTCGGAGGTCCCCGCTTAGCTGGTGGAATGAGGCTGGTGTAATGAGGCTGGGCTCAGGGACGGCAGAGGCAGGGACATCGGTATCTTCCGCAGGGCTGCCGCCTTGCCGGCCTGCCGCTTGCAGCCACCCAGAAGTCTGGCTGGGCTGGATCCTGGCTGGGTCACAGGGGAGCAGATACCGTTCTTCCACATTTTCACGTGGTATAGTTAGTCAGACTGACTGAGGGTGAGAACAGAAAGGTCCTTCTGGAGCTGGCGCTGGCCTCTGGCACTGCCTCCATTTCCCTTCTGCACCACTCACTGCTGGCTCCATCAGTGCGATGTTGTGCTGCAGCCAGCTCCTAACACCAACATTTCTGCCATGAAAGTCACCGTCTGATATGAACTCCAGGTCTGGCTGCTCATCCCACCTACTGCCACGGTAGCATGCCTCCCAACATCCCTCCTTTCATCACGTTGACGTCACCTTCCACGTTCCTCACTCCTTTCTTGCCTCTCTGTGCAGAAAGAGAAGCACCAATGCATGGGATAACCCAGGAACATCCCAGTCTCCCCCTCCCCATGTCTCACCCCAAGCAGGCCCACACAGCCTCTCTGTCTGTCCCCAAGGACAGGGAGCAGCTTCACGGCATCCTGCAGCCTTGGGTGCCTTTCTCCTCATCCTGCACCCCCCTGGGATACCCAAGGCTCTCAGCACCATGGTCATGGTTGACAGCTTCCCTCCACCTTTCACCACCCGCATTTCTCCCTCTCCTGCCCCCATCACAAAGAGCCTCAGGACCAACTTTCAGGAGAGTTTGGAAGCTCCCTCTGGCCCCCAGGTGGGCAGAGGAGGGGGAGGAGGTAAGCGGTGGGAGAACCTGGAGGCTGGGAGCACGGTCTGGGCAGAGGGTGACTCTGAGGTAAAGGGCTCTTCCCCCTTCATGCTAAATTGCAAATAGCTTTTCCTTTCCATTAAATAGCATATATTTTCTTGTCAGAGATCCAGTCTTGGATGTTGCATTCAATTTACTGACATATCTTTATCTTAATCCAGTTGAATTTAGATAAGACTTTTTTCATTATCTCTGCAGCACTGAGTGCCTCATCCCTGAGCCAACTGCATTTTCCTCTAGAGTACAGCAGTTTGTTTAATAAAATACATTTTTTAACAATCATGTTTAAAGGATCCCAATTAGGATGAGCTTGAAAATAATTATACAGTGCAAAGATAAATGCACTTGGGTAGTTACTAAGTATTGAATATCCAACATCAAAATACACTACTGATGACACAGGCATGTAATTACACACGCAAAGTATCCATATGCAAATTATTGACAGAATATTATATTTGTGTGAATAAAAGCATGCTTCCTTCTCTTATCTGGAAAGGCTATAGGTTGAACTTCTGCATCTGCTTTTCAAAACAAAGACTCCTGAAATGGAACTCATTAGTGCAGGATGGTCTATATTTCCAGGACAGCTGAAAAGCTGAAAAGGTAGTAAAAACAGAATTATTCACTTCTCTTAAAGTTTTGCAAATACTTGGATGTTTCGTATCTACAGAAAGAATGTTCCTTTTCAGATACAAATAGCTTGATCCTGCAGCCACTCCATAACCATATGGAATGAAATTGGAAACAAGCCATTTTCATATCTGCTGTCAATCTTCATTTAAAAGGTGGAGCTGAGTGAACCTTCCTGTTCACTTTCTCATGAACATTCCTGTGAATAAGATTTTTGTTTGCAATGGAGTCGGTTGTGGGCTTTCACGTGGGGCACAGTTGGTACTGATGTGGCCACGTTCACTTTCCGGGTTTTAAAGGCTTGTGTGGAGGATGAAGGGTTTTAAGATCTCCATCAGCAAAGACATATGTAGGTACCTTACTGAAGAGAAGTACAAGAGTCTTGGAGAGGAGCTACACTATTCCCAATAAGCAAACAAAACCTGTGATCTGTGTTGGTATTAATGTGCAGTTCTGAAAGAACTTGAAGGAACCACATGGGACAACTTTGATGAATATTTTTTAATCTTATTAACTCATTTCATTTACTGTATCTGCTAGGAGAAAAAAGGTAGAACTTTCTCCCAGTATTTGTGTTACACAGGAGATGCAATCCTGCTTTTTTAAACAGAAAGAATATCACAAAAAAGGATCTGCTTTCTAGTTAGCCTCCTCGGAGGGGTTAGCTCCTGTGGTGCAGCACAGCCGTTCATTGCCATGAGATCCAAGGGCATCCTGGAAGGTGGCTGGGCCAGGAGTCCAACCATCGTTAATTCTGGACACTGAGGGACAAAAACTCTTGCAAAGCACCAGGGGTATGTAGAGGCTAACGTTATTGGACTAGTAAGTGGTTTGCCATAAATCGAGTCAAACTTTCCTCATCACAATTTTTGTTCTGCTAAAAGAACATTAAAAAAAAAAAAAGTAAAAATATGCATTTCCAACATAACTTTCACTTTTTATTAGTCAGTAGGTAATCTTTGGAATATTGTATATGTTCGCTGTGTGTCACTGTAGGAAAACAAACTTACCTTTGCAAACTGTATTTTTAAAAAAAGTGGAGATGAGCAGTTTGCTACAAAGTTATTGTAGCTCTATTAGAGTTCAACTTTTCCCCTTATTCTTTCTTTCTCTCTCTCCAGAAATCTGTTCTACTTCAATGCATTTAAGTGGAGTCTGAATTTTTGTCTCCCAAATCTCTGTTTATAAATCTGAAATGCTGACATAAGCCCACAGTTTCTTCTCTTACTAAACGTGCCCTTTCCATAGGATGCAGGGGGTCTTCCCAGGGGCTAGCACAGGATTTCACACAAACAAGCCAGCCTTCTGCATCCCAGTGCCTTATTCAATTTCAGGATCATCTGCTCGGCAGCAGCATTTCAGCTGTTCATGGAGTTTTCCAGCATCCTGCAACCTCCGTTGGGTGCGCCAAGGCTTTTATTTCATTGTTGGTTACCCTGCTATGCTGCCAATGACTGACAGCACACATATTCCCCCTGAGAGCGCGATGGACTGTGTATAGTTCACCAGGGACATCCTGGTGGTTTGTGAACCAATGCAGGAAATATTGTCAACTATGTGTTAGTGATATATCCCAGCTCTTCTCATGACTCATATCTTTAAAGGTTTTTTTTTTCTATTCCAGCAATTGGTGATGACTGGAGCAAACCAAATCTGGTCATTAACCAGTAAGGATTTGTTTTAAAATATCCTAAGTTAACTAACTAATTTACTTCCAGAGGACCAACTGAGAAGTCATTTATTTAGTGCCTATGATCATATCCTAACAGGGTGCTTAATTTACAGCTGATTCATCACCATGCGTCTTTAAAAAGCTGACTCCCGGGAGCCTAGCTGCACAACACAAAATGAAAATCAGCCACGAGGAGCCGTGGGAGGTGGAGGAGAGGGTACGAGCGGTGGCACTGCCTCGGGAAGGTGCTTCTCCTGCACCAAGGGGCAGCTCGGCCTCCCCATGGTCCCCACACCAGCCCTGTGCCCAGGTCCTGGCTGCGGCCGCCTGCCCCACTGCTGCCCCCACCGCTGCAGTGCACTCACGCTCACATGCATCTTGCAGACAAATGCATCTTGCATGCTTATGTCTACATGCCTTGCACCCTCACACACACTTCTTGCACACTCACATACACATCTTGCACACTCACATCTCACACACACATCTCACAAGCTCACACTAACACACACATCTTGCACATCTGTTCCCAGCCTCCTTCCTGGTGTGGTATCAGGCCTTTCTTCAACACCACCAAGAGAAAAACCTGACAGTGAAATGAAGGACCTTTGTCTCCTGCAAAGCTACTCTTTGGCATGTCAGGAGACAGTGCAGTGGGACAAAGAAAACTAAGTAATGTTTTCTAATCAATCAACCTTTGCTAAAGAAGCATGAGCAGCTTTCTCTCTCCATGCCACTAAGATAAAATCTGATTTAACTGCAGCTGATTTTACTGTTGCTTTACCAGTCACAACAAAACAAATCAGAAGAATAGATGTGATTGTTGAGCAGTTGCCATTGCCAGTGGGTCAGGAAACGAAAGCAGAAGCAGAACCCCCGAGTCCAGCGCGGAGCAGCGTGCCCTTCGCCAACGGCCCTTTGAGCCCATGGGTGCAGCAGGGCTCTACCTGGTGCCATTTTTATGAAATGTTGTGCTTTCCTGATCCCAGATGTCTATCTGTGGCAGGGAGGAGAGGCTGCATACACAGCCCAGGCATCTCTGGGCAGAAGAAGAAGCTACTTCTAAAGGAGCCCAGATCCTCAAGCCCAGATTGCTAAAGACGTTTTGGCTGTATTTTAACTGATGCTAGCTTCAGTGCAGTTAAGCAGCCAACTATCCAGAGGAATTTGGTTCATCCCATCCTGGCTACAAGATATTCTCCCACTTTTCCACCAGTCCATACCAACGTTGCAGCACTGTGGGGCAGGATCACCTGCGCGGGCAGTGCAGGTCCTGAGGCTTGGCTGGGGACTCTGGGTGTACCTAGAGCCCAGAGAAAGGAGGGGGTGTCCCCGTTACAAAAGCACTGCTTTCAAAACAGCCAGCTGCTTGCTGATACCTGCACACAGCCACCAGCTTTTCAGTGTCAATTTGATGTATTTCTGACAGTTTAATTCAAATTATTAGTGAGTCAGAATGAACAGTCCATGAAAAGATATCCCATAAACTTGGTGGTGGCCTAAAGAGAGAAAGCTCCAATATTTAGGTGAGTAACCACCTTCTCCCTCCCTTTCTAGCTTCTGGATGAGTCCTATTATCTGGAGAAAGAGGGTGAATTTGGGCTTTTGACTGATATTATACCCTATTTTGTGAGCACAGATATTATGTAAAAGGAGTCATTTACCAAGACACTATAAATCTGGTACAACTTGTTTGCTGGAATTCAAACTGACAGGTACTGTATCTAGGTGCAACTTCCCAGCTATGTGTACAGTATCCTAGATCAGAGGAAAATCCACAAACCGTGGAGAAGTGGTTAAAGCTATGATAATTCCTACAGTCCTGTATTTTCTACCGGCAGTGAAATCAGCCTATAACTCCTGTATGGAAAGAATTATTCCATACCACTGTCCACTGTTCTACATCATTACCAGGAAACAGGGTTATTACAAGATTGGGTCTCTTATGTTAACCCTGGAAAAGAAGAGAGATACATTTTGTTTTTAAAACACATTAAAGAAAGAAGAAAGTAAATCCTTTCTGATCTGATAAATTGCTACCGTACACATTCATTGAAAGAGAAAAAGACTTTTTAAAGAACATCACAGGCATAGGACAAACCAAGCAAACCCAAGAAAAATCAAAGTTAAGGCAGATGCTGTGTGTTCAGCTAAACCAGGGATAGTGTAATAATCTTTTCAAGAACACCAGAGCTGAGCTGCTCTGCATAGGTCTGCGGGGGAGCAGCCACATCCATCGGGGGCTGCTTGCAGCCACGGAGGATAAACCCCAGCCACAGCTTACGGAGCTCCTACTCTGCCACTGCTGCTGGTGTCCCCTCACCATATCGCCCACCACAGCTTTGGCGCTGGCTCCCAACCTGCAGCAGTTTTGTGCTGTGAAGATGCCGGCTCAGCACCTGCACCAAAACATCTCCACAACTCAGGAACCAGAGTCCTCTCCTGCAGGTCACACGTGCAGCCGCAGCTGGGGTCTGTGCGGCTTTCCTAGCACTGGGTCAGGACCACTGAAACATGCCACTCTGATACACTAAAATTTGGGAAGTTTGACTAATTTTTTAACTTTTAGATAAGTTATACCAGTAAATACCAGTGAACACATACTGTAGATTTTGCTGTAGTATGCACTCATATTTACACATCATTTGTTGTATTATAAAAAATAGAACAAGTCAGTCAAGCATTACATATGCTTCATTTTATAGAATTGAAAGGATGACATAAAAAGAACACAACAAATAGGTCATTTTCAGCACCGTTACCTCCCCGTGTGACATTCTCACTGGGGCAGGGGAGGAGAAGGAGCTGTTTCCAGGCTGTTCCCTGTAATGCTTTTTTGATCTGCTCCAGTCACCATTTTCAGGTGCTTTTCCTGTTGTTGTTTACTGCACGGGAAGCAGATTTTCCCTCTCCTGCTACAAAGCCATAAAAAGGAAAGACTGCAAGACGAGTAGATAAAAGCTTTCAGCCTCTCTCATCTAAGTGACTGCTTGCTCATGTACCTTGGCTCTTCCTGGCTTCTGCCAAACCTTTCTCATTGCCTGGAGAGGAACCACGGAGCAAGAAGGAGAGGAGATTCCCACCAGACAACCAGAAATACACTCCTCTTTCACTGCCTAGGCCCAAACCAGTCCCCAGGCAGGGCAGGAGCGGGAAGCTAGGTCTTCATCACACGGACAAAACTGCCCTCGCTTGTGTCTGGGCGGGAGGAGGTGCGGCAGGTCCAGGGGCTGCCCACCCTGCCGGCGTGCACCGGAGTGCCGTGGGTGGGCTTTGGAGACCGTGTGCCCATCTGCCCTTTCCCGGGACCCCCACTACTCCCCAACCAGGTGGCGTGGGCTCTCCTGCACACAGCTCGGGGCATCCTGCCCAGGTCTGTGGCTCGGCCCCAGGGCACGTAGTGGGAAGAGGGGCTTAGCCTGGGCAGTGGGAACACCCTCCTGGGTGCAGTACCCAAAAAGTGTGTGTCCCACCCGGCAGGCTCGCACAGCCAGCCAAATTTGCATGTGTACACCCAGCAAACACACTCTTTTAATACCTCCTTTCCTCTCGCCCACTCCCCTGCCACCCTCGTTGCCTGTGACTGTAGTTACTTGGATGTTGAATTAGAAGCATTTAAATATACTCTTTGATCTTCCACTAGAAATGGTAGCCCAACACATTTGGCTGTTGGCAGATTGTGGGGACTGTATGTACAGGCCTGTAAAGCAAATATCTTTGGTTTTGTATAGAAACCCAGCTGTGCTCACGCACGTGCCATGGCACATGCTGCATTGAAGTGTGATGACAATCGCAACTGAAAACACAAGACGCTTTGAAGGCCCTGTAATTGAAGCAAAAGAAGAAAAGCCTGGGCTTAGAGCCCATAGTGATCAGTACCAGGCCATGCACTCAGCAGAAAACTGCCTTGTAACCGGCGGCATTTTACAGACTTTCTAATTGGCTTCCAGGGCTGGTGGATGTTGCTTGTGCAGAATTGGAAATCAGAGCCATGTGGGGCCAACCGAGCGGCTGAGGTCTGTGCTGCCTGAGTTTGCCGGCAGCCGAGTGGCAGCAGAGGCGCTCCCCAAGGGAGGCGAAGCAGGGGAGGGAGGGCTGGAAAGGGCAGGCAACCACCTGCGGCTGCTTGGGAAGGTGCCTTGACACATCAGTGCCCTGCATCTTGGCCAAGGGAAGGGTGTTTTCTGCTGGTAGCAATGATTTCATTACATGCTTATGCCTTTTCGGGGGGGGAGTGACTTCTAATGGAAAGTCAACAGGCCGGTCCTGCCGCTGAAGCTGCCTGTGAGCCCCCAGCAGCCTCGGCTGGGATGTAATTGCTGTGTCACCAGACAGCACAAGCCTGTGTAATGGGGCTTTTGCATTTCTTATCTTGCCTTATTTGGCTTTCCACAGAGGAGTTTACTCTTGCCCTCTCCCTGCCTCTCTTTCTGTCTAAATACATGGCAGTACATACCCTATAAGTATATGTAGACCAAAACATACTCATTTATGTAGTGATCTTGTGGTAGGTTGGCTTATTTCCCTGGATTAAAGGGCTACATGCTAAAGATGCCCATATATGCTTGAATATTCATGCAATCCTTCGGCAATTATTTACTGGCTGTCTGATGGGCTGGGTTTGATTTCCTGCTGGCAAAATTCGGTGTCACCAGCTTAAACTTGCTGTCCAGAGACCCAGGAAACTAAATGCCCCATGTCAAGCAGCAGGAAGGACTAACCTCTCTACTTACCAGAGTTTACCAGGGCTTAAATAAAAGAGCTTTACAAGAAGAGCTGAAACAGAAAAGGGAAACACAATAAAGCATCAGCTTGGAAAATCTGGTGAATCTGCCCAGACTCAGACAAAACTATGGAGAAAGTTGCTCTCCTGCACCTGAAATGTGTGGATTCAGGGAAGATTACAGCATATGCCAAGCAAAGTAATCACACCCTTATGGCTTGGCAGAAAGGCCTGAGATATCTATGCTGCTATTTTTATTAGATTCAGCCTCAACAGTGTCGTGCCAGATACTTGCTGCCATCAGACTTCTTCGTCTTCTCCACCACTTCTCCACCACCCCTTCGCTGTCCAAAAAAAGCCCCAAAGTACTCCAGCTCTTTTAAATAAGGAGCAGAAACATGACAGCGTCTCTTAGAGACATATCTGTGCAGTCAGATATTCCTTCCCAGAAACTCTCCCCCTTTCCTCACACTCACTGAGCCCAAATCTTGCTTTTCTTCCTACCTCTGCTGGCCCCTGGGGCTTCTGGGACACAAGCACTTAATTTCTCTCAACTTTTAAAGGCAAAGAGTTTTTACAAAAGAATTTCCCAAATTTGGTTGTAACTGGCAAAGAAATCCCAGCTGGTGCAGACAGCTCCTCACCCTCCTCCGCCGCTGGCAGGGGTCTGTCTGGAGCTCTCCTGGATCAGCTATTCTTCTCCCTGTCCTGTCAACAGCCACCAGCACTGAGCTCTTGCCCTTTTAAGGCTTCCAGCCCCCAGTTTGTGCATATACATGTGAAAATATATATATACACACACACACATATATGCATGCAGGGAGCCCATGGGAGAAGGGAAGGAAACAGAGAATCCTCCCGTTCCACCCCACTTTGTGAATGCACTGAATTCAGGAAACAGAATCATCGTGTGAAGGACCCTAATAATTTTAAAAGACTAAATGAGGGACACTGCACAGAGCCCGTGTGACCGTCTAAGCTCACTTGCATTGTAAACTAAAGACTCCCATGCCGTGGAGGGTCTCTGGGGGACCTCTGCACTGGGATGAGTCTCATTTTGAAGGTATGGCCAAGCTGCACCATCTCTGAGGTTCAAGACCTGTCCAGAGAAACCCTGGCAAGTTTGAAAACAACTCTGCTAGCTGAAGGTCTACTAAGCTGTGTCTTTGTTAGCTGGCCCACAGCAGAAACCATGAGGTGTTGTGGTTTAAGCCCAGCTGGCAACTAAGCACCACGCAGCCGCTCACTCGGTCCTCCTCCCCGGTGGGATGGCGGGGAGAATGGGAAGAAAAAGGTAAAATCTTGTGGGTTGAGGTAAGGTTGGTTTAATAGGACAACGCAAGGAGAGAAGGAGTAATAATAACAATAATACTAATAAAAGAATGTATAAAGTGAGTGATGCTCAATGCAATTGCTCACCACCCGGAACCTGATGCTCAGCCTGTTCCCGAGCCGGGATCCCTCCTCCCCCCTGGCCAGCTCCCCCAGTTTCTATACTGAGCATGACATCATGTGGTATCGAATATCCCCTTGGCTAGTTCAGGTCAGTGTCCTGGCTTTGCCCCTCTCAGCTTCTTGTGAACATTAACTCTATCCCAGCCAAACCAAGGACACGAGGCTACGACAATTCTGACTGTTCAGTCACTAGAAAATAATACAGGACCAATTTTTTCCTAATATGTTTTCTACCCCTTTTTCAGAATAGTTTGAGGTCATGTGCCCAGTTTCATTGTTTCCCTTAAAAATACTAGTTCTATAAAACAATATCAGTCTTAACTTGTCTCCATTTTCATAAAGCTTTTTTTTATAATTAACAAGAACATTAAATCAAGAGAGCACTTGTTTAACTTTTCAACACATTTTTGTCTGAAGTGATTCACTCAGCTTGTTTTCCTGGAAAAGGTGTTTTCTGGTCCTGTAATCTTCTAGGTATGTGTTTCATCTTCCAATATTGAGCTGGTATGGACACATGGAAAGAAAATCTTATCTTGTTGAATAATACCTAATACCCTTCCCAGAAAAAGAATAATGATTTGGCATCTCTCCAGCTATTAATGCTTTATGAGTAACTAACTCCTCAATACACAGAGTGTTCATCCTCCTTCAGTACAGGAACAAAAAGTCCCAGGCACGCCAACCCATTTGCCAAGTCTCTCAAGCACTACAACTTCCATAGGTGCTCACTGTAATAACAAAAATCATGGTGTATTCTTTGGTATTTATGTGGATATCTCATGTAATTTCATGAGCTTTCTTGCTCTTTCCCTCTTGTCCTGGTTTCAGCTTTGGATTTTTACTTCAACGACAGGTATGGACTCCACGTATGCCTAATACAGGGAATGTATTTAATGCACAACACTTGTTCTCTCACATGCAAGTGGTTTCTATAAAGAAACCATCCATCACTGCTATATAATAATCTACATCTTTTTCTGAATGGTCTGTCCTTGTAAACTGACATATGTGGGGATAAATAATATCCACTGTAAAACAGGGAATGTGCAAATACCGATGTTACTGCTGGAAGAGTTATTAATTTGAGACAAAACTATTAAAAGTGCCCAGATAACTTATGAGTCCAAATCCCATTTTCAAAAGGAGGTGAGGTCTAGAACACTGGAAAGATGTAGATGCCTAACCAACATAAATAACCTAAACACGAAAGTGGCTGCCCCAGACTACTTTTTAGATCTTTAGCCCTTCTCCTGTCCCATACAAGCTGCACACTCATGCTTCCATCAGTGACATTCCCTGGGCTTGTATATACCCGTAGGATCACCTCAGAGCTTTTGAAATTCATTCTTCCTTTCTGCACAGGTTAGTCTCTTTGATATATATCTCCCTTCTCCCATGGGTGACTGGTATGAGAACCACTACGAGTGTCCAAGCCCCATAATGTGCTTCACTGCCCACCAAACCAACATGGTTCTGAACTAGTCAGGAATTGGTAATTGATTAATGGTGATATGTCAAAACCAATATGTTTCATGAAAATTTTCTTGATTGTGGAAACTTTTGCTGTCCCCAGGCCAAAGCTTTCTTGGCAGCTTTGTAGGGTCGGTGTCCCCCAGCAGCACCTGATGGGCAGCACAGCTCTGGGTCAAGACCCGCAGCTCCCAGACTCTGCTGCACTGCAGGGTACGTGGCAGGTCTGGAGGCCCAAGAAAGAGTCGGACTGAGGGGTTTCTATGCACCACTCCGCAGGAGCAGCCCAGGGGATGCTGCGGAGTCTCCTCTGACACCACTGCACTTCAGACTTGGCAGCCATCTGAGAAGACAGCCCCCCCACGGTGAGCATATGTCTGCTGCGCTTGGTTTCAGAAAAAGTGAAAAACAATGTTTTGAGCTTCCCAGAACAAAATATTTTCAGAATTTCATTACCACAGGAAAGGTAAAACTTTTTTAGGCTTTGTTCCAATCCAGAACAAAAACTGTCTGGAAATGTCAGGATTTCCCACAGAAAGAAAATGCCAAGTTTTGACCCACACTAGCCTTAAGTCACTTTTTAAAAAAACCTTTTTTTAATTTAATAATTAAGTTCCAGAACATGGATTGCTAAATATTCTGTGGAAACTGTAGTTTCAAAGCCCTTGTTCCTTATGAGGATATTTCCAATTTCTGTACCCACATCCTTCACCTGGAAGTTGTCTCATCCGTGTGTCCCCTGCCATGACTGTGTTGTGGGGCATTTCTGTCCAAATGTGGAACTATGACAGAAAAGGGAATGTCAGCCTCTATGTTTAAACTAGAATTAAATGAAATTGTAATGAGCAATGTGTGACAAAACCATAATAATGTGCAAACGGGAAGGATCTGAGTTTCTCCAGACACCAGAGGGAACTGGCTACACTTTTCCTGATAATATAGAAGGATGATGTATGGTCAGGTCCTTTCGTATGCATGGGTTTCTTAACTCCTCCCAGCATGGAGTGTGGCTCCCCAGCTATTGGTGTGGGACCTGATCCTCTCCTGCTTGTTCAGGGACTCTCACTTGCTGCTGCATAAAGCAGCCACACGATGCTACTTAGGCTGCATGGGGACATTTTATACTCACTTGCTACCTCCATGCACAAGTGAGCCTGCTGGCCTGCTCAGACAAGGGTGGCCGATGGGAAGCTAGAGAGTGACCAGAAAGCTGGAATTGTTCATTTCTAACACTCTGAAAAAACACCAATTTTCAAAAACATAGAAGTCTAGAAATAGATAAGACAAGCAAGCAAAATCCTTTCCATTTCAAACATTTTGCCTGCAATTTTGCACATTGTCCTTCAAGGTGGCCAAAAGCCCTGGCTTCTCCTGCCTTCCTCCCCCAGGAGAGGAAGAAGCCCAGCCCTGCAGAGGACAGCCTCATCTGCTCTGAGCAGTCACAGCGAGCTGCCATTCCCGCTGGCCAGCGTGGACTGCAAAGACCTCCTTTCCACCTCAGCTCTGTTCTCCACACTCCTTGTTCTGAATCCCTGTGTGGTAGTCTGCAAGGCAAGAACCTGGAGCTATAAATGCAGAATAACTTAATCCCAGCTGAAGCTACAAAATTTTTCTTTCTCCTTAATTCAGGAAACTGGCTATTCCAGTGGAGGACATGAATCTCACCTATTTATCATTGTTGTCTGGACATAATCACATGCTTTCAGTAAAGAAGATCCAGATTCTTTTGTAGACCTTCCTAAGAGGCCTAAACTCCCAGCTTCTTGATACCTGCAAGTGAGCAATTCTGCTTGCAATAAAAAATAATCTCCCAAGAGGACCTCTGATCTTAAAACAAATGCTGTTTAATTCACCACTCATTAGGAGTGTATCTGGATTGATTTATTGAGCACTTCTGACCCCAAATCTTTTGAACAGCATTCCTTCACGATTAAATAGGGAATGGATTTGGGCAACACTTCTGGCAGGCAGACTGGAGCAACACAAATGATTCTTAAAAACATTCGTATTATGTAACTTAATGAAAATATACTACATGTTGGCATGCACTTGGCCCAGACCAGAATGGATATGTTTTCCAACCAAGGCTCAGATAACTTCTGTAGTAAATATGGCCAGAACAATTCATTAATTATACATTTGTGGTTGTCCCACCTTTGTATATTTTGGAAATATGCACTCACATTCAATCAATCAGAAAAATGGCAATATCTTTGGGTCCAAAGGAAATCAATGTTTTTGGTAAGTACATGACAGTCTGTGGCAGCAGAAAGTATTATATTCTCTAGGGAATCAGTTTCTACTTGCCGCTTAATATTCAAAGAACAGAGAAATGGAAAAAACAATCCCGAAAATCTTTTATAAGTGACTGGCTACAGACAAATGCTTTCTAGATGAGAAAAACAAACCTTCTTGCTAGTTGTACCCAAGTAAGTACGAGCATGAAGAGACTTGGCTTCTGTTCTTTGAGCATGTAAACAAAAAAACTTTGAACCTTGTAATAGGAATCAAGAGTGCAAAATATAACCTCCTGCCATATGCCTCACCATCCTCATTTGGCTGCAAAAGCAAGATGAAGCCATGGTTGCTGCATGGACTAGGCTGTTGGCTGCCTGCCTTGTTTGGCCAATGAAGGCATATGCAGTAAATCTGGTATGTGCCTTCCCTTCTCTTCTGGCTTCTGGTTAACTGTAGAGTGCAGTATCTGGCTCGTCTCTCCCTGCACAGATCCAAGAGCAAAGAATTTGCCAGAGTATTTGCATCTACATAAATCATTAAGAACAAATGTTGCTTTAGGTGGCACTTGAATGCTAAGCAAAGTCATCAGCTCTCATGAATTTATCAGAAGATTCCCCAAAAAGTGAGCTATTATTTTTAATCAGATCTCATGTTTGCAGTAGATTAAGAAATTAGAGAAAGGCTTGATTAGTGATTTTTGAGGATGTAGACTGGGTTTATCCCAACTGACTTTAGGCACCTAACTAACTGCTGAAATCAGATGCCTGTTTCTGGCGGGCTCCCTCTGTGCTTAGCGGAGAGCAAGGGCTCTTTCAGACAGTGAACTAGATGATGGAAGGAGCTGACATTGATTGAGGTCCTGAATTAGGTGCCTGTTCCCTAAAGTTAGTAAGAACCAGGCAGAAAAGAGCTACACTGTTGAACCTGTGGCAGCAGTAAGGATCTGACAGCACAGAGAACGGATTTTGCTATGTGGTGTAGGCAGGTTCCCGTGAGCCTGCTCCACCTGAGACATGCAGAGCCAAAGTTTTCTCCAAAAGGGGCACCCACTGCTGGGCTGGCTCCTCCAGCTGTTGCGTTGGGCATCAGCAGGGTCGGAGAGCAGCATCCCTCGCTCCATGACCACTCGCGTGGCTGGGAAGGATGACCTGGTGGGACAGGCATGCACATCTCCCTAGGCTTCCCTGCATGAAGGCTCCTGAAATGGGCTCAGGTTGTCCTCATCGAAACGCTGCTGACCCCTCCACAGACAGCTCCCCAGAGCATTCCCCATAGGTTGAAGCTGGACGTGGTCCCAGCTGCTTGCAGAGAGGTGGGTGCCATGCGGGACAGCCTGTGTTTCTGCGGTGGCTGGGGTGGGCAGCTGTGAAGCCAGACATGTCTCCCGTCCGGCCATGGCATCCCCTGCTCCGGTACAATCCGCAGGGTCTCTCCTGAGACACAAGCAGGAGCCTCAGCAGAGAGGAATGGAAACTGCCCATCTCCCTGCACTGTCTCACCGAGAGAACAGGACTTCTCTGTACTGCAGACGGGGGAGGAATCCTTCACTCGGTAGGACCTACACTCCCCAGAGCAACACAAAGCCATTAATTACCTTGCACTGCTAACAACAGGTGACAGAAAAAGCTTTATATCTTACACCTGCTTGCTGAAAGCGCACAGAAAGTTTGTTCACTCTTCTGAGACCTTTCCAAGGGGCCACACAAGTGGTGAGCCAAATAAAGCCAGTTTCAGCCAGATCTGCCTTTCGCTTGGGCCTTCTGGATAAAAAAATATGTGGTACATGAAAGAGCTCTTTGAAGTGACTGATGTTGATGCTGCAGCGCATTTGGGCGAGCGCAGAGAATACCACGGCTGACGGTGTCAGGAGTCAGGGGGGCTCTTCCTCCTCGTGCAGGGAGAAACCGAGGATATCCGAGAGCTCTTTCCAATATACTATATAGCTATATTTAAAGGACTGGGTAAATTTAGATTCTGCTGAAAAAGGAGAAGGGTTCATGACACGGGGTTGAGGGAAGAACAGCATCTGCTGCTTTGCAGTACCGCTGCGTCCTGCCTCGCAGTGTGGCTGCGGCGTCGAGCCCACCTTTCCCTGGGTGGCTGCTACAAATTATTCTGACAGCGGGGTAGTTTTCTGACATCGGAAAATGTTCTCCACAGATGCCAGTGAGTGGATTTATTTTTAACCTAGAGAAAATTTGTGATCTAGGGTCTCCAGAATAAAACATACAAGCACCTACAGTAGGTGGTAATTTTAACAGCAATTCAAAGACCTGCCAAATGACCTTTCTACTCTTGGTGGAGAAACAATTCAGTGTGCTAGAGATGGAGTCTTCCATGTAGATTTGTTGTAAGGTAATTAGAAAGAAAGGGGAAAAGAGCATCATGAAAAACCAACGAAGAGGAAAACATCAGCTTTGTGTCACATCCAGAGCCACTGGAAAATCCACATCATAAAACAGACTGAGAGTTTGTGTAGTTGGTGGAACTTTCCTCTTGTCAGGGTGTATTTTAAGCATTATTTAGAAAACAAATGTTTAGAGTGTCAGGCCGAAGGTGTAACAAAGAACAAAATCCAGTCTGCCTCCTCCCATCAGACCTACAGGCCACCACATCACCACCCTGCCCCAGCCGAACCCCTCCAGGTGCTGCTCTGCTCCCTTTAGGACACGCAGGTAGAGGAGACCAGTGGCACTTTCTTCTGGGAGAGCAAATGGTGCAGAGGATGGGAACTGGGGTGACTTGGCAAGGTACTGGCGGGACACTGCTTGTGTGGGAAGGTGGAACAGGAAAGGTGAGGGACGTGCACAACGTCATCTTTGAGCCCCTTCCCCTGTCATCTTCCTATTTCAAAAAGGGAAAACTCTGGGGCACAAAGCAACCCAAAGATGAATCCAATCCGTTCAGCTGGAAGCATTTCCCCATTCGTAAAGTCATGAATACTTCTCAAATATTCCTGTGTGATTAAAAAGAGGAAATGCAAATACTTTATCATGAATACTTCTCAAATATTCCTGTGTGATTAAAAAGAGGAAATGCAAATACTTTATAAGCTTTGGGTTATGGGATTAGGTCCGCAACAGTTTTACTTGGCTTTATGGGCCTGATCCTGTCCCAGTGAACATGATGGGAGGTCAGTTATCAAGCCACAGGGGGCAAGATAAAGCTCTATATGAGTTGCTATTTTTTACTCTTAAAGTTAGTCTTATTGGGCCCAGCCCAACTTCAGCTGAAGTCAATGAAAAGACTCCTGCTGACTTTAATGGGAGTTGGATTGGCCCTATTGTCCTTTGTTGAGTAAAGTAATTTTAAAAGGTCACGAGGTGAATTAAAAGAAAAAGAAACAACTACATCGATAAGCTTTATTCAATGTGCTCACCTTATAGAGAAGAAGTGTTGTCTTAGCTGGTGAGAATAGTTCAAACTAGTCCTTGTAGACTCTGGCAAGGATAACAAAGTATGGTTTTACTCAAAAAAACAAGTGGAAATGAAAATTGCTGAGTTCCGATTTAATGATCTCCCAGTGGCTTCTACCTGCTCAATTTACAAATAAAACAGACACCAAAGTTAGAGCCTAATCTCAATGAAACCAACTTTGTGCTGGTGCAATTCCACTGACTTTAATGGATTTCTTCTTGACTGACACTTGTGGGAGAGCTAAAATAAGATGTTGTGTTTCTAATTGCTATGGCTACAGTTCAGCTTGGACTACGGACATCTTGCTCTGCCTTCAATACGGTCACTCCTCCACCTGCAGCTGAAGCAACTTGGTAGCCAAAGTGGCAGGGGAAAAAAGGAGGAGGAGCAGGAGGATTAGTTAATGACTCTGTTGAAGGTGTAAAAATGAGTGCAGGCACACCTGATTTTCCAAATGCTGCCTTGGCTATGAAGGACTAAGAAGATAAAAAGGAGAGAAAAACCTACAGCATGTTTTCCAGTTGTGCTGTGTGAACCTTCTGGATTTTGACTTGCACTCTGGGTCCTCTCCAGCTCTGAAAAAGCAGACTACAGGTTTTATCACCACATTCAGCAGACAAAACTATCAAATGAAAAGTTGCTATTTTTACACAATACCTTTTCAGAGTCCAGTAGCATCATAAATTATAGCCCCATCTCCCTCAGAACAGCTCTTGTGCACTAGCTGTCGGAAGATGCTGTTGGCAATCAGCTTCACAAAATTTTTCTTTTCCAGATTATCCTTCTTCCAGGATGTGTTTTAGGATCCAAATAGCATAAAACATGCTGAATGTCTTAGGAAATGGCTGAAGGAGTTTGGTTTTGATTTCTTTGCAATGTCCTTGCTAAATGTTTCATGCTGTGAAATTCAGATAGTCTTCTCTGATACAGGCAGTAGCAATAGGAAAATTAAAGTGTATCCCCCCCCCCCAATTTATTGCCATTTTATTTATTAAAAAAAATCTCTACCAAGCTGAGATGAATCAGAGCCATCTTTCCAGCAGATGTTAAACTAAAGGGAGAGAAGGATGGCTTCATTGGGCTAATCCAAGAAAGGGAAAAGCCCTCTGATCGGTTCCCTTTCCAGGCAGGTTAACAGCCCTGCGCTCAGCAGGTTCTGACCATCAATGAACTAACCCTTTCCTCCAACCTCACCTCCCGCTGGGCAGGAATTCAATGCATGAGCAGAGGTCAGTGTTAATGCCATCTTGCTAAAGGCATCCAGCTTTCATTCACAAAACAAACCACTTTACTGGCTTCAGAGGGAAAAGGAAGTAACCCAGGAGAAAAAAATGCGCAAAGATTTTCTATTAAGTGAGAATCAGTTTACAGTGTAATACCAGTCACAAAAGGGTCGAATCAAACATTGATATAATATATCTTTAAAGCAGCTTCTTAAGTGAGAATCAAGGAAAGATTATTTTGCCCATGTCTAAGCTTAATGGCACACTTACACAAATAAGATGAGAAACTACAGCTGCGGCGAACACTTGTGCTGCCTGCTGCAGTTTACAGAACAAACATTTGGGATCTATCTGGCTAATCATGATATATTTTTCATGTGATCATCTGTTTATGCTTCTTTGGTTTATATTTCTTGGGACTGGGCTGCATGCCAAGGGGCTGGGGGCTGGAGTCGGCAAACGCCCCCCCCCAGCCCTGCAGGACCCTCGGTGGGACCCTCGGCCACAGCTGCTCCAGCCCCACATGGGAACGGCCCCCCCCTCCTCCAGCACCCGGCAGCCCATCCCTGAGGATGCAGCATGGTTGGAGCTACACAGCTTAACCCCTCCTTTTCTGCCCACAGACCCTCTTGCACTGGAGCCCCGAACCAGGCATGCGTATGTAAGGACATCCACATATGCTGTTTAGTGCACATTATAACCAAAAAAACACATGGCGCCTCGGGGGGCTGGATTAGGAGGTGAGGCCAGTGATGGAGGCACACGTTTCTGCACTTCTTTCCGAAAAAATCCTTTTCTTCCTGTGGTTCATGTCCACCAAACCCCCTGGCCAGCGGCAGCGTGGGGGCCTGGCTGTGGCTGTCCACGGAGCTGGGGGGGCCCGGGTGGCCGCTGCCACCGTGTCCCCAGAGGCTCTGCACTGTGGTCCCTGCACGAGACCACCCTCTCTTGCCATGCGTGACCCCCACGGCTGTTTCGCCAGGCAGAAACCTTCATCTTTCAGCCGCGTGCGTCCGCAGAGGCTGTGCTTTCCACCCCGGCTATCTGCCTTGTGCCTCCCCAGCCCCAGCCCCGCAGCCTGCTCATGCCCCGGGGCTGATTTCTGCCCTCCCAGAGCACGGCCAGCAGGACCGGGCTGCCCCAGTCAGGGGCTGGCCCAGGACAAGCCACTGGTGGGGCTGCTTGCGCCCATCGCAGCCCCCATCGCCTCCGTACGCCAGACTCAGCGGGTGCTCCTCTCCGAAGCACAGGCACAGCAGCAACCCGTTGCTACTTTGACAATCAGATTGCCAAAGCTGAAGAAACAAAATCAGGGCGAAATTTTGTCTAAGCAGCTTTTGAGATGCTGGAAAGAGGCTGGCCGCATGCGAGATCTCCTGTTTCTCTCCCATAGAGGGAGCACAGCTTGTCCAGAAAACACTGAAGCAGATGCATTTCTATAGCCATTGCAAAATTAGGACGTTGAGGGAACCGGAAAATAGGCAAATGATGGCCTGCGCCTCCAGCTCAAGGCAAAGATGATTTTTAGCAGCGTTGCTGCTGCTTGTCTGGCCTCCAGCTGCGATGCAGCAAAAATAGGGTCTCCTCAACATCACAGCGCTCCTGCCAAGTGTTGGAGGCAGGCAGGAGGGTTCAGAGCAGCATCTTAGGACAGTTCTAGTTTTGGCAAAGGAGGAAGCAGCTTCGAGCCCCCGCCCAGAGCGGCTGGGATCATTCTGTGCCTTTGCAGGCTACGGCACTGCCCCGCAAGCACAGCTCTGTGTGTGGAGCCAAGGAGAAGGAAATGCAGAATGAACCTGGACAAGGCCACAAACACGTAGCTCCGTAGCAGTGGCCCGCACTGTACCTGGTTACTCTGCTGATGGTCACTGAAGCTATCCACTTCCCTGATGAACAGGCAAAAAAATCAATAATACCATGTTGCTTCTTTCTTCTCCTTCACGTAACTGTCAGGCAGCAGCCATGCAGCCCCAAGCCCCGTGGTTCATATGGCAGATGCGGGTCCAGTCCCAAGAGGAGCAGAGTGGATTTAACCTCCCGGCACATCAGCCCTGAGCCACCTCGAGCTCCCCACAGCTCGTCCACATTCAGAGCACCAGGGTCCCATCCAACCTAGAAAGCAGCTGGGCTGCTTTTCTGGTTACCGGTGAGGAGCCCTGTGGTTTTTTCACTGTTCAGCTCCATTTCCCAGCTATGACTGAGCAATGCTCCTGAAAGATTCCTGTTGCCTGGAGTGGGTGGATGGGGTGAGAGGAAGCCGGGAAGACCTCGAAGGCACACGCTGGGTACCCCTGCCCTTTTCCAGCCTGCAAGCACACCTTCTCCAGCCGCCACCTCAGCAGCTCTCCCGGTCGAAGCAGAGGACCGCAGGTTTGCTGCACGAGCAGCCCTGCCCAGGCAAGACGCCGGGGAAGGGGGGTGAAGGCTGCGGTGTGGTCGTGGTCGTGCCGTGCATCCCCCGGGGGTCCTCGCCCCATCTCAGCAAGCCTGGGGGCTCGTGGGGTTGCCGGCTCTCCCAAATGAAACGTCAGCTGGGATCTTGTCCTTCGCTGCAGCAGCGGACGGAGACCCCGTGGGTCCCTCTGCACACACGGACGCTGTGTCTCTGGTGGTCTGGCATATAACAACAGGGGCTGTTATGCTCTGCCTGCTCTCCCAGCACTTTAGGATTTTGTGGGACGGACACCACCTCGGCACCCAGAAGGCCGTAAGCAGAAGCTGTCTCATCTACTCTCACTCTTGGCAGGATCCAAGCCATCGCATGCAGAAAAGGACTCCTCCTAACATCCCATCGCCAGGGGAAAGACAGCCAAAGTCTCCATACGTAGCAGCCTGCTCATCTGGAGAGAAATGCGGCTATAATTTTCAAATGCCTCGGAGTTGAAAGCAAGTCCCACGTGGCTGGGTCCAATGAAGGACGTGTGCCTGGGAGCCTGACTCACAGGGCTCTGCAACCTCCATGGCGCCCGGCAAAGCATGAAAGAGCAGTGCTGCACACAGGACTGTCATGCAAAGCAGAAGGATGTTAAATTCCTGGTTCAAAAGGGTGAGTGAGCATTTCTCTGTGCGGTCTCTACCTCCCTGAAGATGTTTACTTTGCTCCTTGTGCTTCCCCTCTATTTCCTTCCTCTCCATTTCACACCACTAATACGTTATGCATAGGCTAGCAATGAAATCGAAGAAATGAAAAGGCAGTCTCGGCAGCAATAGCTCTCAAACCATACTAGGAGGAGAAAAGTAAGGTAAGATGGGTGGCTGAGAGAAGGGAGCAGTGCGCTTCCAGTCCGGTTGGTGGGTCCCCACAGGGAAGCCCAGGTGCAGTGGGCTCTTGCTTCCTTACGTCCCGACGGCATAACGTTAGGACTGTAAGCATGCCTTGCAGATGCAGCGGATCAGAGCCATGCAGATTCGACCCTAGCACAACCAACTGCCACCAGAATTACCCGTATGTGTCCTCGCTACTGCACAGTGTGGCCGAGGAGTAAGACGAGGCGGTGCAGTGGGGGCACACTGGCTGTCAGGAGGAAGTCCCCCTCTCAGGCTGGGATGTCCCAGCTCATACGCTTTTGTAGAGAAATTATTTTTCATCATGTTTAAAGTTGGTTACACAGTGCGAATCCTCTTCCTCACTCACTAGCATCACTGAGTCTTTCAGCCAGAGCCTGGAGTCCTTTTCCCCGTGTTGAACAAGTTAAAAGTCCCATGAAGGCGGCGGGGATGGCTGAACGAGAATACAGTTGGCTGCCAGAGAGGTAGGTGGTTGCTGTGTTGGCAATTTTTCCCCTCACCAGTCATTTTTAGGCAAGCCAGGATGTTCCCTTCTCTCAAATCTCTCTCTAAAATCACAATCCCCAGACTGCTTAGTATTCTGGGTGTTAAGGGAATTTCAGATCCCTGCAGTGGGACATATGTCTACAGAAACTCTTTGTAGTATTTAAGACTCTCTGTAACATTTGAGTGGATTCAAATTTTCTCTCTCTTTTTACAATAGCAACATGAGAAAGTGCAAAGCCTCACATATCTGATGATTGCATGAGTGGGATTGGGGGGGCAGGGAATTATTTCAGTCTGATCCTTCTCCATTATTTTTTATTTAACTCTACATTCCTCAGTTCAGCTCTACTTAAACGAAAAGTAGAAACAAAACGAAGTGGCCCTTGTGTGAAGAACAGCACTTGGAAGAGACAGTCCCTGGGAGACCACAGGTGCTGGTGGCCTCATTTTACAGGACGGCGACTGATATTCACCAGCGTCTGGAAACGCCAAGTCCATTCATACAAAAAATAAATCTCATGTCAAATACAGGCTTTCATGGATCATCTAGTAAAGGTGAACGGTTTTTTATATCATATTGCACACTAGGAAATAAAAAGCAAACTGCACTGACAGGATGCATTGACAGTGCCCTTTCTACGGCAGATTTTTATGTGTTTTCCAGAGCCTTTAATTCTCTTACTTCAGAGACCCTCTCGCTATGGATTTATGACATGTTTCCTGCCTCCCTCCTCCTCATCTGTTCCCCCATCTCTCTTACTTGAACTACTTTAAAGTGACATGTTGACGCATATCCATGTGATGAAAGCGTGCACATAGCTCCGGACCTGACAGACCGTGTTTCTTTGCAGCCTGGTGACCCCGGACCAGCCAACGCACCCTGCCAACATCTGAGCACAGATGCAGAGGACAGGCAGAGGGACGCCTGCCTGGTGTGGAAAGGCCACGAACCAGGACATGGAAAGGCTTGGCACGCACGGAGTAGTAAAGATATTGCTTTTTTTCAACCCCTTGGATGCCTACTTGGTGTTGCTGGGTGAGAAGTAAAACTCTTACTGCTATTAAGTCACAGCCCATGATGGCAGCAGTTTGACGGTTCCCCTCTGGAATAGTTAACCTCTGGTAACTTCTGCTACCCACCACACATACTCACCTTAAAAACCCAAAGCCATCCCACTGCCCATCAGTGATGTCATCAGTTACACACATCCCCCTGGCCTTGCAACCTCCCCCTCCTCGCCCTTCCTCTAAGCTCAGGCTGCACCCACTTGCTCAACCTCGAGTAGAGACCGAGCAAGGCCAGCATCCAGAGCCAGGAGCTGGGGGGTCTCCCATTGCATGGTCATGCATGTCTGGGGACTAAAGCAAGGACGGTGAGTTAAAGCTTCCCCACTCTCAGCGTTACTGTCTGGCTGACCTCAGATGGTTCATAACTGCTTTTGTGCCTCAGTTTCCTCCTACATAAACAGTATGAGTCTATCTGTTCATATGGCCTTTAATTTTCTTCCCTTCTCCTTGTGCTCCTCCTCAATCTTACAGATTCAGCTCAATACCCAAGAGTATCCGCATTTGCTAATGTTTTGAGATGAAATAATTTGAAACATGTTTTGAAGTCCTTCTGCTCCTCAATGCACTGTATCTCATAGAGGTGTGAGATGCTAGCACCAGGTCTGGACCCACAAGTTAAGTACACCAAATACTGTAGGAGATCGCTGCCCTCTCCCCACGGTGCTCATCCTCGTTCTCTGCCTAACCCAGGGAATGCCCTTCCTTCGGTCTTCACTAAGAAACGCTTATCCTTAGGACAGCCTCCCAACGCTCTGCAAAAAGCAAAATGCCAAACATCTTTACAAATACAGTGCTTGTTAGTACCCATTCCCGGGATGTCTGTTCCCGGGCAGCCTTTCCAAAGTCTTGAGCAGCTGCGATCACTTGTCCCGCAGAAATGGCAGCACATGGCAACTTGCTGCCTTTGCCTTCTGCTGGGCAGAGGCTTTTGTAGGATTTGCAATTTTAAGGGACGTGTTCATTTGCCTTTGAAATGATGTGGCTGCTTCCTGCAGCTTTAAAGAGGCTGCATGTAGCCTGGCTACATCATCGTAGGGAAATTTCTTGTTCCTGGTCAGTACAATCGCAAGTTAAATCTCAGGTGTTCTCTGTGTAAATGTGGAGCTGCACCCAGAAACGCTTTATGGTGCCAGAGTCTGGAGTTTCTCTGTCCTGTAATCACCACATGCAGGATGCCAATGCTATGTAACGTTACAGCTATCAAGGTCCTTTTTGCTACCACTAGAGTTAAAAAAGAGTATTTTTGCCATAATGCTTTTCAAATATTTATGTGAAAATATATAGATCTGCTTTTTGATCTACTTGTAAAAGCCCCTGCAAGAAGCTGTCTCTAAGGATATTAAATTTTTTCCAGTGTTAGCATGACTCTTAGAGCTCACTATCTATTGGGATTAGCAAGGGGACAGTTTTTAAAGAGGGCCCTGGAAAATCGTAACAAAAATTCAGAGCTGTGGGGTCATGCCCTTCCACGCCTTTGCAAAGCATGATGCATTTGGATTAGTTCGAACATCTGCCACCTGGAATAAAAACATTCATTGATAAAAACAGTTCAAAGCAAGGTTCGCACAGAGCTCACCAAAGCCAACAGTGGTCAGCATCTTCCAGAATTACATTCCTCTCCTGGGGTGAAAGACAGTGCAGAGGACAAGGCAATCATGTCCTCACCCTGGCTCTTTGCCAACATGCGTGAGATTGAGGGTCTAGAATGGGCAGAGTTACTGCAGGGCAAGCGAAGGCGAGCTTGCCTGTGCACACATATGTACACACACACACACAGGATGCCAGCGTGAGCTGCCGCACGTGTTCACACTTGACGAGCAGCTTCCCAGGGCCATCTCACTTAGCCTCCACTCTCCCATCATTGCTAGTAGTGGCCTCTTAAAGAACATTTGCAAGAAAGTTTTCATTCTACTTCCACTATAGACTCCCAGCTACCAGCAATAAATGGATTAGGATAACCCTGAACTCATGTTTGTGCCTGTACCACTGGTTTTAAACAGTACATACCTGTATTTCCACAATTTTGCCTAATCCCTTGGAATCATGTGTGCTTGTGCATCCCATAACACCCTGCAGCACTGAGACCCACGGAGTAGCTCTGTGTTGTACAGAAAGGTTCTGTCTCTTGCTTCCACTAAACCTCCTGTCTGAAAATTTCACTGGGTCCTTCTAGTTCTCGTGCCGTAAGAAAGAGTGAAGCGCTGTTCCCTATCTGTCTTCTCAACATCATTTTCCAGTAACCTGGTTGTCTGCCAGGACACTTTGGACACAGACAAAGAAACAAGGTTTGAGATGGAAACAGTTAAAAAAAAAATCTCACTTTGACAGCTGCATACATGGGAAGCAGCGGGTTCATTTGGAAGTGTGAGAATGAAGCCCGCTGTACACAGGGAGGTGGGCATTTGTGTGATTACTCAGTTTAGACCTGGTCCCCCAAGGGCACTGTTTACCACCATTGCACCAGGTCTAAGGGGCTTTGGAGTAGCTTTTGGGGAAGGTTCCTTAACTCAAGATAACCCACTGACCTAGAAAACACCAGTCCTGAAATTTGCTCTCAGCTCAGGTCTGCGTGAATCGTGCTTGGAGTTCAGCACATTAGAAAACCAAAGAAATGGGAGTGGGCCAACCTCTAATTCTAGGGAAGCATCACAGGAGTCCTGCCACCATCTAAAGCCATCTGCCTTCCAGCCCTCACCTCGAAGTTCACAGGCACGCTGTGCACAGAGCCTCTCCTCTCCCAACCCAGGACATGGCTGTGAGTACTTGGCTGCTGAGCTTTGGTCTTTGTCTTGTCTTTTTCTATAGCATACTTATGCTACCAAAAGACCAAGGATAAACCCACTTTCAAAGGCACCCTAAAATTTGAGAGAGGGACAGTCTGCCTGAAATCTCTTAAGTGCATCAAGGTGGTTGTCACAGTTTCGTGGGGCAAAGGTGTCTTCCACGCTTCTTGGCCAAGCTGGACACACATATTAACTCAGAGGGACAAATATCTGAAGAGTTTTCTCCAGTAGATAGCAGACTTTGTCTTTCCCGTGAGCACAGAATGGAAGCAAATGCTCACAAGGTGGATGCTGACACCCACGCAGGTTCACAAGTAACTATGGGCTATGCAAGGGGTGGGCTGGACTACAGGGAGTTTATAGTGCAAATCTTTGCCGAGCTGTGGCTTTTGGGAGTCCTTTTGTGGCGTGGTCCCCTCGAGGCAGCACCGTCTGGATATGAACGACTGAAGCCAGAAGACTATTGAAGAGTTTTCACATCATGTTAACCTGGTACTATAGAGCTGGGATAAGTTTTGAGTGCATGTGTCTTGCTCCAACTCGTGGAAGGGACCCTCAGCTTTGCAGTCAATATCAGCTTTCCATTCTCTGGAGGCTCTCAAGATATCTTTCAAGATATTTTGCAAGCATTAGAAGGGGTTTGTTAGTTACTTATACAGATGGGGAAAGAGCGGCAGAGCAGTGAAGTTACATACTACAGCATAGCAACTTGTCACTCCCATTAGGGGGTGACATGTGGTCCCCACCATCCCCTCCTCCAGTCCTCCCAGTCCCTGCTCCTCCTTCCCTCTGCAGCTGGCTGCCAGATCCAGTGCTCATCTCACCCTGCAGTCAGTGAGTTCACCTCAGCAGTCCAAATTACCCGCTGCTTTTTTGCTGGGTTAGTCTTCTGTGGCTTCAGAAAGCTAAACCAGTTCAATGCCAGTATAAAACTACCAGCATGTGGGAGTGGCAGGAGTGGGGGGACGGGGCAGAAGGAGGGGTGCAGGACCAGCATCACCCAGCAATGGGCAGCCAGTGATGGGCCAGAGCCACACTCTTGTTTCACCCACCACCATTCCCATTTTCCTCTCCTCTCCTCTCCTCTCCTCCTCCCTGGTTCACCGACCACCTCGCCCCCAGGACAGCAAGCAGAGCAAAGCACAGGGTCACAGAGCACACAGCACCACGAAGGGGTTTGCAGGGTAAGGCCCTCAGGCGTGAGAAGTGATCTTTTTGCCACATGCAGCTGAGGAGTCTCAAACAAATGTGCTCTGCAATATTGCTCATACAAATGGCACAGTGCTGCGGAGGAATGGAGGAACCATTTCTGCAATATGCTGTCAGTTGGTGAGAAACTCTGCAGGAAAGAAAACGCACAGCAGCTCCCAGCTGCCCTGGGCTATAGGCATCAAACCTACACACAGCCTTGCTGACACGATATAATTGTCCACAAGTAGGGTAGTCTGAATGGCACCCTTTGAATCACAGACTTTCATGTCTCTGGCAAATGGAAAAGCAGACATCGATAGATGATGAATATAGTGAGAATTGTATTCTAATTGGAAATAAGACGTATATTACCTTGTACTGGATCAAATAACATGAAGGATTAAAATGGCTGTGCTGAATAATTGAGATCCCAGTTGTATAATTTTTCCTATCATTTTAAAGTTATGCCACAGAACCAGCAATATTCCACTAATAAAAAAAGGTTGCTCATAAAAGGGAAAAATATCAAAGAGCCATCAGTGAATAGGAACATTAGAGAAAGAAGCAGAATTTTCCCTCTCCTCACCCTTTTGTGTGTGCAAGGACTACTTTATAGGCTTCGATGCTTTTCTAAAATTATAAACGCAAAGAAATTCATGACGAGTGGCTAGTGTACTCATACAAGCACATCAGACGTATGGTGATGCTGAAAATTTTATCTTTACCTTTCCACCCACATGATGCTGCATGCATTTGTGGTGCCGTGCAATTAGAAAGGATTGGCAAGACTTGATAACCAGTGTAATGGCTACATCCAGTTGTAAACTGGGGGTTCAAAACAGAAATATTTATGAGGTTTAAGTGAACTCCATCTGAAGGGATCACTTTCTAAATCTAGGCGTGAGTATATTCCTTCCTACTGGGGCTGTTTGTCCCCAGTACCACACAAAGGAAGGAGCTGTAACCATAGGCACATTCGAAGCCTCTGCGTCGTATTACTAGTAGCTTGAAATTCAGACTACAGCCTCTTTTAAAAGATAGTATTTTTCCAGAAATGTTTATTTTAAGTTTAGAGCTGTTATTGTTATTTCTTCTCAGTGGTGTAAAAGTCCAGTTGGAAGAGTTTTCTTTCCTCTGCATTGAGGTTGAAAATTCCTGGAAAGCCATGACAATATTCAGCATTCATGATTACACAGACAGACATATTTCATGAAAATTGCATAGGCTTTTAATACAGGATTATGAATGAGCTCTAATGTTGAAATTATATTAGATTGAATTTCAGAACGTATTTAACATATTTCCATACAGCAACCTTGGGATGTCTTTTCAATAACAGTGATTATTACGGGCAGGCTGTTTTTTATGAAAACATTTGTTCAGGGTGGACAAGGCTTCCTGAAAAATGTTGTACATCTTTATGGCTGACATTTTAGTTGTTTTGAATTAACTTTTTTCACAGCCAGAATGAAACGTTTCACCATATAATTCTTCATGCATGTCTTCAAACAAACCTGGAGACTTTGCCGTGGATTTTCTAACCTGTAATACAATCTCGGGCACGAAAACACTTTGTGGGCTGGAGGTGAGCAGTTTGTCCCAAGTTATCCTGTTACTCTCAAAATATAAAAATTCTTAGCTAACGTCTGTGTTTTGAAAGCAGCGGTTGCCTCAGCTGATTTGAAGGCATCTCCGAGTATCATCTTGTAAACAATCCCAGGCTCACTCTCCTACAGACCTCCTGCAGCTGACTGCCCGGCCCTCGGATCTTGAGAAGGACAAGCTGTTTGACTGAGCGGAATCAAGTTCAGATTTTTCTTTGCATAATGGCAAACACATTGAGATTACACACCGCCCATTTCCAGCGTATGGAAAGCAGAAGTCGGCAACTCACCTTTGGGATCTGCCCGTAGGAGCGGTTCCCCGCCTGCCCTCATGGCACGGCTCGAGGATGGTCCCCAGGACCGGTGGCTCAGCTCTGCCACTTTGCCCTTTTTTCCTCCCTTAGAGAAAGCAGCCGAGTTCATATTCCTTTTTCTGGAACATCAGTGGTTTAAAATGTAGTTAATTCGGAAATGTATCTACTAGTTAAGGCTCAAGGTAACGGAGCGTACCTTTGGCAACTTATGTGGTTCTCTCCCGGGGCTGCTGGACTTGCTTCTCCAGATTCACTCGCTGCCATTAAGAGCACGTGGACTATCGCATTACTTTGATGCTGCATCCGATTTTCCTCTCATTCACATTGGTGTCATTCGGAAGTAACGCTACAGAACACACTTAGGTTTTACCAGTGTGAGGCACTGAAAGGCCTTCCCTCAGTCATTAGCAAGTTTGATAGCTCTCATTAGTTTAGTTCAGTCATTGGAGAAAAGAGAGGTGTGTTTCCTACACTGGTGGCATAAACGCTCCCCTCACTTCTACACTGCTGGAAGAAATGTGTATTTTCAGGGCTAAAACAGTAATCCATTCACAGTACTCTTCTAAAACTGACCCTATTTTATTCACCTCTCTTAAATGGTCAAAACTGTGTAACTGGATGCCACAGGCTCTATACTCCTAACACCTAATAGAGATTCTTTGAAGGGATGTTTTGAAGACATTTGAAATAGGAAGCTCTGTGCCCTATCCTCACTGCTGTTGTGAAACTCTAGGTGAGTCCACATAGATGGGGATTTTTATTGCAGTTTAACATTTCTAAACACCATTTTGCTGGTTAAGAATGGGCTGAATCATCTAAAATTGACTTTTATTCTTGCCCTCTAACTTGACCCACAGAATATATCTTCTAATTAAATGTCAACAGGAAACAAATGTCTTCACAGAGGGAAAGTAGTTACCTATGGCAATTTTGGTTTGTGGTGAAAAAGCAAGGATGAAAAAAAATCCACATACAGAAAGTCACAGACATTTTTAAGCAGTGTTATAAACTCATGCATGGCCACCCAGCTAGGGATGGAAATGGCTGGAGACACGTGGTTTCTCCAGAGGAGATTCTAGGAGACCTTGCCTTTTCAGCTGAGCTCTCCGTGGGTACGACAAGCCCTGTACTCTTAGAAAGAGCGGGCTTGGCCAGTTAGCAAGGAGAAGCAAAGCTGTGCATCCTGCTCGATCAGCTTCAGCCCTGCTATACAATTCAGAAGGGAAGCAAAACTGTATATAAAAGTGCCTCCATATGTACTAATAGTAGGAACATCTCACAGGGGCTTTTTTTCTTGCCACTCTGTATCAACTTCTCAAAGATTCATTTCTTCTGTTTTTCTACTAATGACCTAGAAGGAAATCTGGCTTGTAGAAATCTCCATAGCCTGAATAGTTGACCCAACTGAGAGATGAAATAAAATACCCTAAGGGAAGAGGAAAACCTACCATCCCACTTGGCATCTGGGTGTAGGAAAAGTGCAGCTCCACTATGACCTAAACGCTTTTAGATATAACCCACTACTGGGCACTGTCTCAGCCTTTCAAGAAATCACTTTCCACTGTAAACACTGACTGCAGTCAATGCAAAATATTTATTCCTCTCATCTGAGGATCTCCCACATGCTTTGAGGTATTTGAGTTCATAAGTGAGAATACCAAATATTATTCCTGTTGCATGTACGTCAGTCAGTTCTTGGACGCTCTCCCTCTATGTCATGGTGTCAGTAAGGATGAGTGAAGCTGCCCTTTGGCCAGACTGCTGTTTGGTTTAAAACGCTAGATTTGGGTGTTGCTAAAACCACCTCCCACCACTGCTGTCCTTGTTTTCCAAAGTAAACAGCCTCTGGCGTCTTGTGACCTGAACAGCCCCAAGTGTCTGACCTTGAAAAACAAAAAATATTTTATTTGAAAAGAAAAATCTGCAGTCTGAATGATTTGGGGCTCTGCTTTCCTTCCTCAGCAGGATTCTGGAATGCCCAGACTTTGGTAGGAGCTGCCTACACACCACAGACATACATGGGACCATATTTGCCCTCTAATGATATATTAGGCAATGGTTTTGAGTTGGCAGACTACTAAAAACCCTAGCCAAACAAAGATAAAATTGTAATTTATCAACAGAGAATAGTGAATTCATGGTCACTGGTGACTGCTGGGACTGGTGGTAGCCCACAAAGCTGACATTGACAACATGGAGACAACAAATTCTAGGGACTGCTTAGAATTTTCTCAGCTTCAGAAAAAAACCTGTTTGGATTTTTTTTTTCCTAGAAATTGTTAAAACTAGGAACAAGATAAAATGATCACCTTTCTCAAAATCCTGTACAACAGGGCTGAAGCAGCAAGGGTATATGAATGCACTGTGACTGCAACTATCCCCTGCAGCACGTAAACAAAGGTGTGAACACGGAGAAGTAACCGTGCATGCAGGGATGCAGCTGGGGGACTGTCTCACTGAGGGATCAGCAGCGCTCTGCTTTAGCTGGTACAGACCTTTGTTCTGAGAATTTGGTCCACTGTTTTTAGGATTCCTATTCTCTGTACTAGTTATTGGAGGAGGATGATTTTTCCAAAGGCATCCTATTCCCACAGAAAGTTTTCAATGAATCTTGAAAATATTTTATCTCAAGTATGCTGAGGAATCTTTCTCAGTTGACCTTAGTCCCTTCCATCCCCTCAGATTTATAGTAGCGTTGTTTCACTGAAGTCAGTGGTGTCACACAGATACCGGAACAAAGTTAAGAATTCAGACCCATTTTTACAGGGTTTCACAAGCCTGTGTTATTTTAATGGTCCCAAGTTAAGTGTGCACTCACCATGCCATGGTGGAAATCCATCTAATTTAAGATGAACGGGAGGGGCACATAGCAAGGGGCAAAATGCAAATTCCTCTTTCCCCTTCTGCACCTTCCAGCTACCCTTCCACCTCCTGACTGCTCTCTGCATAGCACTGACCGCTCTTACAGCGAGAATTCAATCATCTCCTCACCAGCTGCAGCATCACCGAGGCTCTCGGATACTGCCACAGTGATTTCTGTGAACCGGTACCAGCACCAACTAATTTCACAAAAAACAGTGAACAGCTAAGAAATCACCAGGGATGCTGGCTGTTACAGACCCAGGCCAAATGTGAAGTGGTGTTCTGGAGGTGAAAGGATCTCTACGCCATTACAGACCTTCTAAGTTTCCTGGTCCCGGGGGTGTACTTTCATGGGAAGAAAAACCTGTTTCAGATCACACCAGATATTTTCTGCATTGCCCAGCAGTTATACCTGAGGATGTTCTCCAGATGTTCATGTTTGTATGAAACATACAATAATAAAGTTGTAAACTGGAGGAGACAATACCCAGACTGCAAGAAGAAGGGCTTTAGGGCAGCCTGGAAAAACATGAAAATTAACTAGCCCACACACAAAATCAACTTGTCCACTTTAATAGGACGATAAAGACGTATTTTATTTGCTTTTCCAGAGAACTGCTACTTTTCCCAGCAAGTGGGCACACACAATTTGTCACAGTTCTTATATTGCCAGTACATCTTCCACCTGGGCACACAAGAAGTGAGAAGTACAGGGTCTAGGAGAAGGTGAAGCTGCAGTCCAGATAGTTTTTAGGCTCTTTAGTGAAAAGAAAATAATAATATACCATCTGGAATGCCAGCTATTGAAAAACAAAAGAGAAGAAAATCCTTGCAGCAACTGAAAATGGAGGGGATGGAAACAGATCTGTTGCATTAGGGCCAGTAAAATTTCCTGGCTAAAAGAAGTTAGACCGCAGGTATCATCTGTACTGAAACTATAAAGAGCACCAAATCAGAATGCGCTGGCGAAGACATCTACAGAGTGAAATGTCTTCAGTGTTTGCAAGCTGTCTAAGCAGAGGTGAATAAAACTGGAGTTTGAAACTGGAAGCCTTTTCTCTTCTTTTCTGGAACCGCTTCTCTTTTTCTGCTGGCCTATGTTGGCTACACAAAAGGTCTGAGAAGTCTGGCTACAAGTCCTAGAAGGTCTCTGGGGAAGGTTTCCGAGTGTACTATTCCTGCTTAATTTGGGCTGCTCAAGCAGGTCCTGATCCCAAAAACATGTGGACATAACTGAGACCTTTTTGCTTAGTGCATTTAATATTACACGGGTGGCCTGTATAAGGATTTCAGAACATCACGTGCCTACGCTGCTCCGAGTTCAGCTATTTCAGTGACTTCACTGATTGGGGTGCGTTTGGAAGCATTATCTCACTTTTTTTTAAAAAAAGTGACTGTAAAAATAATACAGTTGCTGACTGCTGTCATGGCTTTGATCTGAAAAGTGTAGTCAGGCCCTGTGGTCTATGACTTCTCTTTGTAACAAAGTGGGAGCAAGCCAGACTGGAATGCAGCTCTTCACATACGCAGGATTAAACATTTTTGCAGGTTTATTGTGGGACCTGTAGGTGGCCTCATTTTAATAGTCAATAAAACAAGAACTATTAGTTCAGTTTGCCAATGAGCTGAGCAACATTTTGTCTTCTTCTACCGAATTTGGAAGCTGATGAATTTGCTTCTAGCACCACTGAATACTCTGCCATTTGTTCTGTAAACAAGTGGGTATAGAGCACACTGATTTTAATTTGGCAAGTGCGAACATCTGTTTTGTTTTCATCCTTAAATTCCTTCAAGAATGGGAAGAGAGAGGGCATGATGTTGAAACTCTGAGTTAGGACCAGAAAAGTAGCTCATATAATGTATTTCGCTTACCCTCCCAGACCACGAGTGAAGGAGCAGAGAGGACTGCTGGCCATGCACTGATGTTAACCACAGACATCTTGTAACACACCGAACAGTAAGAAAAATTAATATACATCACATATTCTGTTAGACAAGGCCTAACCTCATGGCTTATGAAATTCAGTTGGGTAAACGGACTGCAAAACAAGGCTAAGTGAATTAGGACTGACACCTTTCAGTACAATCAATACAGTACCAACATCCACATCCACGCGTGGTGTCACGTCTGTAACAATGCATTCTTCAGTGTCACCCCAACAGAAATGCTGACTTATGATGTTGTCTTATTTAACTGAGCCATTTTTGGGGTGAGAAAGAAGAGGAAATACAACGGAGCTTCACTAGTCCCACAGAAAGCTCCACCTCTGCCAGCTGTTGAGAGGGCAGTAAGGTCTCATGCCCCGCGCTGGTACATTGGGCAGGTCCCATCCAGTGGGTCATTATTATCACTGTCTTGTGTTGGGCCACCGGAGGCAAGTTGTGCACTTCAGTTTTATGTTGCCTTTTATCCTGAGAGACAACAGAGCCTTCAGACGCCACTTACCTGTGAATACAAATAAGAGGCCAATGCATTACTTCACAACAAGCTCCCTCTCCTTTATTGGAGCAATGTCTTTGCCGCATAAATCCAGATGTCAGCCTACCACCATCCACATGGGCAATAAATGCTATAGCCACTGTGCTAAGGCCCCAGTTTTAACCAGTTCACATAACACACTGTATTTTTTTTAATGTATGAGAGCTGACAGAGCTTGTGAAAAAGGCTTATGGTTAAGCTGCCTTTCATATATGGAAGCCATATAGCTACAAGAAGAGAATCACAAAGCGGTTTGTTAACTGGCTTCGTGTCACTGATCCTGCTGCCACTGCTTCTCCCACCCTGTGGCCAGGGCACCCTGGGGGACAGCAGGAGCAGCAGGGAGAGCGTCTCTTACTAGAAATTTCCCTGGTTTTGAAGCAGTGGGGTGCACAAGTGTCTCAGGCACAACTGCATGCCATGCATTGCAAAACGCAGCCTGCCTCGAACTGGAGTGGAGCGCAGCACCGTCCCCCATCTCTGCTGCCCAGCCAGCAGCAGCAAGAGGACCACACGCCGCCGAAGATCTGCCTGAGCACAGCACCACTGGTGCTGACGGACTGGCCGGGTTATGCTGGGAGTGGAGGGCAAAGCCACCACGGGGCGTCGAGCCCTGCATCTCATTTTAGTGAGTACCAGTTAGTCCCTCATTTCAGAAATATCAAACTATTACAGTTCTGAGAGGGAACTACAGTGGATGGGTGGGAGGCAGAGGGCTACAAGGGATTAATTTTTGGACTAACAGGGATTGTACTAAACTTGTAAAACAAGTCTTCAGTGTGTCATCTGTCCTAGGACACTCTGCAATGTTTGAGACCAATTGGCAAGTGAATTAATTTTGATGTAACTGTCTGGTTCCCACAAACACAAACATGGAAGCTGGTTTGAAAACAGCCTGCAACTTCTTCCCCTCCATTGCACTAATCTTTTAAAACCCACTGCAGAGCTGATCTACTGAGCGGCATTAACCTGCTGCCTGTGGGGCATTCCAAACCTGCATCCTTGGAGATGAAACCTTGACAGAAACCAACTTTACAGCCAAATTCCTCCACTGCAGACTGAGCCTGGGCACTGCAGGTCTCCTATGGCATGCCTGCGACTCACCACATCCCACACCGCATCTTTTGGAAGCGGCCAAAACTTCTGCTAAGTAAAAGTTGAGCCTTTCTCTAAACATTTCCCCTCTCTATTGGGCTTGGGTGCTTGCGATACTCTCTCAAAAGCAGGTAAGTGCAAGGACACCTGGCACCTTGCAGTGCTGTGCCCCTGCCAGAAACCTGCTGGAGATAAAGTGCTGGATATATAATATTCACAGTAAGTTAAGGGAAAGCAAAGTCAAAGCAGTTCCCCAAGATGTGCTCCAGCTAGGGGCACAAAAACCTGATATAAGAACAGATAAATAAGGAAGCAGAACAGAACTATTTATAAAGAAATTTATTTTATATTTGTGTACAACAAATATATGAAAACAAATTTAATTTGAAAAATGTATATTTGATTTCTTAAAAGTATTGAACCCTCTCAAGGAAAGGTCTTAGTTATTAAAAAGGTACCGAAGGCTAAAATTATACTTGGATAATATATGTGTGTGTACATATATATATATAAAAAACATGTGCAATTTTATATATATATATATAGAGAGAGTATATATAAATAACGTGTGACTTACATGATATTTTAAGGTATACTATTTAAACATCTGAGTAACAATAGAGATATTATAAAATATAGTTTGCTATTTCTACACAGTTTGCTTTCAGTTTTTATAAGCATCTAGACAGTGCAAAATTTAAACATACAGAAATATTCTCCTATTATTCTATACATTGTGCTCAGCTCCCAAGTTTCCTCTGTCATGATCATAACCAGACTGAACCAAATTTGGAGGGTTCAATACTAGCCCTTACTAGCATCTTCCAAGAGCAATAAAAGGAAATCTGTCTTACCTTGCACTGCACTGTGGTATAGTTTGCGCACAAGCGAGAACAATGCGTTTCCTATGTTAAATGGTCTAACTCCCAGAGATCACATACACCTCACCATATTGACTCATTTCATTGCACTCCATATCCTGCAAAAATAAATCTCCTCTAGGACAGCATACATTACTGCGTACTGAAGTTTAAGCAATATATTTCTTTAACATAAGGCAGGAATATACTGAAATTTGATAACACTTAAATCCAACAGCAATCTGGAATTAAACCACATTTATGTACCACATTTTTATAGATGCTGCCTTTTTTATGTTTGTCAGAAAATGTGGTAGAGAAAACCTACTTTTCTTTAAATAAAAGCAAGGGATAAAAGCAGTCCTTCTAGAAGAAATTGCTAAAAAACAATGGGACCAAGAGAAACTCAACTGCCTTGAAACACCAAAAGTCAGTCTGCACAACCTTTCCTGCAGCTGATGAGCTATTCCTTGCGTGACACCTGGGGGAATACTCATGTGAGTAGGTGCTCGCTACAGCAGAGTCTTAGTGTTTTAGCTCTAAATATTTATCATCCCTATTTGCATCTATTCGATGTTAAGGTTTTGTATGCTTTTTTCATGTCTTTCTTATGTTGCTAAAACAAGGCAATGCTGACCATTCTGTATGCTTTTACAGTAGCTATATTTTAACTGAATGATGTTTGTACTTTAGATAATGTTTATTATCACTGATATAAAAACCTCAATCCTGCTTCCATAAAAATCAGTGGTTGCTTTGCTCTTAGTTGAAATAAAATTGGATCCAAATACATTAGTCACGAAGTTTGCTAATAAAAGTAAATACTTTATTCATTAAGTCTCTCAATGCTTAAAGGCAAAGTGGTGTTAGCAAATACTGTATAGTATAGCTTAAAGAACAGTATTATGCACAACTCTAGACAAATTATTATTCAACAAAATCTAAAAGCAGCTGTGAAAAACACCTTATAGGACAGAAAATCTTGCTGCATGAAAATTTCTGAAGCTCTGACAGGCTTTTTTCAAATTCATTTCTTAAACCAACCCCCTCACTCATGTCCTACACCGCAACTGCACAAATTAAAGGCTGTGGCCTTGTAGGCAGTATGCATCCAGACCAGCTAATCTTTAAAATTGGATACTTCAGGAGGGTCTCCCTCTTCCTGCCGCCACATTCAATCCTAAACTCCCTTAAAGCAGAAACTGTTGTGTTTCTGAATCCTTGTAGCAACCAACAAGATAAAGAGCCTAGTGTCATCCCTCATCTACTTCACTTCTCAAGTTTATCTCTGCACTTGTCCATATAATTACCCCCTGCAGATTTCAACTTTAATTCAGATTTGAGTTACAGTTGCTGAACAGGCCTCACAAAAAGACAAAGCCTCATTAGTAGCCCACAGAAGTGAGCCTTACTAGTTAAAACCTTGATTTAAATACCAAACAAAGGGGAAAAATAGATGCTGAGACAATGTTTACATCCTTTCAACCACACCCTTGAAATTTTGGCAGTAAATTAGCCAAAGGATGGGCTTTACATCTCATCCATCTCTCTCAGTTGGAAAGGAACAGCCATAACTACAAGTTTTTGCAGGGTGCGGCTGATGCTGGGAGATGGCTGAATACATATGACCACAGGCTGCATGCCTCGCAAGTCAGAACAAAGCAGAGATGTGCTAGGAATTCAGGATTTTCTTATGCCCAGAAGTTTCCTATAGACTGGAGATAAACACAAGTCCCGTCTCCCACACAGAAAGGAATAGTGTTCAAACCTAGAGTAACACAGCACTAAGAGGAAACTAATAACTAATCATGCCAAAGCCTCTCAATTTAAGGATTCCCCAAAGCAATCTCAAAGAAAAGAAAGGAAAAGAAAACCTGTGGAGTCAGTCAACACATTTTTCAATCCAATTATATAGTAAATGCACCAGCAGGCAAGGCCTCAGTTCCGAAAAGGTGAGGAATAAGAAGGATGGTGCAAAATGCTTTCATACATTTAAACATTCTTAGGATATAAGAGAGCAGACAACTTAGAAAACATTCCTTGTAAGCTGTGTGGGATCGGCGCAGTTTTCTGCAGGCTTTGTTTTGTCCTACAGCTCAGCTTTGCCTGTTTGGGCAGGACTGGCGTTACCGCTGCCTTCTCCGGCGTTGTTTTTGTCTGCTGGCTTGAAAGATAACGAAGCAGAGTTTGTGCAGTACCGTTTGCCAGTTGGGCGAGGTCCATCATCAAAAATATGCCCCAGGTGAGCACCACACTGAAACAAAACACAATAGAGTATCACTGTCTCTGTGCAGCTTGACGGCATCCCCGTGCTGTTAAGCAATGACTAGCAGCCACTTCCAAGGAAGCACACTGGTGCCTACATCACCCTTTCAAGTGGGATTTACAACCTACTTTTATTTGCAAGAGTGATCCAGGGAGATGATCTTCTGAGATACCACGGGCACCTAAGACTTCAAGCCCAAACTTCCTGGGTGTTTCCCATTGTGCCACGTTGGGCCCCTATTTCTGAGAAGCCGCCTGTCTCTGTAATGATGTCATGGCAAGAGTTCAGTTAAAAACACAGTGGTGAGGGCAGCACTGCCCACGTTTCACTTGCTGCTGGAAGGATAGCTGTGTAAGAAAGGGGCAGCCTGAGCTTTGGGCTCTCCTCAGCCTGCAGCCATCTGTTATGCCCCTCGGTAAGAAAACACTAAACCCCTTGGTCATCCTGACAAGGACCTAAAGCAGTGAAGATACTCTTTGCAGTATGCCCTCATACTCATTTTTTTTTCCTTCCACATCCTGGCGTTCTTCTGAGCATCAGGGTCCTTCTGCGTGCACCTCTGCTCCTCGTCCCTGCAGGGGATGGAGCTCATCCACTACTCATCTCATACTACTTTCTGTAGTATATAGGAGATAGGGACAGGTGACTGAAAAAGACCTGTAGTGAAGATATGTAAAATATTTCTGAATGAATAATATTTAGCTGGGAGTAATTATAAATAGAAATGCTGATGAATTTGCTTTTTGTAAGGAATATGAAATTACAGATGGTGTGTTGACACTTTTGTTTTGTATGATTCAGCCTCAGATACTCACAGTGGTATTCACCGTGAACACTACTGCGCCTGTGTATAAGAAAGGTACCAGTCCCTTGCTTTACAGAAGAGTACAATATTTTGAAGAAGCTGATCCAGTTGATCCTTATTCAAAAATTAGGATTACTGTCACTGCACATTATGGTTGACAACTTATCTGGATAATAAGAACTTCTTGTAATTAGTCACTTAAATTCCACAAGTTCATTTTTACAGCCTGCCATGAGAAATAAAAAAATAAAACCTTGCACTGCAGAAATATTTATCTTTAACAGGAAAGTCATGCTGCTTTACCAAAGAGCCTTGGCTTTTCAAGTCAAGAGCTGATCTCAGTGAGAGCCGGAATGATGTAACTGAGATCACAGAGCTGCTCGTGGGCTCACAGTCAGACAGCCAAAATTAAAGACTGCAAATTATTCTTAACATTTAATTAATTCATAGTGTCCCAAATACATAGAGGCAATACTGATTATTCCGAACCGTGAATGAGTTAGTGAGGGCAAATCTCTACCCTGCAGTTAATGTGTTGCTAATGTTCTCCTGCTGTTACGGCCCTTAATTCACCAAAGCAGTAGGGAGGGTGTCTGTAGAAGCTGGCAGAGTCTTGGTTGGCTTCAGGCTAAACTCTCTCAACAGACTGAAAGGCTCTCACACCAGCTAGGAGGGACAGAAACTCTTCTCATTTAATGACAGCTGAAATAACAACTCTCACAGACTCCGGGTGCAGGGCGGGCAGGCATGTGAAGCCCCCAGAGCTCCCACCCGTCGGTCCCATCCAGGCAGCCACATCCCAGGGCAGGCTGCCGGCTCCTGCAGAAGTGTCGCTGGAACAGCCATGGCAGCCCAGCAAGGACCCCAATAACAAACAAGGGCAATTCTACCCCGTGGTATCAGCAGGATGAGCTCCCAGAGGCAATGGGAAAAGGCATGGATGAGTTGGGGTAAGCAGCAGTGGCTTGGCTTTGTAAGGAAGGAAGACAAAACATGGCAAGTAAGGAGAAGGGAAAGGAAAGTTGCATGGGAACTAGAGAAGACAAAGCTTCAGGTCTTGTTCCTGAGAGATTGCTGTCTTGCCACCCCTTCCTCCTTTCTCCACTGCTTACTTAATTTCATTTCCCTTAGATTGAAGGCCTTTTTTAGGCAGTTTGGGCAGAAAACCTGAGCTGTTTCTCAGAGTGGGGTCTCTCACAATGAGGCATTTCACCTGATTATAAAGCTTTTCCATACCTTGGGAAAAAAAAAATCTTAAAAAACTTAAGTGTCCCAGAGAGAGTATTTTTCTAAATGTTCAGCATCCTAATTAAATCATCTCATCTCAACTAAGAATGTTTCAAAACCTCCTGGCTAGAAGTGTTAAACAGATCTTTTCCAGATTAACATTTAACCAAAGATAAATCATTCCCTCTCCACTGGACAGAAACAGAACAAGAGAAACCGTAGAGAGAAACAGTCTGCAGGAGCAATATACTCACATACAGACTACAAAGACAATCTATCAAAAAGGTTTTCCTCACAAAACCTGAGAAGTTGCATGAGAGTTCAAGGTAGCCTCATTACACCTTCTTGTGATGGCAGAATCACACCAGGATTGGATTACTGCAAAATTTGTTACCTTTTGAGATTACCCCTCACGAAAAATTTATGTGGCGATTCTCTCTGCAGAGGACTCTATAACTCATCTGCCCTGAAAAGAAATGTAATTCAGTTCTTTGTATCACAGTATGAGAGACCTGGCCCTCAGCTGAGAGTACAAAGGATGAATTGATTTTACTGTCCTCCACACACATAATAGGTTCCGACCATTTTTCTAGGATGTATATACGTGTCTGCAAAGCCTCCCAAAAAGAAACAATCATCGTTGCGGCCTTGCACATACATATCCTGGGCAGAATGCACTGGGACAGTGAAATGGTTAGAGTAAAGCATTTGAAGTATGTGTTTGGGAGCAGGAAAGGGGGGGTCACTGCTAACTGTCAGTATGCTTGGATCTCCCAAGCCTCCTGGTTCTAATATGCTGCTGGGAGGCATGGAAAGCAGCTTGCAGTCAGCTGCTGTAGCCGAGTCCAAGCTATCAATGTGCAAACAGTACTTCTGTGACTACAGAATTTTATTGATTTTTACAGGTACAAACAATAGCTAGGGAGACCTCAGGGGAAGGGACTCTCAAGCAGGAAAGAGAAAAAAGAGAGATGTAACCAGTTTTACAGTATTCCTCAAATGCATTTGTAATTAACTTCTACCTGTCACTAATCATTGACCTTTTAAATACATCCAGGGTGATGTCTTTCCAAAAAACTGTGAAAGTTATTTCTAGGATAATCCCATGGATGTCTTTGATTAATATCACAGCAATTTTCCCCCAGTGTTTGCTTTCTATAATGGAGAACATTAAAAGAGAGGGTTTTTTATTCTCTCAGGCAAGTGGAAGGACTTTTAAAGAAAAAACAACTACTTTTTCATCTGCAAAAGATTAATAAGGTTTTGGGTGTAGGAGAGGGTATTTCCCTCCAGTTCTACCAAGGCCTGCCGTATCAATCCCACTGCTTTCCAGGCTGCAGTAATACTGCATTTTTTTGCAGCTGCATGTGTGATTCACATTCCTAGGGCTCCGAGGAGGGGAGGAAATGGTTTTGTTATGGATACACAATGTGGCGGTATTGACTGTGCTGAGCAGTGGCTGCAAAGATGCTCACCATTCCTCAAGCTATTTTCCGGCGTGACTTGATCACCAGTGGGGTTATTGCCCAAGGAAGTTGGAGTAGCTGGTAGAAAGTTGCAATTGGATTACATAGCATCCTTGGTCGCATTTTTTTCTTAATGCTTTAAATTCAGGTTTTGGTTTTGCTTTAATTTTATGGTGTCTGCATGTGACTGCTGCTAATACTGCTAGTCTCAGATCTGCTAACGCTATTTTGTTTGGCAACAAGTAAACGACATTCCCAGATTCCTTGGCCTGACCACAAGCTGCCTTGGGCTTCTCTCAGGTGAAACCAGGAGCTCTGGCCATCTCTTGAAGGGTGTCAGCAGACACAAGCTCAGCAGGTTGGCAGTACGCTGATTTTAGCACTATTCAGGCCTACCAAGCAGAGCTGAAGGGAGTGGGCTGCATTTTTTATTATGCCAGTCATCACTGGTGAAGCACAAGATTCCCAGTCTGCAGTCCCATTGCTACCTTGCTAGGAAATTTAGGGAAATGGATCTTCCCCGAAAGTGTTAAATGGATCTTCTAAAGCATATCACCAATGTAAAAACTACAGAATTATGTAGTACATGTGACATACTAGCAGACACGCTGATTTGGCCATTAACATGTTGGGCCAAACCCTCTATCCAGACTGAAGTTAATGGATTCTCCATAAAGACAATCTTGCCTCTTTTTGAGAAACTTCTTAATTCACTCTGAGCATTTATATATGAGGACTGACTGACTAGTAAGGATGCATATCGTCAGGGTGAAATCAGTTAACCCTCCACCAATACTGTCAGGAAAGAGAACAGCAAATTATCACTGCCCAAATGAAGCTGCTGCTTCTCTCAGGAGAAGGGTGAGCATGAGGAACGAGAGGACTGCAAGCTGCTGGGTAGGTCTGCCAAACGCCAACGCAGCTGCTTGTCCCTTTGCTAGATAATGATTATGCCACTCCCTTCACAGAGAGGAGGGCAGCACAAAGCGTAAGAGAAAGTAGAACAAGACAGATAACGGAAAATTTGGGCATGTTTCAAATGACTACTGACTTCATTATTATGGCAGATGGGATTGTTTGAGGCAGCCATTAGGACTGCGCTGGGAATGAGTGTTGGGAATGAGTTAGCATGGCTGCACAATAATGCACAGTGATGGAATCAGCACACAGACAGTCGCTCCACTGCTTCTCACTTCCCTCTCAACGGCTCACGTGTGAGTCAGTCGGCCAGGTTCAGGCTCAGGAGCTCCTTTGAAGGGACTCTCTTCAGGAAGACAATTTTTGTAGACTCAGGACCGAGTCCAACCATTTTACATCTGCTCTGTTAAATCTCACATGAGACAACAACGTGCATTCCATTGTGCCTTCAGCTCGTTCCACCCAGCTGTTATACCTACGACCCATTGTGCTCTCTCACAATGATTACTATTTAATGGAACTGAAAGGTTTGCAAATCTTAGGGAAAGTACAGCACGCTGTAATGATTTTTGCAGCCTTTGTCATTGGAATGGTCCGTGTGTACTATAAACTAACCTGACTGCAGGATATTTCAATCCGATGCATCCCATAGGAGAAATCATCATTGAAAGTAATTGCATCAGGACTGATCACATCATAGAAGGAAGGCCAACCTGGAAAAGAGGAACAAGGTAAGTAAGAAAAGAGGGTGTCTTCGTGGCAGATGGCATTGCTTTCGCAAGACAGAATCATACTTTGAAAAATGTTTATCTCACTCCAGAGACTGGAAATAACTGAAATGGAGATTTTAGATCCTAAATCACTTAGGTACTTTGGAAAATTTCCCCCCTACATACAAAGTTGTTTACAGGCAAGGACTAAGGTGCCACTAGTTGCCCATCTTCCATCTCAACAGAGATTCCTGCACTCCACCACAAGCAGCGGTAGCAGTTTAGCTTGGGCACGAAGGTGGTTGCTCAGGTAAGCCAGATTCAGCCTCACCATCAGTTTAAAAAAACACAAATTCCACCCTGAAGACAAACAGTGAGACTTCATGGAACACAAGTGTTTTTGCTTTTGCAGTGGAAAGGTACTTTATAAAAGAGTTGGTAAGTTGCAATTCAGAGCTCCAGAACTTGCCTTAACCTTTGCCTTCACCAAGGCATGGTCACAGGCAGAAGGACGTGCTCAGACACTCACCCATCACATATCAGAGGCAGTGAGATGACTACTACTGTGTCTAATTTCAAAATAGTAGTGAGTGCTTCAGATCACCCAGGTGGACAGGTGGAGTCGTACCTATGCCTATATTAGACACTAGTAGATCGTCTACATGTGGTCTGCATCCAGGACAAAACAACTGCACTCATTAACACGTATGTTCAACACAGCTGCTAGCTCAGCGCTGAGCAGCATGACCTGACACCAGATGATGACAAGGTATATACCGGATCTACCAGTAACGGCCACTTATCATCTAAATAATGACCTTCCACTCTTTGACTATTCCATGCCAAGTCTCCTCCTCTGCACAACACAGGTAAAAAACAACGCAGGTCTATTCAGTGTCCCAGTAGATACCCATTACACAGCTGTAACTTTTCAGCCATCCCTCAAAAACCTGTCATCATATGCTCCATTTCCCGAAGCTGGGTTCCCACATAAGAACCTGATAGGCTGTAAGGTCATGTCAACATCCACCAGTGCCCATCTGAAATCCCACCAGCTATCCGTCCTTCTCAGTCTCTTACCAAATATAACATGCACAGTCAGCTCTTGCTCTCTCATATGTGTATTACACATATGACCATGTATACAGAACTTCCTTGTTTCTTCTTCTAATATCTGTTAAGCATTTGCTACTGATGATTTCATAAATGACTGGCAATAAGCTATTAAGAAACACAGCAGCAGCTGTGAATCACTGCATGCAGACAAATAAAGGATATATACAGCTTCCCATAAGGAAAGTGAGTAAAATTTCCTATACAGTAAAAGGAGGTGTGGAAGCTATCAAGTTTTCTCAATGTGGGTAAAGGAAGTGTGTAAACTGGAAAAAAATCCATATGTCTTCAGTTGTATCTTAAACCATTAAATATGGAAGAACACTTATTAGGATGCAAGCATAACAGGCATAAATTTTTAAGAAAGAAATGCTCAGAAATGCATTTCTCTTCCTTTTGGGAACATCCTTTCCTAAGCCTGCACCCTGAAGGCACTAGAAGCTCCAAGTCCTATGCTCCCAGGTTGCCTACTACTATCACAAGTGTTTCCACCCCAGAACTCACTGCAGAGTGAGTATTTTTTTTCCCCTGAAGTATTGCAAATGGAAGCGTTACAGACAGCAGACAGATTGAGGAGCAAGAACTCTGAACCGGGAAAATATGCCACAAGACAGGAACTCAAAACAGTGCAGCAGTGACAACCGTAAAAAAACAATTTAGAAATTCTTCCCCTCATGCAAAATATCCCTGCCAAACAAATACCTTCACAAACAGAAAAGGAATAAACATATGACAAGTTTTGCAAAAGGGGTTGTCCTGTTGACAGAAAAATTGATGTCTCCTAATTGGTGGCTCCTTTCCAACACCATTCGTCATCTTCTTAGCTGGGCCTCCGTCTAATGAAAATTGAGGTCTTACATAGAGCTGGTCAGAGTATTTTTAATGAAGCCTTTTTAGTTTTTTTAATTTAATAATTTTGCAAAACAGACGTATCAGTTTGCCCTTGTGTGATGGCAAAGAAGTTCAAAAGAGGGAGCTGTTTGGAGCAACCAGCTATCTGATCGTGTGAAAGCCTTTGGAGGAGGAACACTTCAGTGCTACAGAAATTCTCAAAGACAACCCTGCCTCCTCCATAACAGCAATAAGGGGGAAGCTTCAAAGGCTGCTCCACAGAGATTGAAGCAATCTGTGTCTTGCTGAGAAAATTATCTTGTGAGAAGGGTTTGGAGGAGACGTGTTTATGTCAGCTTTGACATTAAAGAAAGACCATCCATCCTCCTTTCTCCAGACTTTTCCTTTTGGTCTTCCCATTCACCACAGAAAAATTATTTGCTTTGGATGCACTCCATGCACTTTTAAAAAATGAAGTCATCTGAAACCTATATAAACAGGCAAGCTCCTCCTAAAGTAGCCTTTGTACCCAACTGGAGTGACTTCAGTTTAGGCTGTCAGTTCATGCTACACATGACACATGTTCCAAAGGCTCCACCACTGCCACATATGGTCCCCAACACAGGGACCAGGAAGCAGACTGTGCCTCCACAGGGTGGACTTTTACCTCTCAGTCAAGCCATCTCTTCCCAAGTGACACGGCGGGCCAGGCACCAGCACTACTGTGACGAACCAGTAACTCCATGAGGGTTGACTGAGAACTGAGCAAACCCTGTGACAGAAAAGGTCCTGAAGGGCACAGCAAGGCACACTGTCACTCTCTTGACCTTGAGAGGAAGACAAGTGAACTGCTCATTGAGTTGATGAGCCAAACTCACCAGGAAAATCAATCCCCCTCTGCTGTTTCATTTCCTCTCTCCTGAGCTAAAGTGGAAAACCCATTTGATAGTTTGCTAAGCCTTCTCTGGCCGTTTTCTCTACTTCAAAAGCTGCCAGGAACAAGCTGCAGAAGCCGTCTGCTTGCCTGCACATCAGGCAACTCCCTGTGACGTAGAAAGCCAAGAGGTCCCTGCGGACTCTTCATACGATCTTTCTGTCTTTGTAAGCGGTGAATGACCCAGCAGCAGCCTCCGCTTTGCAAGCCCCAGGCTACTTCTCCTGCTGTCCCGCTGGCTGCTGCTCCTCCACTCCTGTCCTCCTGAGCACCTGCCTCCTTCCTGCTGTAAGGCTGCAAAATGGCCAACTCGCTCTACTTTTCGGACTGCCTTTAGCCGTGCATTAAAGCTTCAGCCTGCCTTTGGAGGCTATCTGGCTACTTGGAAAGGGCTTGCTCCCGCAGGAATGGGGGGGAAGACGACCATTTTGGATCTCTTCTGCTGAGCTGAGAGAGAGGAACAGTCACCCTTAGCACTGCAGAGACGGAGGACGGGAGGAGACCCTCTGCGAACCCTGGGGCTGAGACTTTCTGCCAGGTGGAGCTCACCACATCTGGCAGGCAGCAGGAGCGGGGCCGCTGTCTTTTGAAGGATGGTAAAACATAACAGCTAGGAAGAAATAGCTGCTGGAGGAAAGGGGCAAAGGGTAATTGCAGGAGACAAGATGGGGGTGGGGGGAGTCTCCCAGCTGAGTGAACAACTTCAAATGACATTTGCACTTTTTTTTGTGTGTGTGAACAGCAGCTAAGAGTTGTGAATACATTTATCTTTGAATGTAAAGTTTAGTTTGAGGGAGAGTATGACACACTAACAGCAATTTTTATCACACTATAGACATTTAAAATGGGCTCATTCTTATTTTCACAACCACTTTGCATCACACTGGCAATATAAAAGGGCATTAAAATAAGAGTCTGTTGTGTTTGTGCTCACTCTGATGACCCTTTACATGGGAGTCAGGCCGCTATATCCTAAGGGCCACTTTCTGGTATGTTAATAAGCCAGTCACAGAGATGAATAGTTTTTCAGATATATAGCAAGTATCCTTTCTTGGATCTAAAATACACTAAATAAAGCAATGAAACTTTCTTCTGTCAAGTACTTAAGTGAAAACCATAAACCATGTGTAAACTGAACATTACTGACAGATCTTTTCCGGTCCATCCTGCATGAGTAATAGAAAGAATCTTATGCTGCTGGGTGTCACACATACTGAGTCATGTCCCACTCTTCCTCATTCTGGGACATCCCCCAAATATTTTGCAAAAGCTGCACAACGTTGCTAAAATTCACCCCATACCCCATCACCAAAACCAAATATTTTGTTTTTCATAATGGTCCCAATTCTGGCAAAGAGGAGACAGCGGTTTATGCCTCTTCATCAAAGAATGCTTTCTTCAGAGCAGAGATGGCCAGGTACTGCCCTTGGCAGCAACAGTGAAGAACAGGGAGGAAGAGAAAGGCTGGCTTTGGGAACCTGTGCTGGATGCTGCTTTTGCAGCCCTGGGCACGGGGTTTCAAATCATTCAAAAGAGGCATCTTCCTTCTCACTTTTCAGACCTCCTCTTCTAGGTGCCTGATGGAGTCCGTATTACTAACGAGCTGCCTAAGGTGGGCACCTATACAGGCAGTTGGCACAAGCTGGGTATGGCGACAACACAGGCAGCCAGCACACAGGAGTCCCAGACAGCTGACAAATGGAACAGTTTGTCTCCTTCTTAAACTGAGATGCTGAAGTAGCTGTAACGCCTGAGTAAGGCAGTGACAGCAAACGGTGTGCCTACAGTCCAGCCCCCTTTGCGCATTCCTGGTAGAGAGATGAAACCCCAGCAGGAGTACATCGTTTCTTTCACATTAACCCAGGAAGTTCTAAAAAACCTTATCTTGTGGGCTACTCCAGGACTCTTTTCTTGGGGCAATGCTGACCTCAAACTAAAAAAGAAAGACATTTTGTCTCCATAAACTTTTGGAAAGCAGTCCAGCTGTTGATTGATTGATCAATTTTAGAAGCATCTCAAACCTCCTTCCAGTTTTGCAAGTTTGCACACATTTTATTGTAGTTAGATCTCCAACTTCCTAATAAATGGATGCAAGCACTTAGACATCTAACCATTAAAATATGAGTCTATAATTATTTGCAGAAGCAAAACGGCAGGCTGCTTTTGAAAACCAGCCCTGCTAGGCTATTTTTTCCCCTCTTCTGAACTAATATTCCTTTTGACATTTTTTTGAACAGCACAATTGCAATCCCAAAGCATCTAATGCTCTGACATTATTCCCATTTCATACACCTGCTGACTGGAGACCTCCACAGTTTTTCAATAACTGTGATGTCTGTAGTTATGTTTTTCATTTTAGATCCCAAAGAGATTAAGTTCAGCCTGCATTTTATCATTCTTTGCTGTAATTATTCCAAGCATTTACTTCAGTGAGTTATTTACAGATGGAGAAGTAGGGGGATATGGAAGATGTTAGAACTACCAAATGGCACCAGATGGAAAAGTAGGGGGATACGGAAGATGTTAGAACTACCAAATGGCACCAGATGGAAAAGAGGACCTTGACCTAAGAAATACCTTGTTTCTCTGATGTGCTGTATTTTTAGAATTCTGATTCCCTTTTAACCTAATGTGGATTAATGAAAACCCAAAGGCTTTTTAAGGGAGAGTCTCATCATTTATCTTCACTGAGAAGCTATGTCTGTGTAAAAACATAAAGTGTATAGGATTAAAAAAAAGGTAATAAAGCTTCTGCTTTGAAACTGCTGTAAAGCTGAAGGGCCTTCACTTTTTTCTTTCTCAGAGGTTTATTGAAACAGAATCTGAAAGACACAGGCATCCACAGCTGTAACTTCTCACATACAAGTTTAATGTAGAACTACAAAGTGAATGTTGCTATTATGTAGAATGTCTTTGCAGCTATAGGGCTTTTTTTGGCTAACATCCTGGGTTATTTTTCATGGTATCTCCATGATGATGAATGCACAACAAATATTCTTACTTACAAGTATTTTACCATCAGGTAATACTACCTTCAGTGGAGGTTCATCTAATTTACCCAAATGTAGCTAGAAACAGAATCGGGCACAGAAACATTGTTGTTCGCCAGCAAATTACTTTACATTAAATATGTATTCCACTGAAAAGGAAACAGTCGGTCCTTTCCAGCACCATCCAGATATAAGAAGGACGACATGGTACAGTTTTTCAGCAGAACATGCAGAGTGTTGGAGTGGTAGCTAGGTTGGCAGGGGGGAAGACACAGACAAAATGAAGCTTAATTTTGGAAGAAAAAGTAAAGAGAAGGCTTATCTCTTACATGCTACCTGTATCTAACAGCACAGTTGGGCTACCGCAGCAGGCAAATACCACTCTGACAGAACAGTGTGGGAAGGGAATTTTACAAAACAACTGAACCTCTAATAGCAGCTTTTATGAGACAATCGTCATCTGTTTTTTTTCTTTATGTTTCTCACTTGGGAAATAAAAAACTGAAAGCCATAAATAAAGGTGGTATTTGTTTTCTTCCACTACAGCACTCTGAGCATCAAAATAACTTACTATGAAACAGCATATGCAATCCAGATTTATTTCGTTGTTAGTGGGAGGAGGTTATATTTGTTTAAAATGATTGTTAAGGGAGATCTGAAACGTTGCATCTACAATTTCATTTGACATCTGAATTTTTCTGAACAAGAGTGCCCCGATGTCTCTTGAGCAATGAAAGCATGGGGCCTGTTCTCTTTAGCAATTAATAACTGTATCACAATACCACCATTGCCCTAGCTGCTTCCTTAGTCCTTTCACTGTGCTCTAAAATACTGCTAAATAAAAGTCGGCTCTTTTAGAGACTTGCTCTGTAAAACTCCTGACATCTCCAGTGTCTGGGCTGCTGCTAAAATCAACAGGTAGGCAGGAGCTGGGATCTTCCTCAAGTCTTCTTAGAAAGACTGAGTTACTAATGGTTTCTTTCTTGGTTCAGGTTCAACAAAACTACTGAACCTAACTCACTTCCTCCCAAAGGATGGGTTTCTCCCCTCATCTGAACAGTGTCGCTTGTTACTTTAAATCATGGTTAATGTTTTTAAAAATATATCTTACACATAAGTCAGCTGTAGATCTTCAGCATCAAAGGCACCAGAATCATGTGAAGCAGTGTAACCTTAAGCTGTAATTTTAAAATGCCATCAAGGAGCGTCTCAAATAGTTTTTAAAATTTACTGTTGACCTAGTAACCTCAGTCCATAGCATTCAACTTCGAATAAATGTTTTTGTTTTCCTTCCAAAAGCAGTATTGCTGAAACAAATGCATATATTGCAAAATATCTTGTTATCGGTATACCTATGAGTTATCTGTGCAATTCACTAAAATAACTGAAGCTTTCATATAGGATGAGTAAATCAGGATAGCAGTAGAGCTGGCAGCCGTTACAATGGAAGTGATTTGACAAAATTGGAATCCTAATGCAGTGCGCTCACAGAGAAAGTAAAAAAAAAAAAACAGCAAATGCAACCTTGTAATAATCAGCATCTGGCACTGAAATGAACAGCAGTCACAGATGAAGTACATATTTGAAAAATTTGTCATGGGGTGTTTCAAGTAATGAACATCCACAATTTGTTTGTTGAAATATTTTCCTGTAGTATTGTTATGCATGTCTGGGAAATAAGGTTGGTAAAGGACAGCCAGAACTCAGTTACACACTAAAACTGAAACCACAGAGGTGGAGTTCTGACAGAATTATTTTTAACTCAAAAAACCCCCAGCTTGTACTGTCTTCCTTTTGCAGTTATATTCCTTCTACCGAGCCTCCTTCTACAACGCCTCCAGCACTGAGTGCTCTAGCAGACAAGCACCCTCCTCATTACAGCTGGACAAACAGGCTCTCATTGCAGTTGTAAAGTTCTGAAACAAGGGAAAGAGTTATTACACTGATTAAAACCAAAAAAAGACAAAGGCCCCCTTTCTTCTGTTTACTTTAGATATTGAATGAGATGTCTTGGTGAGGGAACTTGGTCACAAATAACTAAGAAGGGACATAATTTTCTTGGCCATCAAGGAAAGCTTTTGTCAGGATTTGGGCCAAGACTGGGGCAGTTAGCAGATGGCAATGTCTGCCAAAGGTTGACAGAATAGAGTACTGAACAGCAGGGTGAAGAATGAGCCACAAACCACCAGGTCTGCTGCAAGGCCAAGACTCTGCAGGAAGGTGGGGTATGGCACCTTCGGATGCCACCATGAAGCGGTAGAGAGCAAAACCCTCCTCTTTGCTCATATTACAGCTTACCCACTAAGCTAGTCCTTAAAAGAGATACATTTCCACAGCAGGATTTTCATCCCAGTGCAGGAACATCTCATCACGAGCTACAGGCTCATCAAGCCCTGCAAGGAACCTTGCCATGAAGCCCTGCTTCACCTGGGAAGTGCAGAAGCTACTCACTGCAGCTTCATGCAAAGACTTCTGAGGTAATTGTGCCACCCTGGACCTAGTACCCAGGGTAACTACATTGCCCTCTGCCTAAGACTTTGTCTCTACAACACACAGTTGAACACCGTGCTGTCATGCACAAAAGGATGCAACAGCTATAGGCACTACAGAAAATCCTAAAAGAAAAAAAGGAATGATTTGTGGGGTTAGATTGTTTGGAGTTAGTGTTGGTTTGGGGCAGAGGTTTAAATCTTTTTAACAACCTCTTATGCAAACAAAGGGAGGTGGGTAATAATGCTGACTAGAAAATAAAGACCTTTCTTCACAGAAAAGCCTGACAAAAACAATATATGTGTGCACACACACTCCCACACACTCCTTTTCCTTTAAGTTTTCTGTGGAAAACTTCAGCTGTACTTTGAAAACTTCTGAAAACTGAAACTATTGAAATGGAAAAGTTCATATTTCAGATTATAATGTTCACCTTCTGTTTTGCTTTCTGTTACGGTTTCTAAAGCAAAGCATGCCCTTTCTGCTAAATCCCGTATTTTCTTTCAAGAAAGATTTCAAAGAAAAACTTTTCACAGCCATACTATGTAGCTGGTGACACAGCCCTCGGAAAGAAACAGCAAACTACTTAAAAACAATCTCATGAGGAGCTGTTCTCCTTTAATGCTCTGCTGGGGTAAGCCCAGCTTGCCTCTGGAATCTCCCAAAGACTGCGCAAGCACTAACATGGCTGCTGCGCACATCAGCTCAGCACAGGTCTCTTATTTGCTCCGGTGCCTGTGCCATTCCTTACGTGACCACGTCTTTGATTTCTTCCTTTTTCTTCTGGATTAGCCTTCTGTTGTATTTTTTACTTGCATAAATAGTTAAAACAAATGTACCGTACACAAACCGCTCGAGACATGGAAGTAATTTTCAACCTAAGCCAAGAGCATTTGTAATTGGGCACAATACGAATGGTCACAGTGGAAGTCAATTATACTCACTACATGTTTTTGCAGACAAATAATATCGGTTTATAAACATCCAACTCACCTCAGGGTCTTGTTTTCTTTTATGCTATTCTAGGTAAAGACATATGTAAAAAGGAGTCATCAGCTTAGAAAAGAAACCTGATGCAATAAGCAAGAGGAGAAATAGCAGAAGACTCAGAGAGAACTGGCAAAAGGAAATGGGCCGATGGGCAGGAGAAACCTGGAGAGAGGCAAGATGCCCGGAGCGGGCAGGCAGTCCTCCAACAGACCCTCAAGCACCTCACGGGACGCTCCCCGCGCTCACGGGGACTGGTCTCCATTACACACAGCCTCCCACGGCACCGGGCTAGCCGCAGCGGCCACTTCGGCTGCTCTTCCCTAACACCGACGGCTGCTTCGCCGTGTGTCTCCCGGGCCCTCTCCTCTGCGCCATTTACCGCCCCGCCGGAGCAGACCCCCCGACCCCAGCGCTGGGCCACCGGCCACCGCGCGGTGCCCGCGGCCCGGACGCCCCCCAGCAACCCCGGCGTGCGGGGGCGTCCCTCGGGACGTGGGAAGCGGGCATCTCCCAGACGACGAGCCTGGAGGGAGGCGAGCGAGGATGAGGAGAAAGGAAGCGCCCGCCGGCCATGGCGTCTGGGGGGGGGGGAGGAGGGGGAGGAGGAGGAGGAGGAGAAGGAGGAGGAGGAGGAGGTGGTGGTGGAAGGTCCCCGCTGCTCCCGCTGCCTGCGGAAGGGCCGTTTGCGCCGAGGGTCAGGAAAGGCACCGGGGGGGGGACGGACGGGGGACGGAGCTCCGGCCGCGGGCAGCGGCCCGGCCCGCAGGGAAAGCCCCGGGGCGCGGGCAGGCGGCCGGCCCCGGCCCGCCCGTTCCTCAGCGCCGGCTGCTGCCCCGGGGCGGGGGAGCCCGGGAGGGCCCGGCGGGGCGGCGGGAGCGGCGGCAGCGCATAGCCTTGTTCTTGTCTCCACCTGCCGATTTCATAAGCAAACAGACTCGGGGAGAGTAACCTTACCGATACGTGCCCGTGCCGGCTGGGTTAAAGCTGGGGGGGGGGGCACCCACCGAGCAGCTCCCGCCGCAGCCACACACCGTGATCCGGGAGAGGAGAAAAGACCCTTAAAGCCGGGACGGGTGACCAGGATTGGGGGGTTTTTTTCTGCTTTTTCACCCAGACTTTTGGAAAACGGGCACGGTGCGATTCTGTCGCCTGCTTCCTCCTCTTCAAAGCCATTTATTTCAAAGGTACCAGCGAGCTCCCATGACCGAGGGCAGCTGAGCGCCGCCATTTCGCGCTGAGAGGGGAGCGAAGGCCGACGAAGCTGCTGTGTGAGCAGGCGAGTTGGCACTACCATCGCTCCATACATTTCTGGAGCTCACATGTCAAAAAGCATCACCTTCAATTCACTGATCCCTTCAAAGAAGCACACACCAGGGCTCCAGCCTAACCTGGCTCTCACCCTCCTCAGAAAGGACTAAAAACAGACAGGGAAGGGATATACAAAGGCATTTCTCATCAACTGTTAAATGGTCCAATATACTCGTAACCTCAGCTTCTCCACTTTATAGCAAGTGAGTGATGAAAACCTGATGGGACAGGCTTGCAGGCGGCACTCTCAGCCACCGGGGTGCATTTTCGGGACTGGACAAAAATATTATGGACACCTGGAAAGGGCATGGGCAGCAAGGGGGAAATACTGTGGGGAAAGGAAGAGTTTAAAAAGATTAAGATAATTTTCTGATTAAAATTTTAAGAGGCAAAGTGCTGGCACAGATCAGTTTTCCTGAAAAGCAGGAATGAGGCTCTGAGCTGGCTCCTCAGACGCTACTTGGAGACCTCAAAAGCGGAGTCATTTAGAAAGCAACTTCTTCAAGAAGTCCAGCTAAAACTACAAAGACATAAAATTCCAGTCAGACACAGGAAATTCTTAGGGGAATACAAGAATTTTATGAGTCAGAAGATAAAAATCCCTCTGAATACCTAACTAAACTAATCTAATGAAGTAGTCACCAGGAAAGGAGTGTGATGAATCTGCATGTCAGGAAGAACAAATTTAAACAAACAGGAAATTGAACAACCTGAAGCTGTTTTCATTTTTACTCCCCATGCCCTGCTCCTTTTTTTCTTTAAAGGTGCAAACCAAGTTGATGGCTGCAGAAGCTGCCAGGTGGGTCTGAGGGGCCTATTTCATTTTAGATGAAGTCTCAATTTAAAAGAAATTAATTGCCTGGCTTCCTTTTGCAAAATTGGGAAGTTGTTTATTTATGATTCATTATTTGCACTATTGTGGCCCCTACAGGGCCCAGTGCAATCAAGCCACTAACCATTGCAAAGGAATACAGGGGAGGTCATTGATGTGAAGTTTATAACCTAAAATTTAGCTTCCTCCTTGGCAAGCTGAAGTGAGGCTAAATGCTTCCTATAAGATATTTTACCCATGCTAGTAGCTGGAGGGTTCAGTCCTAAATGATACCTAGTCCAGGTCCAGCTTCACATTGAGGTGCATGCTTAGCTTTTGACATGGAAAAGTTGTCAGAGAGGTTTCCAGAGAGATCTTTGTGCCCACAAGGGCCTTGACTTTAGGTGCAGAGAATTTCAAGACCACCTGTGTGAAGCAGTATTATACAGAATGTTACCCCCTCTCCATTATGGAGCCATGCATCATCTAGACTCAAAAAAGAAGGGTTTTACATATGTATAGTGCTGCATCCTGGATGCCTTTCATTAAGGAGTGAGGAGCTTTTTCAGTTTATAACCTTTTTATTAAAAATTCTCTCATTTAGGAAATAAATTTTAGCAAATTGCACTTTGCAGAGATCATGTTAGAATTCCTAAAACTACAAAGATTGCTACTATTCTCACAATGTTGCTTCTATACTACAATTAAGTTTGGATTAAAGCTCTTCTGTTACTTCAGGTTTACTTCAGCTTGAAGGAAGTAAACCTATAGAGAAGCCAGATTTTTTTTTTGTTTCAATGAGTTTCACGATTTCAAATGTCTTCATTCCAGAATGGAAAAAAAGAAAAAGGAAAATTCTCTTTAAACAAGCTTTCCTCCAAAACTGATCTTGGGTTAACTAAAATGTTTCATTATATGAAAGCAGAAATACTTTATTCTAATTTTGCCCCCCCCTTCATTTTATATTTCATACTAAATATTTCAGATAAAAAGTTGTGCTAAAATAATTTTAAGATGAAAAATGAAACCTTCATCCCCAAGAGACAAGCCACTGGTCTCTTAGCTTCCATGGTCTAATGTGCGGCAGTAGACAGTATGTTAGGCATAGGGTGAACTGACTGCAAACTACTTTTATATAAATTTAGCATACTCCTTAGTTTCCTATCTGAACTGCCTGTCTGGATCCTCCTATTTGGGGCTGATTCTGAACTCTACTTAAAATACTAATTGTTTATATTAAACAGACAAGAGAATGTGTGATGTATTTTAACTGTCAAAAGTGTTGTGAACAGCAGCAGCTGGAAGAGGAATGTTTAATTCAGTCCGTTATCCCCAAGCCTTTTAGAATCCTGTATCAGCAGCTAAATCATACTCTTGCAGGCAAGGAAAACAGGGTATGAAGGGATAGCACTGCAAAGCTTCTTCTACAGGAAAAAAAAGAAGGGGTATTCAAAAGCCATAGCATTGTCATTATTAGGTCAAAATAGAGCATCCTTAAATCTACAACAGTATTTATGCATCCGTGAAAGCTGTGCACATTTTTGTGTGGAACAGCTCACATTTCATGGCTCCTTTCTCATGCTGGTTTACTCAGCTGATGCCAGAGATGTGATGCAGGTAGTGATGGGAGGTATCACTTGAACCATTCGCTATATGATACTCCTAAAAAAAGGAATCTTGATACTATCAGTTATTTTAATACTCTTAAATTTTCTGGACAAGGAGTCAGCGGCTTGTGTGGAGCTATGAGTAAGGATAGGTTTCCTCCCCTACACAATTTACTCTCACAGGGCATCTCAGACACATGGTCAGGACAGTTCCCCCATGGTAACTGTTGCAGCATAAACTTGTGCTGGGACCAGCAGGGCCCAAAACAAGCATAAGAGTTGTTACTTAAGAGAGATTAATACAGGCCTTGCTAAGTAACAAGATCAAGTTTTTTTCAACATTTATGAAAACTTCAAATTTTCAACAGCAGAAAAAAAAAATCCAACCACAATTACACTGTTTTGCATATTTCCTTGAGGAAATCTTCTAAGTAAAACAGCAAATTAGCTGCACGCAGACAATGATCCTTCTAATGTCAAGGGAAAGGAGGGTCTGAAACACTGAATAAAGAGATGCACGAGCTTGTACATACTGCTGTAGTGCAGGTTTTCCTTGGGAGGCCTGACTTCTGCCATGTGGTTTGGGGTCTTTTTTTTTTTTAATGCCACATTTACAGAACGGATTTGGCATGCTCAAGAAAGGAACACCACTTTTGTTCATCTCATCAGTCTTTTACTTGTCCAATTGCCACTGTTGTATTAGTGGGAAAAATAGACCTAACGAGGTGTAAAATAATGCTCTGCATTCAAAGACAGTGCTGGACCTCATTTCACTTTAATATTTACTTCAAAAGTAAACTCTGCTGAAACCTTGCATAAATAGCACCAAATGAGTTTGCAAGATATTCTGAATTTACTGAAGCAAAGTTGATTCACACCTCTTACACACAATTGCTTATTTGGTTCCTTACTGCCAAAACTTCTGCCAAGGGAGCCCTGGGATGAAGCAAGTGGGGACATACAGGTAGGTCAGGCTTGACTGGAAGAACTGTTAACAAAATAGAAGTTAGCCAGCAGAAACATAGTCCAGACCAACTGACAGTAAGCAAGAATAGCTAAGTTGAAAAGTAGCTGCAGGGAGAGATTTTAATTAGATTTTAATTTGATTTAATGCTTTTTACACCCTATATGTCCAACGTCTCATTTTCAGCCTTTCCACTTTCTTTCTTCTTTTCATTAGTTCTTCCTTATGCTACAGGAAATATTTCTTTCTTTCCCTTTTCACTCAAAAAGGCAGTGAACTGGGTGTCTGAGCTTCCTCTCAGGCTGTGTGCGCTTGGGACCGTGAAGTCAAGGAACTGTAGCCTTGATTAGACTAGATTTTGGAAGGAGCTGCATAGATTTTTGTTTAGGTTTGAAAGACGAGTTTGTGGTTCATTCTAAAAGGAAAGTCTTACAGAGACTTTCAGAGAGAAGGCAAAATACAAAATCTTGACAAGGGCTCAGTACAAAATCTTCCATAAAAACAGGTTTTTAAACAAAAGAAACATGAAATGCTTGCTTGCTGGAAGCAAACATTTTCATAGGGATGTCTCCATTTTACCAAAGACCCTCTGAACCCAGAACAGCTAGTAACCTGCTGGTCAGGAGGTCCCACGGGAGATGCACGGGAGGCTTTTGTTCCAATCAACTTCTAATATTTTGTATGCAAAGTGGAGAAGCTTTAGCAGGGCAGACTTAGGGGAAGGTGTCATAAGATGGCTGAAGCAATCCATCAGCTTCCTGCCCTTCTCTTGTCCCCGCTCTCAGTTGTCTTGGTCCTGCTGCTTGCTCACCATTCACCAGCTCTGGTGCTTAGCCATTTGTGGGGAGAAAGTTAGTTCACTACACCAGCAGAAAATGATTCAGCTTTTTTTCTGGGCTAGCAAGCTGAATCGGTTAACCGAGAGGTTAAAACAACCACTGGAGGCAACACAAGACAGAAAGTGAGAATACAGGGCAAGGGGTGTGGGGATGACTTACTGTGATATCCCTGATTGACAGAATAAGGTAAACATCTGAACTCAGCATTGACACTATGTCTTTGCACTAATATCACAGAAACATGATTATAAGCTGACCACATGAACAACAGATTTGGCTAAAAGGCTGCTTGAGCTCAGTGCCTTCGTAATTCAAATAAGCCTGTAATCCCTCTGTTCCAAAGATCTCCTCTGTCTCAGCATTACAAAAGGCAAAGTATGCGAATTTAGAATTTAAAATAAATTACCTGGGTTATTATCTGGGCTAAATCTTTTCTCAGAAGGCAGGTAGTAGAGGATGCACTTTCCAGGAAAGGGACTGAAACATCCTGTACTTCTCATTCTCTAAGCATGCTGTGAGCACTTAAGAAAACAGATCACTCAAGAAAAGCTACAATATGTCAGTTCCCAACCCTATCTTGGATATAACAAAATCTAACCTTTGACACCAAGCTACCCCAGTACTGATGCAACTCTATTCAACAAATTCAGACCTTTTTTTAAATGCTGCATAACTCCCCACAACTACAATGTCTGTTTACTTAAGTTCTGAGCAGGCAAAGCGGATTTAGCAGCATCGCAACAATGGAAGTTGGAGGGACAGGGAAGGACTGAAATGCTGGAGGTTGCTGGGTTTTCCCTCTCTACCCTTCACATGTTCAATAGATTGCAATCAAAATAACACACATTCTGGCTGCGGAGTGCTCTTAGCCTTAGCAGAAAATGTCTGCTTTCGGTTGCGTAAAAGGGACTGTTCTAAGCTCAAACCTCCACTGAAATTTGAAGGGTATCTAATACTCTGAACAGTTTGCAGTCAGCCCAAAAAAATCTTCGTGCACTCCCTGACTTCTTCCCAGCTCCCCAGGAAGCTGAGGCATACCCATGGTTTTAAATGCTCATGCTGTAATTGTATCACTCCAGGTGTTCTCAATAGGGTTCCTTCCTATAAAACAACCAAAGAGGTAAAATATGGTCCAAATCTCCGCAGGAAAAGAATGGAGCCAACAGCACAATCAGTTTCTGAAAAATGACTTGGTTCCCATGCCACGAGCAACAGTCCATAAAGCATCTCACAGAAAACCCAAACAAGCCTTGCAGCTTCTGGCTTTAGAGCAAGAACTAGAGGACCTGAGGACCTCCAACCCACATTCCAAAATGGACCTTAAAAACATACTTCCCTCCCTTGCAGGCAACTTAATGACCTGCAGATTTTCAGTACAAGCCATATCTGACATCAGCTTCAGAGCCTCACCTTCAACCAGATTAAAACAGTTGTACATTTTGACATGAAACATGATGGTGTTTCGTTTGCACAAGGCACCATCCCATTGATTTGGTGTATTTTTGAGGGGGGAGGTGGAGTGGGGAGGAGGCAGAATTCCTACTCTGTTGTATTCAAAGCAGCCTCAGTAGCAAAACTTTCAATGTTCAACCTCTATACTTAGTGTCTAGCACTGCTATCACTCGGTGTAATACTTGTTTCACACTGTTACTCCAATTAACACATTTTTTAATCTACACCCTAAGAAATGTTAAGTCTAAAATACTTGCAAAACTATGGATCGTTTTCTAGAAAGGCCTGAAACAAAGTGATCACCCTTTGGAGAGCTGTGTGTGCAATGACTGATCATCTCTATTGTTGGCATTCCCAGGGGTCACAGAGGGGTTCAGCTGCATTGTACCAGGGCAGCACCGAAAAAAAGGCCGTCACAGCCAGCTGATTGTGCAATCCAGGAAACCAAACTGTGGGTACCAGTATTTAAGCATCCAATTAAATGGGGCCTGAGTTTTGAGCTGATGGCAGGTTTGGGAATTTGGTTTTAGTTTCTTTCTAAATAATAAAATTGCCTTAAACCACAGTCTCTAGGGGTCTAGAAAACTTTCAGAAAAATTCTCAAATTTTGTAAAAAATTTTGACTGGAAAAATTGGAGAATTTGGACAAAATTCAAATAGCTCAACTGTTTTTCACTCTTCATTTTGAAAGCATATAGTTCAAGCCTTTGTTTGAAAGCTTTACAATAACAATTTATGTTAAAAAATCTGAGGGATATACACCCTGCCCCAGTTCAATACATTGAAAAAAAACAAAACCTTTTATTTCTGCTTGCCAACTTAAAGCAAACTTTCCTGGACACTCAAGTCCCCAACCCTGTTTCCATGTACAGGTTTGGTCCCCAAATAAAAAATCCTATTGTTCTCATAGTTCTAGCTGTGGCTACCCCAGCCTCTGGGACTAACTTTAGCCTCCTCTATTTGAACATTTATCTCTTTCTATAGTAAGAATGTATAGCAAAGACTATACATCCATCCAAATATGTAAACTGGGTGATCAGGGCAAACAATAATTTTATTTGCAGCTTTGTACTAGCATATCTTTCTGCTATCCCTGTGTTTAACAATCTACTTTTCTATGCCCATCCTATGGGACTATTTTTCTTATTTTTTAATTCACTGATCTTTATTAGATCATTTAAATATTTGCATGGGCTTCAGTAAGTATCAGTTCATTTCCTGAGAGTATAGCATTCTTTACTCTTGCTTCGAATGTTTTTTAAATACCTGCTATCACTGCTGTTAACTCTCTAATTCCCCATCATTCATTAGTTTTAAAACAGACTTGCACAAATAAACCATAACATTGAACTAATGAGATACGGGTGGGAAGTTTCTGTAAATACAGCCTGAATTAAAGGTAGAATGTCTGCATAACTTAGATAATCTTATTCTTTACATTGCACTGAAGATGACACTGAATGCCCTTCATTTATTAATCTTTCTGAATTTGAAGAACACTCTGCCTTATTCTTTCACCTTCTTTAACAGAGCACCTTTATGTTTTTAAATAATGAAGTAGCACACTCCGATCCAAATGCAAAAGCAGAACTGCAGGCTGTAATACATTTGATTACTTAGAAATTTTAATGTTATTGTCCACCTCCATCTGTGCAAGGTTTAAGCCTGGCACTGGCCAATACAGTTTATGAAAATTTCAAAAAATACGCAAGAACTATTGGCAGAGGAATGAAAGAAATATACTGTTACTGCTCGTACAAATTATGAGAAACTCATTAAAGCTCAGTCATTTGTGGGTAAGTAAAAACATTCTCAGAGGCAAAGTGCCAGTGGAAATCTCATGAGTTTCAGCTTCTGAAGTCTCCCAATAACCCCCTTTGCTGTGGAGAGGAGGGTAGAGGGGGGAGGGATGGACAGAGTCTCTGTATGATCCACCCCTTTCTTGATCTGGTGAAGGAAGACCAGATCATCTTAAGGCCAAGCACATTTAGATGAAGGTCTGTGTCCTCACTCCCACCTAGATATAGTCAAGTTGCCTTGCCATTCTGGGTGCCATACTAGTGGGTACCCTAAGTGAGTGATGACTTGGGTCTCAAGCTTGGACTTGTGCATCGTCTTCAGAGGAGGTGGGGAGGTGGTCAGGTACTCACTCCCTCCTCCACAGAAACAGGAGCCCAAGAGGGGGCATATCCCACTGGGGAGTCCCACTGGTGTGTTACACATCCTGGCCAGGAGGAGGTCCTTTGGGCACAGACCTTCCTTGTGTGAGAAAGCATAAGGGGAACATGAAAACTTATGTTAATATATCATTAAAGAAATTAATTTTACAGAGACTAGAGCAAGGGGGTTAAGATTACAGTTCTGCTATGTACATTTCTCTGGTTTTTAGGAGTGGGAGTTACTTTTTATATGGTCTACACTGTGACACCTGGAACCAAAGGAGTGAAAGCAGCTGCCGGCACAGGTTTCAACATAATGCTGTTCTTCAACAGTAAAATGCAGCCCTGTTTAGTCATACTGCCACAAAGACACAGATCCAGGTACGCCCAAGATATGCCATCATTGTGGGGCAAGGGAGGAGTCTCAGACATGCAGATAGTAAAGAAAATAGAACATTTAAAAAGGGAGCTTCTATAATTATCTTCTCCAGCAAAGCCAGTTAACTGGGAAAGCAATGGCCAATGTAACTTCAGTTTGCCACAGTCTAAAACTAATACTAACTCCTGACCTAAAGTCCAGCTCTGACAGTGCTCTTTCAATCAGGGATTTCTTACTATCCTTGAAAACAGAGAGGGGTGAAATTTCAGTGAAATGCTGTATCTTCCCCTCTTGCCTTTTAAACTTGTTTCCAGAGCCCTAATGCCCTCAACACAGTATTTTACGCAGCAGATTTTTTATTCACAAGCACGTTTTTCCACCACTCTGCAACCTAAATATGTCTTAATCAGTTTCCAGATATTCTGTCAGGGCTGACAATTGACATTCCAAATCCCACCCCTCTGCAAATCCATGTTTCTGGGACTCCATTTAAATCCCTTAAATAATAGAGTGTGTGACAGGGAAAAAAAAGATCACTGACTCAAGGGGAGATAGTAGTATGGAAGTTGAGTATATGAGCACTTTCAAAAACCATAAATCTTATGGGTAAACACTTCTTAAATGAGAATATAAACAGGAGAATTCTGTTTTCATGACCACCTCCTTGAAAAGTAAGAGGCAGAAACAGAACTCTTCTGTTTCTAAATTTTAATGTTTTAAAAATACACCTTTCAGTTTCCACATCTGCATTTATTGTGTCAGGTATCCTTAACTTGGTTAGAATGGTTAACACTGACTAAAAGACTTTGACTTTCTCAAAGCTCAAGAATAGCGACATAAAACCAGCAAAATCTCTGCTTACTAAGCTTTTGGAAAAATTCACATGCTTTCTGAAACATGCTAAAGACCAGCTTAATATTTGGGCCCTGACTGAAGCTAAATTTAGTATGTTTACAACATTTTTGATTCACTCTCGTTACTCTTAGGCCATCTCTCTCTCAATTACATATTTCTCTTCTTGCCCATGAATGGATGAACAGTGGTAAATGATCTCTTTACAAAACACATTTTGTCAGCTTTTTCACATCTGACAATTCTTACTCATAATTCAAGAGACAGAGAAGAAAATAGCTCCAATTCTCTGGGGTAACGGTAACTGGAGACACATAAGCAGATTCGGGTTTTTTTGAAGAAAGGTAGGAAAAGAAAAAGGAAATGAAAATGCATACAAGGAGAAACAGCTAAAATAACTGCAGGTAAACTCATCCTTTCCATAAATACGCTGCACCTAAGCTCTGCATACAGGTAGTTTACTGACACCCAGCAGAAGAACTTGAGAGTAACTGTGTAGCTCTCCTCTTAACTTTATGAATTTTTTCTACTACGCCTCCACAGTGGCAGCTGTGGACAGTGACTTGGGGATCATACCCACTCATCCCCTGCTCTCTGCACATCCATTCCAGATGGAGATAATCTCTCCTAATTTCAACCATCAAAGTTACATGCCTAACTCTAAAGATGATGGGCACTCAAAAGGCTGATTCAGTGCCTCCCCAGACAGACTTCTCCAGCAGAAGGGATGAACCCCTCTGAGGATGTTTATCTCTTCCAGCTGACTCTGGGTGAAGCTCAGTGGGCTATGTTAAGGTAGGTAGTTACAGTTAGCCAAGATGATCCCACTCCCCCCAGTATGGTAATAGCTTGTATAAAATATCCCTCCAAATGAAATGCTACCATTTCTCCACAGACACACAGGGATTGTGTGAAAGCTAGACAGAGAGATAACCTGGAAAGGATTTTACACAAATAATCAAAGCACCTCCGTTGCCACAGCTAGTAAGGAAGGGCAAAGACTAGTGCTAAATTAGATGCTCCAGGGTTTATTCAGAACAACCAAACACTGAGAATATGGATTTTGTAATCTTGGTAGGCATGGTGTTTGGAGAAGGGCATACAGATCTAAGATTGTTAGATACCTGGACCATGGCTGATGAAAAGGCTGGGACCACTTACTCCGTAAAGAACAACAGGCGGGCATGACAATGGTATACCAAACAACAGAGAATGGTAATTCAGCCTCCAATGGGAGAGCAAGGTTGCTAAGACTCCTGATCAGATTGCATAGGGATGCAATTCTTTCCTTGCAGACACTTTCAGCCCTTATAACTTAATTCACTGTCGCCTGGTTTAAGACCTGATCGTGCTGTCCTTACCCGCATAAAACTCAGTGCAAATTGTGTCTGACAAACTGGCAGTATTAGACCTCACTGGTGTTTTGATTTAGGATTTAATCCTAAACAGATGGGTGTTCACACGTACAGTGGCAGTTGCAGTGGTATGACACAAACTTGTCTAGCGTTACATCTTAAAGGCTGTGGTTGCCACTAAATTAAGTCAACAAAAGATAAAAGCATCTTGCATTTTTCCTTTTACTTTTAGTACTATGAAACCTGAAATCAGCTTTGATAAGAGACTAAAATGTGAAATAGTAAAAGCTGACAGATCTTTCATATGGTTTCTTACTGGCCATAAATTTACAGCGCTACATCAATGAAAGAAAAACATGAAATATTTTAATCTTTATTGAATCTTCTATCATTAATAATTATCACTTGGCTATTTTGTACAGTCTGATGACATGAAACAGATAATTTTTTTCAAATAACAGATTTCCTCCAGTTTCAACTAATACTGTATGACATCGTTCTCATCATCTTGTACAGAAAAGATGTTAAAGGGCTTTTTCTCTTTGACAAATTCAGAGGGAAGAAACAAAACCAGCTTGCATCTCTTTCTTATTCAAATTCATAACCCCATAAACCATGCTAATCAAAACAGAAGATGTGCAATTTTGGACAACATGCACTTAGCCTAATGAGACACTGCCTAAAACCAAAACAGGAAAATGCACTTTATGGTAGTGAGAAAATAATGAGAAGAAGAGTGGACGTGTTGACCATAACCATCCTGTCCTGTTAAATTCATCAAGGCATACAGGCAAAAACCACCTCAGCAGGCCTCTTTGCCTGGTGTTTGGCTGCGGACTCTCCCACAGATAAGCTACTTTATCAAAGTCAAAGGAGCCATCTGACACGTCGTGTATGGGGGCTGAGGCAGGGCACCCACTGAATGCCATGGTCTTGCCCTCTCCTCTATCCCAGAGGCTGATGAGGCTGGCAGTGTGGTGCTTGTCCCAATGGTTTTACACAGCTCTAGATTTCCTCTAGGCTCAATTCAGGTCACAGCAGTGCCAAGCACCTCCAGATTGTCACAACTGAAATGATGCGATTGCTGTCTTAAGTTGTTGCAGGCCTTACTGAAGCTGTGGGCTCCTCCCAGAGTGGGAAGGGAGAGCCAGCGCAGCTGAAGGAAAGCATCCTAAGCTATTCTCCCTCAGCCAAAAATAGGGAGTTGGTTAGGTTAGGTTTGGTTTGATTTGGTTTTACTGTGAAACTGGGAAGCCAACATGAAGCAGCTGCTAGACTCTGTGGATGAAAAAGTGGCAATACTCCTCAGCTGAGGAGCCACGATTTTCATCATCTTCCTCTGATTCAGTAGGGCATCACGTGAACAGAAGAACTTCCCTTCTCCACAAGAAGCCAAGTAGGAACTGGATTTTAGTATCTCACAGGAGCCACTAATCTGCCCGCCTTGCATTCTGCTCTCTCCTCCTTTGACCTTATCTGTTTTCCAAGAGGCAGAATAACAAGTGCTATGAGGAACAACGGATGCCTTTTCGTAGGACGATTGATGCAGTGGTCCACCCAAAGAAGGGTCTAGGACTACTGAGTCAGCATTTGATTTCCCAGTACAGCCTTAGTCACTGCCTAAATCAAGAAAGGGCCCCAACCCAACCTCCTCAGCTGTTTGGCCTCCAGCCAAATAAAAGATGAAAATTTTTGTTAGTCACTAGAAAAGAGAGCACGAGGAATTTCAGGTGAGTGGGAATGAATGCGAAGGGAATGGAAGTACTTAAGATCTTTTTGTGAGCTTTCCTGAAGGATGGAGTGGAGACTCAACACGGACTTCTAGAATAAGCAAGGAATTCACTGATTCAGAGTAAATTCAGGCATATTGGGAGGGACATACAGCGTAAAAAAAGACTACTTTTAAAATTATATTGTACCAAATACAGTATATATTAACAAACGTTATTAGGATCTCTTCAGCATTCACAGGGCACTGTCTTTCCGATTTCACCTCCTTTTCCCTTCAAAATCGGCATTATTTCCACCATAATGGAAATAGAACTAATCTACAACAAGTGTGGAGCATCTTCAGCTCTCATGGCCTGCAGAAGAGATGAGACTGCTCAGAATCTTGCAAGATTCAAACTGATTTCATGAACTGGCATTGGCCAGAACATTTAACATCCTCCTATGTTAAGTATCATTCACATTTGCAAATTCAAGTGGGGTTTTTTTCAGAAATTAATGCATGGGTGAATGTTCCTATGATAAACAGGTGAACACCTGCTTTCTTAGACCCATATCACTGATAGGAATATAAGTCTTCAAGAGCTTTTGGAAGTTTTATATTCTATAAGTATTTTCTGTCCTATATGCCTAAGCCCTCAGATCATATTTACATGTCATTTAAACGTCACTATTATTACATATTGGACTTTAACGAACAAATTCAGGCCTTTATCTATAGCCACAGTCATGCATTCTGCGGCAGAAACCACACATTCAATTAGGTGAGAGATTCTGGACCTGGAAAGACCATTTGCATGAACTGTTTTTCTTCTGCACAGAACTGAGATCCCCCTGACACAAATCTTGTGGTACGGGTGACTGTGTAGGCAGAGTGAAAAACTCTAATTCAGTTGAATACATTTACCATGCTGCCTTTTATATTGCTTTCCAGAGACTCATTCTAACAGAACTTCATTTGCTCAGCCTAAAAGGAGACATTTTTTAAAGGCCACCCATGATTTGATTTATGGTGGACCTAAGAGGTGATCTCAACTGAGAAAGTGTTTCCACTGCACTAGGTCTTGGACATGCTCAACAGCAAGAGCCAGCTCTTTCCCTGAAAAGCCTTGCAATGTAAACAAACTAGACAGACAATGGGCAGGAGGAAAAAGGCACAGGGAAAAAGCACTTTGCCCAAGGTCACAGAGCTGTCAGACATGCTGGAACAGGGTACAGAATCAGCAGATGCCCATATAACACTAAAAATATGAAGCATCCATCCAAATTATGTCCAAACCTGCACATCCCAGCTACCTATATACACCCAGATGGATGACGATAGCTTCTGCACCAGAAGATAGTAGAGACGTGAAGTATTCTTGTATCCTACAGAATTCTTGTTTCCTGGCACCACACAGTGAGCTAAACAGTATCCCTCCCGTGTTGCCATTCTTCAAAACCTCTGCAGAAGTATGTACATGATGCACAATGCCATAACACTCCACTTACAAATGAATTATAGTTCAGCTTTCAAATTACAAAGCAGACAGGCAGTTTTTTTCTCCCCATTTCATGGTTTAAATGAATAGAGTACTAATAAAGCAATGAAACTATACAACTGACTTGAGCTGTACATGGTGTGAGTAAGCTGCATTTAAGCTACATAACCATCTCAATGAGCCACAGCTGTGACCAGAAACCTCCCTGCTTGTCCATTCTTGTGGCTTCTCTTGCACATACTCCATTTTTGGCTAATTATATGGGACTATGGCAAAGTTAATTATCACAGTTAGTCTGTAATAGGGTTAATTTGATTGAATGAATTTTCATTTAAAAGGAACAGAAAAACTCTTTAAGAAGTTTGTAAGTGTAGGATAATTCAAGAGTATCACCAAAAATCTTCTACTTTGTCCACTGAACAAGACTGCAATGCAAGTAGCTCTTGAAAAGTTAATTAGGTTGCCTTCCTCAGTGAAAAACTGCACAATGATGAGCAGGTCTAAGCAAGAATCACATTTTTCTAGTTAAGTAATCCAGCCCTCCAGAACAGTAAAGATGTTGTGCTGCTGAATGTTGCTAACTTGATAACAATAGACTAACTCCCCAATAGACCAAACCTATCTGAAGCAGCTATACTTATGATGAATAAAAAATCCTCAGCCAATCTACTTTATAGTTTATAATTTAACTGAGTACCAGTTTCCAATTCCATGTAATAAAACCATGATTTATATATTATTCATGTCTTCTCAGACTACTTTTGCCAAATTGTTTCTTAAAGACAGCCTTTTTTAGCAATTTAGAATGAAATAAAAAATAGAAAAGATTGTCTTCAGTACTCAGAGAGAAGGGTAAAAAATTTCTCCTAAATAAATCTGATGAATTTGCTTATATTAATGACAATAAAACGGAAAACCTAAATCTAAATATTTTCATTACAGGACCAATTTAAACACATTGCAAAATCCTTCTCAGCAAGATCCTCAGAGCAAGGCAAGAAAGAAGCAGCAATGATTATTAAAGTATATGTAAGACAAAAATAGAAAATTGTATTTGTCTTTGTTGATATTATACTCCTGGCTCCATATGAGCAAGGCCCTTTAACACACAGTTCTTACCACATGCCGAACAGGCAGTGCTTCGTGCAGCAGCGGCGCAGTGACCGTTTGTGCTAGCTCACAAGGGCAGAGCATCTTTAAGTAGCTGCCCTATTAATGAGAACACAAACAGGATTTTTTTGGAGGGAGGAATATGTTATCCAAAGAAACCCCCACAAAACAGAAATTACACAAATTATTCACACAGAAAGATTTAAGGCTGTTGTGAGTCCAATCAAGGCTGCTGGCCTCCATTGGTACATTCACAAATGTAGCTTATGGAAGCAAACAGGCTTCGTATTAAAATACTTTGACAACTGACAAGAATCATGCCAATGAAAGCAAGGAATAGCCCAGCTCAGATACAAATAAGATGAACAAAGAAAGTGGGAGGAAAAGACAACTGCAACTGCAAAGCTAGTATCAGAATTTGGAAAGTTATACTTTTGGAGTCCTCTGGCAGCTGACTGCCTCCTTTAAAAATCCTAGGTGAGCAAACTTGCCTGCATGCTTACAACATTTTTAATCAGCCCTCCACAAATTAAAACATCATCTGTGTGTCAAAATAATTTGACCAACTTTTGCCATCCTTTACAAGAGATACAAGAGCAGGGTGATGATCAGTTACTGCCGATCAGTGCTGTTACAAGCACGTAGTTCACTGGGATGTATCAGCGAGATGTGCCAGCCATCTATACTCCAAGTCACATTGCAGTGTGGCCCTGAAAACATTCAACAGATGGTTCAGCTTGCATCTGAATCTAAATGCTCATCTTGCTGCTGAACAAATATAACAGACCATGCTCCCCAGTCATTGCATCCCTAACAATCTGCTTGTAGAGTTGTTAATGCCAAGAACAAAATAGCACTGACAAGTAACGACAAGTAAGATAATCTGAGCTGCTGTTCTGTTTATGTAGTTGCTGTCTCCCACCACCTCTCTGGGCCAGCTCATACACCCTTTCAAGAATCTGTGCGCTGGTGGTGGCCAGAGAGAAGGGAATAATTCCTCATAGTTGAAAGAGACTCTGGAGAGGTCATTTGCCTCATCCAAAAAACTCTGGAGCATCCCTATTCTTCAGTATCTCAGTTAATTTTGCCACCTGTGCCTATTACAGACTCTGTAAGTAATCTTTTTATGTTTTTTCATCAGATACTCTGGTTGTAGGGTGACTGACAAACTTGTCAATATGATTTTGTTACAAACACCAAATGTCTCTTCTCCTCCCTGTTCCTGAAACTACTCAGTCTTGCTAAGAAGAAATTAAGAACTGCTCTGTCACAACCTGGGTGAAGAAGCTGACATCAGTAAAATTTAGGAACTGATTTGTTAATCTGTATTTAGATCTATGATCCAATCGACCGATGGACGGTATTACTGAGTACCTTGCTGCTTCAGGGACCTACGGTTTCAGGCAAGTTAAGTTTCTTTTGGGTTTCCCTAGCAGCAAGGGTCAGAAAGAGATGCTCGCTTTCAAGATGCCTTTTGGTTTTCATTTCTCTCTTACTCAGGCGAAGAGTTCCTTATGCTCTTAATAGTTGTACTGATGACTTTCATACAATGGGACTGATGACAGGCTAGGGGAAATCAGGGCTGATAGCGATAGTTTGGAAAGTCTATTGCTGAACATCTGGAAGTGTAGCCAAGAGGAATTTATGAGAGGAAAACATCTGACCACCCCCAACCTCATAATTTTCTTTGACTGTTCTCTAGCACCTGTGCTGAATCATATAGCCTAGCAAGTTAGTACATCATAGGGGCCACATTAAGGGAACCAGTAAATACAAGAGGTGAGAAAGGAAAGGATGGGAACTTCTTTGATGGGGATAGAGGTGTGGCAGCATCGTGCGGTGCTGAAGACATGGGGGTACACTCATTCTGGTGGAAGAAGCAATGTGCAGAGAAGAGAAACGACCTGCGGAGTCACTGGCTGACACTGTGAGTCCAGACAAGGCAGGCGAAGGAAATTCCAGGAACTGTCGGGGGCTCCTTGACTTGCTTTGTATTTGACTGCTGGAGCAGCAGGGATCCAACAAAAGCTCGTGTGTAGCTGTCCCGCAGGACAGCTTCTAGCTACATGGGGAGCTATTATAGCTTAATTCCTGATACTAATTGGAATGTTTCCAAAGTATTGACACAAGCATGATATAAAACCACATAGGTAATCTCTACCTTTCATTTGATCTATATAGAAGCAGGGAGACAGAAGAATGGGTTTTGGAGACGCATCTCTCTTTGAGAGAAGCAGTGGCTGGCCCAGTGAATGCTGAAGAACACAGCTGAGGGCACTGTGCGCCTTAGGGCACTCCTCTCTCTCTTCTGCCAGTGCACAGATGCGTTTCTACAGCACGGTGCTTCCCCAACTATCACTTTATTGCACCCTGTGCCCTCTGACTTCCTCCATTCCACCATCTGAGTGACACATATATAAAAGAGACTCCACTGGAGGCCACATGTATTGTCCGGGGATTTGTCCTTTCTTTTTAACACAGAACAAAACTCAAGTTTCTTCCCCTTCACGATTTCACTGCCAACACTATCACTTGAATATCACATGGCTCACCTCCACAGTGACATGCAGGATACACTAAATGTTACAGGAGATGCCACAAGAAAACTCCAGCCCTCCCAGCAGACAGTAGGAAATTGACCATTATCATTCCCTGGTGACTAGTGGGCATGCTGAGACAGTAATTTGCATTTTCTATGCTTATTTTTCTATTACTAAAGTGGGATTAAGAGTGTTCAGCAACAGCTTTTGAGACCTACAAATTCTTCCTGTTATGGAACAGCATCCCGAAGACCTATTTTTCTCTAAATTAAAAAAAAATCTTTCATAATCTTTCATTATTCCAATATAATTCTTACATTCTTAAATTCTAAAATCTGCTAACCAAGCACATAGCACAATAAGCATTTTAGACACTACCAAAATACTAATAATTGGAACAAAATTGTGGGTTTTGTGGTTTACTTTGTTCCCTAACAAATTTTGGGGAAAAAAAAAAAAATTTTCCTACAACCTTTTTCGCTTTCAAGTACATTTTAAGAAAAAAATCTATTTTCAGTACCAGCAAAATTCATCATATTATGACAGGAAAGCAAAATTGTTTCATTTCATAAGATCTTCTAACAGCATGAAGCTAACCCCATGGTCTCTGAGACAGAAATTCTGCCAGCTATAGACTTAGAAAGAATCAGCAGAGAAAAAGAAGTTTCTCAGATGGAACTGTTAGTCATGATATGAAGAATGTGTGTCCCCTACAGATGTTATAGCTATTTATATGATAAATCCTGATCATCACTATAGGAATTTTACAGCCTTCTTTTAAGTTAATGCTCAAGTTCAAATTAATCTTCTTTTGACAATGTTTGCCTAATATTTCAGTGTTGAACAACATTTCCAGGGTTACATTTAGAGTGAGTCTACTTTTAAAGCTGTGTTACAGACTTTGTACTTGCTTCAGAAAGACTTCTTTTAATTCTTCAATACTTCACAAATATTTCTAGGAAAGACAAGTACAAGAAGCATTGATAAATGCTTAACAAGGGGACATCTAGACTTGAAAGTTAACTGGAATTAACATTAGGGTTAATTTAGAGCACACGACAGGTTGTAGAACAGCTCCCTGGAAGAAAATATTCGCTTTAGAATAAAATTACCTCATTCGCACATTCAACACTTGAACTGTTTTGAGTAACATGAGATAAACGAGAACAAAGCATGTTTGTTCCAGTTTGCGGGATCATTGGTTTACTCAGGAATCACAGTCTGGGGAATTCAAAACGAAATGAGGGATATGAAAATACCTTAAGGTGTCTCCAAGGAACTCAAGGTTGCATAAATATAGTCATTGGCGTCAAATGGCAGCAGCCCTTTTAAAACCAACGCTACATTTACACGCTTCAAAGGCCCACATTATGAAGAACATGGTGCTACACAGGGCACTGCAAACCCCTTCCCCCCCATACCAGAGAAAGATTTTTTTACGAGGATGCCTCTCTGCCATCACCAGCGCATCCTTCCACACCCTGCCTACACCCTGGGTTCACTCAGAGGCAGCGGGAGGTCTGGGCTTATTGTCTGGTTCTGGAAAGGGATGGCAACTCTTTGGTGCGGAAACAAAACCAGGGATGTTTTATCTGGGTGATACATGTTGACTTGATCTCAATATCTCCACTTCTCCTCTGCTCTCACATATTGGGATCAAAAGATCAACTCTAAGTGCGTGCGCTGTCTTGACTATCAAGAAAAGCTTCTTGGTGGAAGGACCGAGTACTGTCCCTACAGAGGGAAGGCTGCTGTACTTTTCACAAAAGTAAGGGTTTTTTTCAGCCTTGGCGTTGCAGGCCATGAAATGCACTTTGAGGCTACAGAGTTTCTGTGAATTCTTTTTTCTTAAAATGCCATTTTAATTGTGTGCTTAATCTGTTTTTTTCACTGTCTTTTAACATCTACCCTTGGTTGTTACCTGAAACCTGTGCTGAAAGAGGCAGCACTGGTAAGACTGAGGCGTTAAACCTCCACAATTCTCAGTTCCAAGTACAGCAGTTGGGGCAAAGAATAAAATGAGACCAGGAGACCAGGCTGGCCTGGCCAGCTGCATGCATTGGCAATCCACAGTGGATCACTAGGTCAGGAGCCTTAAACACCTTGGGGGTGGCCAGGGTCCCATGACAGGAAAGCCTGAAACTATTCCAACCAAAGACTTCCCCAGGGATTCCGGGGAAAGGGATCACGAGCAGATGATGAAAGTGAGGCTCTGCAGAAAAAGAAGGAATAAATCTAAGAAATTCCGCAGCCCCAGACCTTCCCATACTGTATCCCCGGTGGTATACAAAGTACTTTGACGTCCTCGGTACCTGCTGATGTCACACCCAGCAAAATAACGTTAATCACCTGCTGCAGAGTTCTGGTATGCATCCAGAGAATACTTAGGTGCAGCAAAAAAAGTGGAGACAGAGAAGATCCTGGGTCTTTTACTGCTCGTTTACATTTATATATTTTTGTGTGGTCTCCCGTAAATGGTCTTTACTTCCAAATCCTTCTGCAACCTCTCTGTGCTCTTGGGGAGATAAAACTGCATCAGGCGCTCACAGGGCCAGAGCTCTGGCCTTATAAGAACAGTGCCTACGAGTGCCTTCAGCAGAGCAGGGCAGGGAGAGCAACTCGAGTCCTCTGGTCTTGGGGCAGCCGGGCTTTCCAACACCTCCACATGAGAAATACGAGACAAACTGTGCCCAGAACATGGACCCAAGCTCAAGGAAAACAAGCCTGTGGAGCCCGCACAGACAAAGAGGAGACATTAAAAAGCTGATGCTCACCCTGCAGAGTCCAAGCACGGAGGCCTGGTGACACCTACTGAGGCGGCATTCGCCATGGCTGCAATATCTTGTATCGCTGCTCTCCGCTCCCTGGGAAATCCCACACCCTGCCTTCACTGCCAAGGGTACCTAACAGGAGAGCTGCTTCAAAAGAGAAAGTCAATAACTGTTTGTAGTTTAATCCACCAAGCAAATCAAAGTTCTGCAGAGAGCACTTTCCCCTCAACAGAAAAGTGAGACATTTGACATTCTGCTTCACACCCTAGTTTTGGTGACTTTACTAAAAGAAAGGGGGTAACGGCAGACAGTGCGTGAAGCTATCCCCCCACGTAAAACTGTTTGGTCGAGATCCAAGAAGCAACTTAGCACAGAGTTCATTCAAGCAATATTTAAAGCAAGTAACCTCAAACTCAGAGACTAAAATCATCATAGAAGCAAGATGACTCAAGTATACAAGACGTAGGAATTGGCTATATAAAGGCTTCCTGCTAGATATAGTTCCAAAGATAAAATCTAATGTGGGAAAAAAAAGCTACGTAATACCTCACGTTTCAAACCCAAATCATGTTGTAACTGGGATAAAAGGAAACATGCTATTTCATACGTACTCTGATTAATATATATTGTAAAATTTCTATCATTATAAGCAATTATAATCATTGCATTAAGCAAGCCATATAGAAGATAACATTGGCCTAAATACAAAATTGCCATAATATCACGTTTCCTGCTTAAAACAGTCTTTTTCATCTTAACAAAAAAATTTACTTTGAATGACCTTTTCAGGCAACGGACATTTCAGCTAGTTTCAGGACAACAGCCTATTCTTAATTTACTATTGTTTAACTTTAAGGAACACCCAGGAATAGTTAACTGAATAAAAACCAGTCTGGTATTAGGTTCTCTCTTTTTTCCCCAACTGTTCCCCTGTTTGCTGTCCTGTGTTTTTTGTCTTGTTAGATACACATTAACCTGTTAGACTGACCTTCACTTCCCTCCCAATCCCTACAACACATTAAAATTCTTTAAAAAGACAACTTGAGAGAGACTGCCTTTTGGTAAACCTCCTAAAGCAAGCTCCACAGACTGGTCTGGCATGCGTTGTGTACATGCATCTGTCACGAAAATTTGATGACAAATCATCCGTTTCCTGACAGATAGGCTGCACTGACTTCAAATTCCCATGAAATGTCTTTGTCCACCAGGAAGAAAAACATTCTCCTTTAAAGCAGTGATCACTCTCAAACTTCACTTCAATCCTCCATTTCCTTTAGTCTGTATTATCATTTATTTGTACTATAATTGTTCTGGATCAATTAAAGCCTGTCGCAAGAAAATCTTCCTGATCATCTTTTGGGAAAATGTAAAGAGACAGGAACTAATGAAAGGAATGAAAGCAAATGTTTCACAGTAATAATGCTGTTTTCAGAGGGTGAGAAATGAAGATCCTTTTTAAGACTGACCTACCCCAGTTTGTTTAAAACTAAACTGAACTTGAACTGATAAACTACTCTTTTGAGATTAACCTGAATAGAGTACATTCAGCAAAACACTGTAAATCTAAACATACCTGAATTGGAGTCAAACTTTGTTTCTGACCTGCAAAGGAAAATAAAAAGATCGTAAGTTACAAGAACTGCTTTATGCCATCAAAGCCATTTGTCAGACTGATTCCCCCTCAGCAAATACCGTCTTTAACAAGACTGTCTACCTCTGTATGTTAATATTTAACGCGTTCAAATGCATTTGAACCCAAATAATAACTATTATCTTTAGTATTTGGGGGTTTTTTACAATGTGGAGTTACAAAGAAGATATTTTAAAGGACAAATCACAAAATGAATGCAGAAAATAGAACATAAATTTAAAACAGGATTAAATTATATGCTGTGAATCATGGTACACAGTTGTTCCTATGAAATAAATATTGTTTTCATTCATTTTCATTTTTGAAAAGTCATTAAGAGGATTTAATTTATTCATGAATGTTTCCAATCTATTTTTGAAGCAGATACCGTTTCATTAATGTCATATGTATTGTATCCAATGATCTGTACTTAATTGTACAACATCGTAGGAGGGTTTTGTTTGCGTGTGTCTTCAATTTACTCACTCTGCACATAGGAATAAGTGGTTTGATTTTCTTAAAAGTGGAAAGCGGGGGGTGGGAGAGAGGGATAGAGGAAGGGAGCCAGACCCAAATTTTAACTTGTTTTAAAGTCTTTGCAAAAAGACAATAATGTGTGCATTATGCACCATTAGCTTTGGTCGTGCACTGCAGATTTTTCTCTTTCTAACAAGTAGTGTTTTCTTCTAAGGGCTTAGCATTTAGCAAATGAACCCTATAACCTGTATATTTAATAAAAGGAAGAAAAAATTAGCCCTTGTGGGAACATCATGTTTCAGATATAGGTTAATAATGCTTGTAAATGTAGAAGCCTTTGAAGATCTCAATTCAACTGTGGGAAAACTTAAGTTGGGTAATTACTCTCAAGATGCTGCTGATGTGCTGTCAAGCAGAATTAACCCTATGACTAGGCCTATCTACACAATCTCCTGTAAGACAGCATTGTCTATATCGAGCTCTCAAACCAATTAACGGGCATGTTCCAATCAGATTTATATTGCCCACTAACAATCAGTTGTACACATGGTCATGGCTGTCACAGCAGGACACAAGGTCTGACCAGCAGGAGACCTGTTAAAGGATGTTACGTTGGCAGCAAAATGCATTTCCCCAGAAATTCTAAGGAGGAAGTACAATGTTGGATCCTTTTACATTGCATCAAGGAGGGGATGTATTTTGGGAAGTTACAGTCCTTCTTTTTTCAAAAATAAATGACCAAAGCTCAAGAACTAATTGCAGATTTATTTTCTTCTTTTATTTTATGAGCTTGTACATACAGGTACGTGTAGATGTATTTCACACGTACTCTATATATTTTATATAATTGGCATTGTAATCCCATATCAAAGATCTCTGCTACAGCAAACAAATATCAGATCAATCACGATTTAAACTATGAACAAGTTCACACTATTCATTACAGTTAAAGCCATCAGAAAGGAAACAAATCCCTTCACCTTTCCTGCTCACTCTCCACCTTCCCCCAGTGCTCACAATCTTTTATGTCTTAAATATAACCTTCAGGTGGAGAAAAGATGGAAGGGAAAAAACATAACTTATCTTCATAATTGGTACTTATAAAGTAGCACCAAAAGCACTGAACAAAGAAAGTATGTTGCTGATGTGCCTTCACGAATACCACCACCAATAACTGCCCAGGGCACCAGCCCATGCTCCTGTTTGGCAGTGGATTTCAGTTGGTATTTACACCCAGCAGGATAAAGTCCCCACCTTGCAAAAAGTGCCTGCTGGTAACTGACGGGAATTCCACTGAGTTCCAGGTAAAGCCACTTACTCAGTACTTTATATACAATATTCTCCTCAAGCTGCAGTGTATCTGTCTAGACTGTTCTCTCTTGCTCATCACTGTATCAGCAACACCTCACTACCTACATAGTCGAAGACGACATACGAAATCTTACCCTCAGTGTCTGTTTATCTGCACAATCAACTTCTCTCTGCCTAAATTCTAGATACTTGGTATTAGCTGGTCAAACAAAGACCCTGGTTCTCGGTGTGCATGGCTTGGCATGGACATATGCACTGCAACTTGCGGCATCAACAAACTGGCCCAGGGGCCAAGATGGCAGAGAGTACATGGGGAGGAGGGTCACAAGGGTCACTGGGCACTGTAATGAGTACCAAAGCTCCAAACAGTCATAAATTACTGGACAACAAATCCGAAAACTGATACGGGGTGATAAATGAATAGAACTTTGTCTGGCAACAGCAGAATAGCTATGAAAGAAAACACGACATGGGAGGTAGCCCTAGGAGCCATCAAGAAGAGGAAGGTCACCTACGTTATGGCCACCACGTCACCTTGGGAAAACAATGCAAAATTTAGGACACAGTATTACAGAAATTGTTAGAGAAGGGCACATAAAAAAGGGAGGAAAATAATGAAGTGTCTTTGGCATTGCAAATAAGCATCAAGTAGCAGATGTGAGAGAAGCACTCTGCAAGAACACAAAGTCATCTTGACTACTTGAAGGAATGACAAAGTTTACAGCAATTTCAATTGAACCAGCACTTTTCCCCCTAGATCTTCCAGTATTTACATCTTTTTCTTGACAGCACACTAGACAAAGGTATCAGAAACTAGTTACACACAGGTGTTAAAAATATACAACTAAGAAATGGCCAATAAATAGGATAAAATTAAATGCTCAAAGTACGTTCCAAAGGGATATTCTGCTACACACAAAAATATTCACTCTGACTCCTTTATGCCTGTAAAACTACATTTACTAGAAGGAAAAACTTCTCTGTACACTCTTTGTTAACATTGGATATAGTCTGATATCCAACCTAAGCATCCTACCAACAAGATGCACCTTACAGAGCCAGGCACTGACTTCACAAACTATCTTTTATCATTTATCACACCAAGAGTGGAAGAAAAACCACAACAAACAGAGAGTAGCTTCGTGCATATTTTCTCTACTTTTGCCCCATAAGAGTACTCTGAAAGTCAGGGAATCATTCATAAATATCTTTGGGAAGGAGTTTATATGCATAAAGAGGGCAAGAAGGTATTTATAAAGTGCTTTCTAATTCCAACTGTGATATAAGTCAAATACACACAACACATGGCAATACTAATGCCAAGTAGCTCAACTACCAACACACGATATGCAAGGAAATAGTGAGCTACTGGAAAGGTTTAGCTAAGGACAAGGTGCTGCAACACTTTTAAAGATCCCAGAAATAACTAAATCAAACACAAACAATAAAATATATGATGGTCACTTTATCGGTACTGCAAAGAGGGGCAGTTTGACCTGTTCCTTTTAAAAGGCACCATAAACCAGATGCTCAGACTGCCAGTTACTGAGAAACAGAGTAACGATATCACCATGTGTCCCTATAGTGTGAATTTTAAACTACTGCCTTCCAAAGTATGACTGGAGTTGTTCAGTGCCACATACTACAGCGTGACCAGACACACTGCAGCTGAAGCTAACACAGATCTGCTATTTGACAGTGAAGCGGACTTTTGCAAAAGAGAGGGGAAAGAGGACTTATTGCAGAACCTCTACTGTTACATTACAATTATCTTTTTCCTTCACCCTTCTTGATGGAGTCTCTAACAGGTTTATTCAGGTTTTGTTGAAGCCCAACATTGGGAACAGCCTTTGAAAGTCCCACAGCTCTCTCAGAAAGCACCTGATGAAAGCTCTGCAGTTCTAATCCTTTCGTTGTAATACTGAAGGAGTCACTGACTCCTCTTGGCTTTCTTACGCCTTTGCATTAGCAATTTATACCAGGTTGTTCCTTTGCAAGGTTTTGCTTCAAGGATGCTAAACAACACTGGCAGGGGCAGACACTCAAAATCCTACTCCCCTCTGAAAAGGACTTTGATTGAATAAAGATCTGTTACAGTTGTAAAGACGATAGGTGCAGCTTCGGTACATCTTAATTTTCAAAAAACTTTATTCCATATTGGCATGGGCAGTTTGCTGAAGAGACAACGATCTAACGAGTCTAACGATCAAAAACGAGTTTGCTCCTGATGCAATCCAAGCCAACCCATGTGCTGGCTCAGGTGACTGAGCAGAACAAAATCATTCCTCTCTCTTTCCCGTTTGCCCCCAGTAATACAGTAAGTACCAAGTGGGAGTATCAGCATTCTTGGCTACAGCATTGCTAGCAAGCTAATGAAGGCCAGGACAGAAATGCTCATTTGTGAACCTGTCCCTGAACACTGTGTTGGCCCGTATCATGCTCACACGAACCAGCCCTCTCCTAGACAGGACCTAGGCAAGCTGCAGGGGAGGCTCAGGCCAGCGACCATTCCCCACCAGGCCACTCTGTTTCAGAGGAGAGGAATTCAGGCTAGAAAACACAAGCCATGTCTTGTCACTTGCCTTTAGGGCCAGAGAAGAGGCTTTTGTCCATTTTATTTACAAGTATGGACACAGCCCTTCTGAAAACGCAAACCACTACTTGGAAGTGGTCACTGATCTTACTCATGAGCCCAAGCTCCAAATAACAAGGCAAGCTTCCAGAAAGAAAAACGCAGCGGTATTCCAATGTAAAAATTAATACCTGATGTAACTATCTAGGAATTTGAGACCTGCAGCATGAGAGAATTTGGGAAGCCCCCGAGTGTTAAGAACCAAGTAGTTCCTTAGGCAGCAGAAAGAGCAAAGCTGGGCTTGCTGCTGCGTTGTGGCCAGGGGACAGATCCTGTGGTGTCTAAGGCAGCAAAACTACTCGCAGGTACTTCCCAGAGCTGGACGTTCATAATGCCTCTCTCTCTTCCACCCTCGTGTGGATTCTCTGTTATACTACAATAATATATATATTATTTACAATAATATTATCTGGTATAATCTAATAATATAGTTGAACTCTTGTTCAGGTCTCCCATCAGAGAGGGCTTGAATGTGATCTCTCTCCCAACTGCATGAAAGTTTTAAGAACTTAATATCTTTGAGGTTTAATAGCTACTCCCCTGCCAAATTTGGCTGAAATTGGCAAGTAGATTAAATGATACAGTTTTATTATTAGGAAAGGATTGACATAGACAGCACGATGCTGTAAGCCTTACTTCCTTAGGAAGCCTAGTTAAAGACATATTTTTAATCTCGCTTTCCTCGACTACAGAAAAAAGATTGGTTCACTGTTGATGGATGCTGTGGCAATCTCTATTCTGCATATTGATGAAAAAACAAATTCAAGAAGAGCATTTTAACATCATGTTAGTCAGCGAGTGTTCTCTGGGTGAGTTCTGTCCAGAGTTTATTTTAATGTGAGAGTTATAAACAGATAAATATAGAAATCTACAGCTTCTGTAGTCACAATCCATAACAATCCACCCTCCCCGATTTTTATGTCAGGTATGTCCATACACATACTAAAGCATAAGGTAGGTTAAGACCAGGCGAAAATTAGTTCTTCCAAGCAGGGTGAATTTCAAACAGGGGAAGTTACATATCAGACTTAAAAGTTTACAGAGAATCCATTGAAATTTTACAGTGAAAATATCAATTAAATTCTTAAAATCAGTGGAAGTTATCTATACGTATCTCTAGGACTATGGAAATCTTTGAATTTATTTCCTCTTATTTCTAAGTACCTTCAACAAGGATTTGCAATTCAGCAGTGCTCAGCAATAAGTAAATCATAGAAGTTTCACAGGCTTGTCTCAATGAAACATTGAAATATTTGAAATGTTACATTTCAAGTTCCCTTTTCCTTGTTTTTTGAATCCTAACACATTTCTCCTAGGAAATCTACATCAGTATTTGCCTTTTGGAAAAGATGCTTGTTGAAATGTCCTCTGCCTAGCAAACTGTGGGATCCCACATATTCCTGTGCTTGTTTTCACTGCTGGAGATGGTATTACCAGGAGAACACAAGCAAAAGGAAATCTCAGGTTTGCTGTTGCATTGACTTGTAGCTGGCAGTCTCATCTGACTTGCTCCTTGCGCAGCCAGTGACCTTGGCCTGCAGTAATTCAGCCTTACTACATTTATGGGCAGCAACCAGCTCAGTACAACAGAGCTGATCTACTGAAAAAACAAGACCAGGTGGCTTGTGAATCAAGGAAAAAAATGAGATTAAGTGGTTTTTGTTTTCCAAACTTGTTCTTGCTCTCCTAATCCTTAACATAAAAATCTTTCCAGACTTCATTGCTTACATGAGGGTAGTGTAATGAACATTCAGCACCGGCCAAGAAGCTGCCATTTAGAGGATATTAAAAACTACCCATGAGTCGATTAGGGATGCAGAATCATTTGCTTTAATGACTGCAGCTCCTCTACGCCACACTTGCCAAGCATCCAGTGGAAGGAGCCTTTCCCCGAGAGCCTCCCAGCAGCTCCACCCAAGGGCAGAACCATACCGGTTTTGCTCCAAGGGGCTCGAGGACCAGGAGGACAAAGTCCTGTTCCAAACCACCACAGAAATTAGTAATCGCCAGGTCAAGTTCCAGCGACAGCCCCATGCTACAGTTGTGATAAGCTATACACAGCTTAGCACATTTTCAGCATTCAGGTAAGATTAGATGTGGATTCGGCATTCAGGAATGTTCAGATGTGCGGATGCCACGGGCTGTATTCAGAAAGCAACTTTACTGCAGGCACTGCAGTATTCGTATTGATGGTCATCCTCAGAGGTGGGTTAAACCTCCAGATTCTAGAGAAGATGAGCACTCTGCCATCTTGATTTTTGGTGAGATGATTAGGAGTGCATAACACTCTGTCATCCAGCAGTGACACGGCAGACTCAAAACGACAGCTGGTTTCAACCCAAAAATGATGAAGCAAGAAGAAACCAATGCTCAGTGATAACAACTTTACTCATTTTTAACTCCATCAGCCTTTTCCAGGGGACAGTCACAAAAAATTGCAGAAACTCTTGCAAGGTTTAAGATCCTCAAGCTTCTTGGAGCTACACAAGACCTAGTAGAAACGTGGGTTTGGATGAGAACTGTTCGGTAGTACTGCCTGTTGACTGACTGAGCCGGCCATGTGCCCAGGTGGCAAGAAGGCCAACAGCATCCTGGCTTGTATCAGAAATCATGTGGCCAGCAAGACTAGGGCAGCGATCGTCCCCCTGTACTGGGCACTGGTGAGGCCGCACCTCAAATACTGTGTTCAGTTTTGGGCCCCTCACCACAAGACAGACATTGAGGTGCTGGAGCGTGTTCAGAGAAGGGCAACCAAGCTGGTGAGGGGCCTGGAGCACAAGTCTTATGAGGAGCAGCTGAGGGAATTGGGGCTGTTTAGTCTGGAGAAAAGGAGGCTGAGGGGAGACCTTATTGCTCTCTACAACTGCCTGGAAGGAGGGTGTAGTGAGGTGGGGGTTGGTCTCTTCTCCCAAGATAGTGATAGGACAAGAGGAAATGGCCTCAAGTTGTGCCAGGGGAGGTTTAGATTGGATATTAGGAAAAATTTCTTCACCAAAAGGGTTGTCAGGCATTGGAACAGGCTGCCCAGGGAAGTGGTGGAGTCACCATCCCTAGAGGTGTTTAAAAAACCTGTAGATGTGGTGCTTAGGGACGTGGTTTAGTGGTGGACTTAGCAGTGCTAGGTTAACGGTTAGACTCAAGGAACTTAAAGCTATTTTCCAACCTAAACAATAGTATGATTCCTACACTGTTGAGAGCCCACTTACTGCAAACAAATGTTATTAAACAGAAGCTGCTAGTTTTGACAAAGTTTTGTGAGGACACTAAGAATCAGTCAGGGCTGATGAAGTTGCTCAAGTAGTTCTGTTAGATCTTATTAGAGATGCTACAGCAGTTACTTCATATGGGCTCTCCTAGCCAGATAGCCAGTGCTGGTTTGTCATTTGGCCTGCTCAAAGGATATAAAGATTAAGAAAGCTTAAAGACCATTAATTAAGCACTCAGCACTGGGAAAAGGAAATTCCTTGTATAGTCTAGCCTGGTGACTGAAATCCTCCCTTGTGTTGTGAAGACAAGAGTGCTACAATGCTAATGGCACTCCAATATTGCCCAGCCACACTTTGATTTTCTCACAATTTGCTTTTGGATGTCTGAGAGATGTTGAGAAGACCTGACACAGTTCAACGAAAATCAAATGAAAACATGACATGAATACGGGTGTTGGTATTTCTCCTAGCGCATGTTCAGAACAGCCAACACCATTACCAAGAATTCCTTCCAGGAAGCAATAAAGGCAGCAGTGGGTGATTTATGAAGACTTGGCAATTCATTCCTTGGCCCTAAAAATTGGAAACTGACACAACAATAATAATTCTTTTTTAAAAGGAAATCATTCTCCCAGGCTTCCCAGTTCCCATCTATACCACATCTTTCTCACACAGTCCTGCATATGGTAAAGGACATGACCGTGGTTTATTAAATATGGAATAGCTCCTCCCCTATGGCAATAGCGCCAGTTGTGGATTTCACTCAGATCCATTCTAAGCTCCTCTTGCCATGGCTGTGGACAGAATGGTATTTTTGCATAGTGTACAAAAAATGCCTTGAAAAATTAAAGTAGGTGCAATTCTGCAAATACGCTTGGCCCTTAGAAGATGCTGAGGATTCAAGTGGCACAGGTGGCTCTGTGAACTGATACAGAAATACACAACCTTGCTGCAGAGGCTATCCAGCCATGATAAACGTGGCTCACATAAAATTAACACGAGCAGGTGTAGTCGATAAGCATGAGGGTTTTTTCTTTGGCTGATCAGTTTTCTATCAGATCAATGTACTGCATCGAGACATGCTCCAGCCACAACAGGTGAGGTCCAGTGAAGGGGAAGCCATGAAAAAGCACCCTAGAGAAAGGTGGGGGGAGCAGGGCTGCTTCTTTTAGCATAAGCCTGCAGCTAGATTGGAGTTAAGTGTAACGCAAAACCACATAAGGGCTGGTTTGCAGAAAAGGAGGTTCTTCAGATTGTCTCTCTCATTTATTGCTTTCTTTAGGCAGCTGTACTGGGATGTAGGAGACTGTCTGGCGTGAAAGTTCAGAGATGGAATAATTAGATTCAACGGCATGATTGTGGATTTTATGTGTGAGGCACCTTTGATTGTGGAAAAAGTTAAAGCATGTTCTTCATAAAGCTTGGGAGGTTTCTCATAACACTAGTACAAGTAGGTAGATGAAGAGATGTTAAATTCCTAATTGTTTCTTTTATCTTTCCTGTGACAGAGACAAGAGTTCTGTTTTAAAGACGTACCAAAACCTAGGTCTTTCATCTGGAGTGTAAAATTCATGTGTGCCCTGACCTCGTGTGTCACATGGTAATGAAACAACATAAATCAGAAATGTTAAAAGTTGAAGTTTGTTAATATTACTGCTGAAGCTCCAGTCTCCTTCCCGGTTAAACTGACAGGTCCATAGTCCAAATATATATATTTACAGATTACAACAACACAAAGAAAAAAAATTAATGGACACCCAATGAGAAACAAATGGAAATGCAAGTTTCAGATGACTATCTGGAAATTAAAAAAAACCAAAACAAACGAACACCAGCCCCCCACACCCTCCCCAAACAACTTGCATTTTAAATGGGGCGATGGACTTCCACTGTATTGTACTACCACCTTACTCCTAAGAAAATACTTTGGTGATTTACACTCTGTGGGAAAAATTTAGCAAATAGCATACATTTTGCATTCTCTTATCTATGTTTCCTTCCCACTTTTTTAGCTGTCTGGGCTGAAGCAGTCACCAAGATACAGAAATGTATCTTCCCTAGTTGAGGAAGACATTATATACTGACATTTTGGGGTCAGTAAACAAAAGAAGATGGACCCCTATCAGCCCCTCCATTTGTTCCCACCCTTGTGAGCCACTCCTGAACAACTGGCTGAATTTGATGTAGACCAGAGGTGGCAAGAGCTCACAAAGCAACACAAAGACTTTGGGGAGATGGGGCTAAGGCCAGTCCAGCCTTGGGACACAATCAGCAAGGTGTTTTTTTCAGGTGCCCATTGGTCTGGGATTTATTAAAAATAAAAAACAACTTCCCTCTTTCCTTCTCTCTCCTCCCATAAAATCCATGAGGACTCTCAAAGAGAATCTGAAAACAGGGACATTTCCATATAGCTCATTTCACATAGAGAAATCCAACTCATTAATTCAAAAAAAGTCAAGACTACGCCAAAGCATACTGCACACTTGAGATAATCACAGGTAAGTCTCATACTGCAGTTTTTTCCCATATTAAATGGATTGTGAAAGTAACTGGAAACTTGTTCACATTCAGTTATGTGAACTACTGCTGTCCAAATCTCACCCCACAAAAAACCCTACTCTTTCTCCAGCAGACGATAGAAAGGAAGCCAGTCCTGAAGGCAGAAGGTGAAATCCTGGCTCCATTGTATTCATTTGCCAAATCTGAATTGACTTCAGCAGGGCCAGGATTTCCCCCATAACGATTTAGCTATAGTAAGCAGGGGAATGTCTAAATGGCAGAGTAGAAAACCAGGTTATGGACACTTTAGATCCCCACTTTGTACCCCCAAGCTAAGCACCACAGTAACACATGACTTGAGAATATTGCCTTGGCTGAGTTCGTAACGATCAGTTCTCCAACTCAAAAGATTCATGTTATTACTGAAGTTTCTGCAGATAATCCTCCTAACAGAGGAATCAAACATAACAGAGATGAAGTGCTGCTTTCATCTTTACAGACAGTCTCTTGAGAACAACTATCACTGCCACATCTGGTGATTCTGGAGCTACATCAACTTTATTTTTCTTTGTAACTTATTACTGACCCAATTTTCTCTATTATTAGCGCTATCCTGACCATCCTGCTTCATGCTGCTGTAAAGGTACCTCTTCAAGGGAGAGGGACTGAGTCAGTGTGAACTGGGGGAAAAAACAAGCAAAAAAATGAAATTCTTCATCAGAATGAACACAGGCAGCCAGAAATAAGAAAAAAAACACATAAACAACAACTGAATCTGTGCAGAACAATGCAGTGATTGAGAGAATTCAATCACCACTGCTTCTAGCACCAAATTTAGGGCCGTAATTCCCACAGTACTTCTAAAGAGTATTTTTCATGCAAGACACAAAAGTTATTATTTCTTTCTTAATCCTTGCTTCAGTTCCTAAAGCAGCTCTCCATGTGTGCTAATTGGGATGGATGAAAATTCAGTAAGTAATGCAGTCTTCCTGGATCTTGTTTTCTTAACTGCTTGAATTCTAAAAAAGCACCTACTTTTTTTTTTTCTCCATTATCAGCTACAATGCCGTAGCATGGATGCAGCATCGCCACCCAGGATCTGGATCTTAAAGCTACCTGTGAGCAAGGCTAACAGCCAAAACTCAGTATCTATCAGCACAGTGAAAGACTGTGTTACAATTACTTGGCATAGCTGCATATGAAAAAAAAAAGTTACTACTTTTTTTCTGTCAAATTACCTATTTTACCTGAATGTTATCTTACTATCTTATTTATTTACTAAGACTTTTTATCTTTACAATAAGGCTGATTTTACTATAGCATTATTATTTACATTGTTTCCCTCCTATCCCCTATCAATGTGAATGACTTACATTATCTTATACAATTACGTAAGCACTGGAATATACACAAGATTACATGGGAACACAGCACATAAACTAAGAGACAGAAATCTCAAAACTGTATTTAGCATACTCACTTGAATAAAGGAGTCCCACAAACAACACATTTGTATATTCCTTGAGCTTTATGATGTGTGTACTCCCCCTCAAAGGCACTGGGAAAACAACAACACTACATTTTAAAAATAAATAAAGGAATTCGGGGTTTTTTTAATTATTAAATTAGCTAAGACTTTAGCAAAATGTTACAGGAGAGCCCCACGATTTAAAAGTTGGCAGTTGTTTTTTATTAAAGGCAGCAAATAAAGCAGGCACAGGAAAGGGGAATGTCCTCATTAGCGTGCCTCAGGTGTTATGTATCATGCAAGAGGAAGCCCGTTGTCCCACAGTTCAAAGGACAGAACAACAGCAGCCACAAAGAGGGAGGGACTGGAACCTTCCCCGTTCGGCGAGCGAAGCCGCCGTTTTTGCGAACGCGGGCGTTCGGCGCGTCGCTCGGCCTGACGCGCTCCTCCTCGGCCTGTCCCGGGGCCAGGTGGGCTCAGGCCGAGGTGCGAAGCGCCTGCCGCCCGGGGCCGGGGTGCCGGGCCGCGGCGGGGCAGGAGAGGCATTGCAGCTGAAAATGAAATAATTGGTCCACGATTTCAAGCTGTGCGCACCTTATATTTTTAGTTGAAAAGCAATATTACAGCTTTAAGGGAATATTTTTCTAAGTTAACAATCTAAAAGGCTAGGAGGTCATTCATCTAATACGAATCAGCTGCGCTAGCCCAACAAAAAGCCTATGTGCTCGGCAGCTTGTTTTTATTATCCTTTCACCCTTTTTATGAGGTCCAATTTTTTTTTATAAACAGGATTTTTAAGAATGACCTAATCTCCGATTGTTTGTGTGCATTAAATCACGTTGTTGGTCCCATACACAAGAGCGAGGAGGGCCGGGGGGGAGGCAGGCCCCCCAGCAGAGGCCACTGCCTGGCCCCCGGCCCCTCCGGGGCTGCGGGAGGAAGAAGGGGGCCGTGGCGGAGGGGGGGCCGCGGCGAACTCAGCCCCCGGTACGCGCCGTCAGGAAAAGGGCTGCCGATTAAGCGGGACCCCACGTGCGGCGGAGAGAGCCCTTTCAGGTCACGGATGAAAACAAGCAGTTACATCATTAGTACGTTCGGAGCAGAGGTAAAGCCAGGGCCTTATGCCAAGCTCAGTGGTATAAATTAGACAACAAAAAACGGCTAGGCCTTGGCAAGTTACCTTCATGCTGGAATCAGCTGAGAGAGAGACTTTATTCACTAAAAACAGTCTTGGAAGCAAGTCCTGGTTTTTTTTTTCCTCCAGGACTCGGGGCTGGCTTCCAGTGACTAAAGCCATGTGAGGGCAGTTATTGAAAATTTTTGACATTCCAACCACAAATGAGCCAATAAATACCTTCTCCACATGTGCTTCAAAAAGAAATTGGAGTGGGGTGGAAAAGGACTAAATTATGCTACCTTCTTTCTGCAGCCAAAAGGTCTATACTTACAATGGCCACCTTCAAAACTCCAGCCTCCTGGCACGGGGCCATTTCCCTCGTGGTTCTGCTTACTGTGATGTCTTCCAAAAAAAGTGTACCTAAACTGCTATTACTTCCACACATTTTGTAGTAAACTAAAAACAGACTCTAAACATGAGCCCGGTGACTTTATAAGACATGCAGCATTCATTAAAAGAAAAAGTCACACAAGACCCCTGGCCTCGGCCCCCGCGCTGCAGATGCTTGTCTTTGCAGTGGTGTTAATTTGTAGGGGTTAGTAAACAAGTGCAGAAATCCTGGGGCGGCGGGGGGAGAACACAACCTGGTGGGGAAGGTGAGGAAGCACCAGTAAGAGGAGGGGGAGAAGAAAGATGCCTGTGTTTTGAGGACTGCGTTTTCTTCGTCCTGCCTTACCTTTCAGTCCCCTTCTCCTGAGTGACATGGTACTGCAAGGGTGTCAGCCGCTTCCTCAGCTCCTCCTGGGAAAAGACCACCTTACAGTCCTTTTTATCCCTACATGACCCTGCAAAGGGAGAGGATATGGGAGAAGGAGCCTTTTTAGCTTAAATCCTGAATAATTGCTTTGGCAGACCGCCACAGCATAGCTTCTGCATACACTTGTCAATGACCAGACCGGTCCCTAATGCACGAAGAATGGCTCAGCTGAACTGCAGCTGATTATTTCTTCAAATCCAAGTTTAAAAAAGAATTTTGCTCAAGAGCCAGGTGATTCCACTGGAGCAGTGACAATGTGCTACAGCCAAAGCCCTTTGGTGTGTTATACGCTAAACTGTTGCGCACACAATCATTCACAAGAAAGTAACATTTTTCCCACCGTTAAAAAAAAAAATCTGCAAAAAAACCCCAACTACAGCTGAAACGTTCTTTACAAGACATCTATATTGGAGACTTATGGTAATGGGCATATGATGTTCAGCCACAACATCCAACAATTTCATTACCCTTGAAAGTAGCTGAAAAACAATTCTGAATCTTTAGAGTTCCAATAAGGTTGATTTAACTTCTAGTTGCATCCTTGTCCTTTTACTTTATAACATTAACCATTGTATTTTTTCACTGTTGAAGCACTAGAATAGGAGCCCTGAGGAGCAAGTAATTTCTTTATGAACAAAGCTGTACAAGGTTCAACGATAAGCTTGTCGTAAAAATTAGGGTTGCTATTGAAATTACCCTCCTTTGAAAATCTCATCTTATGCTTTGCTGCATTCACACAGAAAATCCAAGGAGTACATAAGGATTACTGAAAAAAAAATTTGTGTAGTGCAAAAATTCACATCACGAAAAAAAATAACAGTAAGGTTGCTTCTGAGAATGAAAACTCCCAAAGTAGTAACAGAAATTGCCAAATATTCAAATAACTTTGATAATCACTTGCAAAAATTAGCTGACAAAATACAGCACGGAAAAAGCACTCTAATTATGACAGTAATTAAAATATGGTACAATTAGAAATAAACAGTCCCGACAAAAATATTTTTTACTAGTAATGTATATACACTCATAAAAAGACCAATTGTGTTCCCAAAGTAGAGGGAACAGAGCTACCCATCTGTATGTCATTTAGTACAGGAGAGGCAATGGCAGGTTTAAATTACATGGTATTGGATTGCAATTTCCTAACATTGGATGCTTTTCTGCTTTTTTACCTTGAGTCATTACTAAGGAGTGTTCATAAAAACTAGCTTACAGCACAGATGCTTGCAAATCATTTAAGAAAAGATGTTTCTTTCTTCCTCCCCCTCTCCTTTTCTCATTTTTTTAATGTGTGGGGGTGGGTGAATAGGGGAGAGAGAAAAAGAATAATGCTGTTGGTCACTACCGACTAACCCTAGGAAGTATTTTCAGGAAGAAAAAAGTAAAATTGAAAACATCTGATTGAAGTAAATAGTGCAAACATAAAAAGCTTTACTAGTGAAAGAAAGGTATTGAAAAGCGACTTTATTTCATAGATTAGAAATTACTTTTGATCTAAACATTCTTAAAAACAGATTGTTTTCCACTCCGAGCCATCTCATTAGCTGTGCTGCAGAGCCTTCGTTTTAATGGCAAGCTTTGAAAGAGCACTGCTGTATGCCTTTGTTAGCTTCAATCTTATTTGGGAGAGGGATAAAGATTTCATTCCAGGTCTCTTTGTTTGTCTTTCAAGAACCACTAAAGCAGCATTCACACAAATTTTGCAAGAATGTGCCCTGTGCCATAGCTTACAAATTATTTGGTTTTGGTGCACTTAAAGGTCACCTTCCAAATTAGCAAAATTTTCCTACATCCTGGCTTTTCAACCTTAAATGTAAATATTGTTTCCTAACTGTAAGTGAGGTTTGTTCTTCATAACATTTGGTTGCTTATTTAAAGATGTCAAACGTTGGAGGTTTTTATTCTCCGAACGTGCAGGCCTCTAGGACTAATAAGTCTTTCAAAGTATAGCTAACAGGGAAAGGAAGCATATGCATTATATAAATAGCTATTGTTACGTTGCATTACGCAGCTCAGAAAGAAACTGTTTGAGATATGGTCTTTCATCTACAATTTCAGTCTGAAAAAGTAGTCTAGAGAGCAGCAAAGACTCTTACAAACCAACAGCTCTTCACTTTTAAAAGTATCTACCAATTACTCTTTTAAAAAATTCTATTTGCTCTTTAGATGTTGCAAAAAAGTAAACTAAGCGTAACTTCACTTTGGGAACAGTCAGAGAAAATACTGAATGTTGTAAAGAATGGTCAGTATTCCCTCTTTACTCTCCTTGAGTATTTTTTCATCCATTTCAGAAATTTAGTGTTCTTCTATCAATGGGCTCACCATATGCACAAGAAAATTTCTATATGCCACTTGAGCCACGACATAGATCAGAAGTAGGAAGTGTGTTACGAAAGATTTTTTTCCCTATTGTTTCCAATAATTAACTGCGTGTTTTACAACACAGAGAAGTATTTATGTCTACAGGGGAATTTTGCCAAACTGCACTGGGGTAAACTGCAACCTACCCCAACAAAGGACTCTCCAGGTTTGTAATTTAATGGAGTATACATCAGCAAAAAGCTATAGTTGCACTACAAATCATAAAAGAAATCTCTTGGTCCAGCCCTCAGCATTCAAGAACAGCCCTATTGAATTAATTGCACTTATTATGTAACTGCTAGCAACAACAACAACAAAAAAACCTCTCAGTAAATTGACTGCACTATTTCCATATTGCCAAAGAGCCAAGGAGGCAAAGCAAGACTCACTCCTGACTGCAGAGGATGTAAGGATACGTTATCTGAAACAGGGCTAGCCTACAAGCCTTAATAAAATGCAGTGAATCCTGGAAATTACTGGATGAGATTCTAGGAATACAGTCCTCTGGTTAGGAAAAAAATTACATGCAAGGGGGACAAAAGTGCTCAACCTGCAGTACAAGGGTGGCTACTTCTGTTTTTTCAGTTGTTCCTTTATGGCATATATGAGATGTCTGCACCATTCAAGCCAACTGACTGTATCTTGGGAGGGGACAACATAAAGCTACACAAATATATGCCCAATATGACAAAAACTGCCACTAGTAATGCAGCTGTTATCAAACTTGTTATTAAAGCAGAGAACAAAGGTGCAGGCTGACCACCTTCCTCAGTCTGGTTGCCCAAAGACGGGACCAGGTATGGGCTGTGGAAAGGGTTCCCATACAGGCAACAAACTTCTTCAGCAACTCAGGCATAAAGGCAGGCTCACAGTTCATTCGCAAATTACACAGTTCAAGGCAGAAGAGAAAAAAGGTCATCAGTTTTACAAACAGCATGACATCAGTGTGATTACATTAAAGGTGAGACTAAATTAAATACACTGTGAGAATAACAGAGTCTGGATTCACTGGATCTGTTAGGACTCTGGAGTGGATCTCACTTGCTTTTTGGAGGTGATGCTCTCGGCAATGACTTTTAGAAGAGCCCAGGACAGCTATGTTCCTAACTCCAGCTAGATCCCACTGTTTGGACTGGTGAACACCAGCCTACGTGGGCAGACAAAATTCCCTTTACATTCCACTGCAGGATTGGAGGCCAGATGAAATCTCTCCAGTCGGCACACCTCGGTGCCTTGGTTGGGGTGGGCGCTCATTAGAGGAGCAGTGCGCAGGCAACTGCTCCACAAACAGGCACCGGCGTTCCCACATGAGGCGACCCGGCGTCAGCCTTCTGCCATCAGTGACAGCGGTGCTAAAAGCTGTTCAGGTCCTGCAGCAGGATGGAAGGCTTTGCAAAGAAAAGCCCAGGGTCACAAATCTTAATGCATAAACACAAAAAAAAAAGCTGAGGAAGATGGAACAAACACTAACAGAAACCCTTTTGGAGCCCCCACGGCATTCCTGTGCTTAGGAATGGCTTTTCTGAAAACCAATGCAATGCACACTGCCATTTACTATTCACCTGCAGACTACAGACATTTTAGAGTTCAGCGCTGGAGTCCTCCTCTGTACAAATGAAGCGAACAGAAAGTATTTTCTGGGTGCTGACCTGATAATGAAGACATTAAGCATCTCGCCTCACATAAGAATTCCAATTTCAATTGACCTTTTCAAATCTGTGGTTCATAACGCAGGCATGTGCCATTTCCTTCCATATAAGCAATCACAGGAAAACTAGCAACGAGATATGTCCAGACAGATGGACACAAGTTAGCAGACCGTTACTCCTCCACTCAGCCCTTCACCTGCTCCAGCATGCCGGAGGGTGGCGATTAGTCTCTGACGTGCCCTGAAATATGTTGGCATTTTGCTTGATGGCCTTCCTTCTTCAAATAGTCTTTTGAACCATTCTAATGATTTTCTCTTATGTTTTGTTGCTTTCTACCCCTGAAATTAACATTTCAGCTGTGTGGAAGACACAGCATACATTTTCCCCCTTTTACGTATGCTTATGTTCCACTAGCATTAATGGACATTACAGTCATGCACTGAGCACATACCATTAAGACTTCCTGAATTAAATACAGCAAGATCAAACGTTCCAGTGGAGCACAGCCATATAATAAACTGGGCTTCTAGTTTTTGGTACTACTTCTTTTAATATGCCCAAGCAGTTTTTTAGGGGCCTTCCAGCACATTTCATTATTCATATACCACCCCAGCCCCAATCCTGCAATGTGACCTGTGTGGGCAGACCCTTGGGAACATGCATAGCTCCAACAACTACTTAAAGGTCTACAAATGTACATCAGATTACAGGATCTGGCTCTAAGTATACATCTCTCTGCTTCCCAAAGCCTGTCCCTTCATAAGTGGGTCATACCTTAGTCATCGATGGTAAATTATCTCAAACTGATGTTAAGAGGAATCCTGCAAGGTTAAAAAATATTTGCATACATTTCTTTAAATAAATATCCTCACATATGCTATCGCTAATACTCCATATTATTAAAAGTGGAATCTCTCATTTTTATTATTTCAAATTTCATTTACACAGTTTATGCCTCTTGTTTACAGTTTTGCCTCTCTCTCTGCTTAGGAAAAGGCAAACAAACACACAAGTCTCGCTTCTGTTTAGTCTGCTCTCTGCAGGCTCTAGTCTGCAGCCTTGGGAGAATGCCACAGTGCCCTATCACTGCAAACAAGGCAGGAACTGCTCATCTAGTTTAAAAAAGAACAACTCTTGAAAATGCAAATTGATGCAAACAGTTCTACTGGCTTACAAGTTGGAAAACACTGTTTTACAAAACCTGTATTTGACATGATAGATGTTTTTATAACCCCATCACAAGCCATTTTAAATTACCTAAGCATGCTGCTGACTAGGATAGATGCTGCAAAAGAACTCTGAAATGTTGGGAGGTCAAGTTTAAGTAAAATCCAAACTTCATCATTAAAAAAACCCTGTAAATGTTTTACACATTGAAAAACAGATCTGTGTTTCTTCTCTGAGGGATGGCTCCTTTGCTTTCTTGCTGTAGGTAGCTAACTCCCACCCGCTGTTGAAATACCATTTGCAGTTTCATGCAAGCATTAGGAGTAATGGGGCGAAGACCATTTCCACTATATTGTGCGTTAAAAATCCAAAAGCCGGGTACCAGGACAACAGTTACAATTTTGGGTCAAAGCCAGGTTCTATCTTAAAAGAACACCACCCAAAAATTAACTGTCTTTAAAAAAAATTATTTGGATACCCAGGAGGGTCACATGGCCACAAGGGAAGGGCAAGCCCTTTCTTTGCAAATTTGCAAGCTTCCCGTGCAACCAAGAAACAAGAGCTGCCACATTTATTTTTTCCACCTGGTCATCAGCGTGGCTCATGTTTTGTATAAATGTATATATTTTGAGTCACCATCAGAGATCTCCCATGTAAGACAGTAAGTTTCTCAAGCACTAAAAAAAAAAAAATGCCCAAACTCCCAACTAATGCATCTCCTCTGTGCACTCGTTTTCTTTTCAAAGAAAGTGGTACTGAAACCCCAGTGGTCCCAGTCCAGACAGCATCTATGGGAACGGAAGCTGCCTTGCTGTTTCCGCAGGTCTGCAAGCGTCTTTGCGGCAGGTTACATGGCTGAAGGAGCCATGCAAGCCAGAGAGACGTTCCCTGGAGAAGAAATCTGAAGCTGCCTCCCCTCCCCACGAATGTAAAAAACATTTAACAAAAGATGGAAGTGTTTTGCGTAGCGGGAAAGGGGGAAAGAAAAGCAGGTCCATTTGTCCTGTCCAGGGATGTCTACTTTACTTCCTTATCTCAGGTTAATGAAATAGATGTCACTACCAGCCACAGTCTTGGTCTCACAGCCTCTCCAAATTATAAGCCTTGAGGACTCCATCACCACCCTGCACTGGCCGGTGGAGGTGAAGGCAGCTTCCACCGGGGCTTTTTGAGGTGTCATCTTCACCAGTACTATAGCAATGGCAGCATGTGGTTGCTCAGCAGAGGCTGGTGAATAGAAGCACCTTCAATTAAGTGGAGCAAGAGTTCATTACATTATAAACTGCCATTTTTGTTACCCTTTCTGCTGAGATGGCCAAAGACAGAGTGCACGGGGCAGCTGACCTATTTGCCTTACTCTTGGATGCAAACCAGGCAAGACAAGATCAAGATCTATTGGTACAGAAGTGGAAGGGGGAGCACTTATAATGATGGATTTCTCTTCCTCTCTCCCTAACAGATAAAGAGACTTTTGTTTTGCTGATATGATCCTAGCACCTTTCACATGCACTACATTTGTTTAAATTACAAACAAGAAAGGCAGAGACACTGAGCACTCTGTATCTGGTCAGAAGACTTCTGTCACGATCAATAAAAGGGTGCACAACATATGGAAAGGCATTTTATTAACAGCAGAATTAAGCTGAATTTAGTAAGAGTGCTTTATGCTACATTTTGCATTTAAAATATTTCAGTAAGCCACCAAAATAAATTTATTCACACAGCTTTAATAAAGGTTTAACCCTGCAGCAGAAACAATTAAAAAGTCAGCATTTGCCAGTGGTTACCGCAGTGGTGTGTAGCTTATTGT